>NW_008824283.1:7344452-7345521 GCF_000699105.1 Pygoscelis adeliae | reverse complement strand
CCTACCCTGATGTAGAATTTACATGCGAAATGTGTATAAGTATAGTTGAAGTGTAAATAATATGAATAAATATTCAGCTACTCAGAATTACTGCTGTAATTCAACAGAAGAAAGTAGGAATGACCATACTGGGCTGAACAACTAGTCTATCTTGTATCAGTCCTGTCTCCAACAGTAGGCAGTGACAAATGCCTGGACACTGCTAGAACAGCCTCCACCAAGTCATGCATAAGAGACTTCCCGAGAGGATGACAACGTTCTTTTTTTGATGTTTCTTTTTGGATTTTCCCCATAATTTTGGACAAATTCTGCTGTAAAAACTGCGTTCACAGCACCCACTGGCAAGGAGTACCACAGCTGATCTCCACCCCATGCAACGAAGTCCCTCTTTTTGGATGTTGGCTTGAACTTGCTGCTTCTCGTTTTCACTTGTTGCTCACATGTCCTGTACTGGAAAATATAATGAATAATCATTATCTTTTTTCCCTGCTACTCACAGCTTTGCAGATCCCTACCACATATGTCTTTAGCTGTCCTTTTTCTAGGAAGAAGAGACCTATTTTTTTTAGTCATTCCTCATACGAAAGCTGTTTCATACCTCTGATTTTACTTGTTGCTTTGCATTTTTTGGTTCTGCTACGTCATTTTTAGTGATGTGAGGACCAGAACTGCACATTACACTCAAAATGCATCGGCACCATAGGTTTGTCTAGTATCTTAGCAAATTGCCTTTCATTTTTTTCTTATGTAAACCCAGTCTCATGCCTCTTGAAAAGAGATGAACCATCCTCTCAGTTTTCCAAATGTATTTTATTTTCAAATCCTTTCTCTCACACTGCTTCATAACACTGTAATACTACTGTAAACATTTAGATTTTAGATCTCTCTTTTCATCTCTTTTGATGGAGCCAGACAAATAAAATCTCATGCTGTGATAAAAATGTTCCGGCTGCCTATCTGAAAGATAATAGTTTTTGTCCTGTTCAAATCTGCTGCAGCAATATAATGGAACTGATTGTTTCACGAATCAATTCAGTTTATCAACACTTTTATGCATTGCTCTGATGTC
>NW_008824283.1:7339904-7344424 GCF_000699105.1 Pygoscelis adeliae | reverse complement strand
TTTTGCCAGCCTTCTCAAAAGAATGAGTCAATACTTGCTGCTCTTAATTCCCAGGATGCTGGTTTGGTACAAAGCTTTTGGAGACTGGGAAGTGCAATGTATAACTTGTGAGAGGAAAACACTATACACGTGGATGATGCCAGAAGGGATTTCCCATGTGTTGCATCACATGGGATCCGTGAAGACGGGCTGAATTGACTGAATTGACAATATGAACATTATTAGTAGCAGAGCAAAAGCAGTGCCAGGAAAGGGCAGTGCTGAATGGTGTAATTTCAAGCCTGGTTTCTGACTGTTGCTGGCCCCCCTGCTTGCTATGCCATCAGCTATGCAGGGATCATCCCAGTAATAAGCAATTCACATTGCAAGTTTCGCAAAAGCTTAGCTGCTGTCAGTGTTGACCTGCGCAACTCTATGCTCCAGTCTCCTCATTATTATTTTATCTATTGATAAAATAGATTTATTTCATTTATTAATATATTATTTATATATTGATCTAAACTGTTGTGATCTAAACACTCGTGGCTAAGTAACAGGCTACATCTTTGCTTAGTACCAAGGCATACCTCTCTGTTTGTTAAAGAAAGTTAACGGTTTCACCAGAACCTGGATTTTTTCCCAATAAATAAAAGATGACACTCCAGTGCTCTATCGACTGGTCAGCTGAGCTGAAATTAAAGGACTAAAGTACAGAAATACACACAGGATATTTTCCCCATAAAAGCTACTTTTGCCAGGCTGATTAGCCCTCATTCCCAAATCTTTCTTAAAGTAATAGTGAGCCCACTTTGCTGATCAACCCAGAATGAGTATTTCCTGGGCCATCAGATGCACCAAAGTGCTGACTCAGAGCAGCTTTTCATTTATGGAAGTGTTACAGGTAACTGCTTTCAAGTATATTTACAATTCTACTTTGAATGAGAATACCCTTACACCAAAACTTTACTATTTTCCAAAGAACTAAATGTCCTTAGATATTTTTTACTCTGCTTGTTATTGTTGAAGTGTATATGACACCAAATCAGCATGAATATCTCCAAAATTGTTTGCATGGCAGGTGTTCATATAATTAGTGTAGCAGTGTCAGTACTTGATACTGGCACTCTGTAGACATCTTTGAAGCTAGCATTTCTATTTTACTGAGGTGAAATTATTAGCAACTGTAAAACAGTGCTTTAAAATTGATGGAAACAGTGGCTTCCAAAATAAGTTCAGATAAAGCAAGTTGTAATCAAATCCACTTTTGTCTGCACAAAATTTTAAGCTGCATGCTTTGAGACCCTATTTGTGTGTTGTTTCATTACTTAGAAAGTTCATAGCTCTGTTGGGTTTTTTTGGTAGAATCTGAAGAACATACAACTTTGAGGAAGGGACTGGAAATTGAAAGTAAAATTTAGCAACCAAGATAATAACTTCTTTCATGCTATTTTATGAAAGTCCTTCAGCAAGTACACATAGTTGCTGGACAAGTGGAAGCATGGGAACTACTTAAAATACCAAGTTCATTCAATCCTACAATTGTTTTTAAACATCAACTAGTTTGACAGTTTTTAATTAGTTGTGCAATCTCCTAGAAGTAAAAACCAGAAGTTCTAAACAGCTGGTGGGCAGCTTAGTGCGATGTAGAATTTCTAAACTAGGACATAGAAAGAAAGGATAGAAAATGAAATATAGTAATATACTCTTTCCTTGAACAGTGCTTTCAGCTTTCAGCACCCCAGCAGAACGGCCTTATAGAAATAGGGAGATTCAATAACAATCTTTAAAGGGCTGGAGGAAAAGGGCTCTTCAGAGAAAAGAAAGGATTATACACATATAATAACTGAATAAGAGAAGCTGGAAAAAAGGCAAAAGTTTAGAAAAGTAGGAGACGCATTAAGGGTCGACAGTCATGTATATTACATACCTTTTTGCTAACAATAAAAGAAACATTCAACCAAATTTAGGGAAAACAATTTTTTTTTTTTTAAAAAAAGAGCTCATTCTGGAAAATGTATTTAATGAATCACAGTTAATCTTGTCAAATTCTGTGCCCGGAGACATGCTGAAGGAAATAGCATTGCATGACTCAAATCACAGGTATCAATAGAGCAAGTATGAAAACAAATTTCCTTTTGACTACTTATGCAAAGCTATAAACAGGAAGGGCTTCCTGTCCCGTGGTCTAGGACCAACCACATCACCAGCAGAAGAAGAGGGTTTCCTCTTGTGGCATAGGCTTTCACAATGGCTCAACTGCACAAAACGTTTGCCCCTCTCTTGCTCCCCCTCCGTGTGAAGCTTTCCTGTGACTGCTGCTATGCACAAAGGCACTGAAGGAGAAGTTTATAGATCAAGCCTAGTACAGAATTTCCCTGTCTTGCTAATTCTTATCAAAGAAAAATAAGAGCACACAGATGTAAAAGAGCTTTATAATTAATTGCTAAAATATTCCCCAGAGGGGCAACTTCTGTGTGCAGAACCCCACAGCAGAGAAGAAAAATCAGCTGCAACTTCACAGGGACATTATGGGTCTTTAGCCTCAGAGAAAGCATGAAGTCCAATTGTGGGGCACTGGGACAAAAATCAAGCAAGAGCCTCACTGCATAGCACAGTCAGTGATGTATGGGAAAAATGACCATGTGTGCCAGAAAAGAGTTTTGCCTTCTAATGGGAGATACTGAGAGATAGGAAAAGTATGCTAGAAAAGAGAATAATAATAACAACAATAAAAATAAATATATCAATAATCATAATGCTTACAAGGACTTAAAAATAGAAACAAAAACCCTCTGTAAAGTGAGGAGCTACAGTGAAGAGAGATTTTATTTCTTTACTGAATGATCACACATTCTTTCTATTTACTGTAAAGTACTCTACTTATATTTCTCCCTGGCTACATTTAAACTTTTCCTTGTCTGGAGTCTTTGGACAGCTATTTATCTAAAGAAGTAAAACAGAATAACCCTTCTCCTGTTGAGAAATCTGCAATACTCCAGTGAAATCATTAACCATAATGCACTGTTACTCATTTCACACCTGGATGTCTTAAATGGAGGATAAATTAAATCATGTTTCCACATCAACTTCTACTGATATTTACATTTCAGTGCTGCAAAAATATGAAGACTGAATACATTTACAGTCTCTGTTATCCACTGACTGGATGACATATATTTGCCTCAGAAAAAAATAGTCTGGATTACAATTCCACTCTCTTAAATCGCTTTCCCACAAGCCCCTAGACAGTGTTTCAAATTCTAGCAATTCATCTGAAAGAACAATTGCTTACTTGGATAAACTGTGGTAGATGACTGGTCTCTGTAGTATTCAGGTGAAAAGGGCACAAACAGGTTAAGAATACCAGATAGTATTTATTGGAAAGTAAACCTTACTTGTTTTTTTTCCACTGAAAAAGATGTTGTACTATTTTCTATTAAAAAGTTTATTTGGTGATTGGTGCTTCTCATGAAATAGTAAATCATATTATATACGGTATGATTTTTCATCCAAAACACTACTCACACTCTCATATTAAGAACAGCACATTTTAGCAAAGCTTTTGATACTGTGTCTCACAGTATCCTTCTGAACAAAATGTGCAGCATACAGCTAGACATGTACACAATACGATGAGTGAACAACTGGTGGAAGGATCAGGCTCAAAGAGTTGTAGTAAATGGGGTAACATGTGGCTGGTGGCCAGTCACTAGTGGTGTTCCCCAGGGCTCAATTTGAGGGCTGGTTCTCTTCAATGTTTTTATCAGTGATTTGGACATGGGAGTTGAATGCACGCTAAGCAAGTTTGCCAGTGATACTAAATTAGAAAGACCCACTGATTCCCTAGAGGGTAGAGAGGCTTTACAGAGAGATTTTGATAGAGTAGTGTGCTGGGCAATCACCAACCATATGA
Source organism: Pygoscelis adeliae (assembly GCF_000699105.1). Classification (NCBI taxonomy): domain Eukaryota; kingdom Metazoa; phylum Chordata; class Aves; order Sphenisciformes; family Spheniscidae; genus Pygoscelis; species Pygoscelis adeliae. Next base: position 7,340,532 of record NW_008824283.1, on the reverse strand, counting down.
AATTTAACAAGGACAAATGCTGGATTCTGCACCTGGGATGGTGTAATCTGGTGGAGGTACATATAGTCTGGGGGACAAGAGGGTGGAGTGCCCCCTGCAGAAAGGTATCTGGGGGTTTTGGTTGATGGTAAATTCAATATGAGTCAACAATGTGCCCTGGCAGCCAAAACGGCCAACCCTTTCCTGGGGTGCATTAAGCACAATATAGCTAACTGGTCAAAAGAAGTGATCGTCCCACTATACTCAGCATTGGTGCAGCCTCACCTCAAGTACCGTGTGGTAGGGCTCCACAGTATAAGAAGGATATAGAAATATTAGAATATGTCCAAAGGAGGGCAAGAAAGGTGGTGAAAGGACTAGAGGGCAAGACTTGTTAGGAGTAGCTGAGGATACTTACTTTGTTCATCTTAAAAAAGAGGAGACTGAGAGGTGACCTTACTGCTGTCTACGACTTCCGCATGAGGGAGAGCGGAGAGGGAGGTGCTGGGGGTACTGGTGGATAAGAATTTGGACATGAGCCGGCAATGTGCTCTTCACAGCCCAGAAAGCCAACCATACCCTGGGCTGCATAAAAAGAAGCATGGCCAGCAGGTCGAGGGAAGTGATTCTGCCCCTCTACTCTGCTCTG
>NW_008824283.1:7322901-7339543 GCF_000699105.1 Pygoscelis adeliae | reverse complement strand
AAGATGTCCCTGCCCACGGCAGGGGGGGTTGGACTAGATGACCTTTAGAGGTCCCTTCCAACTCAAAATATTCTATGATTCTATGATCTCTTCTCTCTGGTGTCTGCTGATAGGACATGAGCGAATGGCTTAAAGCTGTGTCAGGGGAAGTTCAGATTGGATATTAGGAAAAAGTTCTTCACTGAGAGGGTGGTTAAGCACTGGAAGAAATAGTCATAGCCCTGTGCTTGTTGGTGTTCAGTAAGTGTTTGGACAACGCTCTTAGATATATCATTTAACTTCTAGGTTGCCTTGTGTGGAGTTGGGAGTTGGAGTTGATGATCCTCACGGGTCCCTTCCAGCTCAGAATATTCTGTGGTTCTATGATTCTAATTTACCTAGAAATCAAGAATCCACTGCATATGGATCTTCTTTCTTCAAGCATATAATTGTAATTCAGATTTACAAAAATCTCTGAAACCATCTGCAGCCTCATTTATGTTTCTCCAGACACCCATTCATCTTTGGATGTGAATAAACACACAGATTTCACCCATATTTCTATGTTTTGAAGAGAGATCAGAGTTGTGAGATGACACTTAATGTCTTAAAACGGTTGATTTTCTGAAATATTGAATATCTGCTCTTAGAATATCTACCTTATCTTGTGAAGAGTGTCATGCTGGCTAGCCAAAAATATTCACTCTTCTTTTCAACGTCAAAAAGCAACCTTTTTGAGTTGCACTGAAAAGCATGACTATTTGAGAACAAATAAAATAGGAAAGAAAAAAAAGTATAGCATGAAATGTTTATTTCTCTTATGATTTTTTTAGATGATAATAAGTACTCCTTTTCATATGTATTTAATTTTGTAATATGGGAATTTTTCTTAAAAATGATAAAAGATTGTGGTAAAATGGTTTAACTACAACAGTCTTTTTCTGCCAAAAAATACTTCATGAACATTTTTCTGATCAGTCCTAAACAAGTCTTTCATTTTACACCAAATAATGTCTGGTGGACTTAATGAAATGAATTCTTCATGGGTATTAGAAGGGCACAGCAAGGACTTTTATTCTTCTGGCTGTTATATGGTTGCATAAAATTGAGTCTCTGCTCAACTGCTGTTTTTATAGTTAAAATGGACATAAAGAAGGGGAACAAAGGCCTAAAAGCACAGTTATGCTCTTTGCACTGTGTGCTGTCCACTGACCTGTGTTGACTCCTGGTGTATATTATGTAGCTCTAGTGCCACCCTGCTTTATGACCTGGTCTCATGGTCTCCCTGATGGGCTTGGGAAACAGACTCACCCATTTAACGCATTCTGCACCTTGCAACATCTCTTCTCATCTGTGTACCTCTACAGATCTCAACCGTGGGGAAATCTTCACCAGCAGTCACCTCAGAATAACAGGTTGGGGTCCCTGGTCAATAATTTCAGTAGCATTAGGTAATTCTGAACTAAAATATTACAGAAGAATGCGTCTAGCTTTTTTAAAATAGGGATTATTTTTCAAATAGGAAATAAAAGCACAGCAGTAAAGAGGCAAAAAACCCCATAAAGCCCTGGATTGGACCCTGCTGCTGACTTTACACTAACATATGCTGACTTTACACTAACATACAAAGTATATTAAAATATTAATGTGGGATTAGGTGATACCAATAATAGGTCATGTTGGAAAAAGATTAGAGAGATTACAGGACATGTCTATTGAATTGTTTGGCTAATAGCTATGGTTGTAATTTAAAAGCCTTAACTGTGAGGTGCAGGCATATGTGGAGAGTCTATTTGTCCATTTTTATCTTAGGCACGACAATGGCCCCTGAGGAAATCCTTGTAATCTACATCTGAGTACTTTCTAAGATTTCTCAATACATTTCTTATGATACAAAAATAAAATATCTATATATTTTAATTTAAAATGTAGTGTTTTCTAAGTAAGGAAAGAAATGATGCCAATCTTTTTTTCTTTCAAAAAGCTTGGTCAAGTAGGACGTTGTGACTCCTTCCACATGCATTTTACTAATAAGAGAAACATGCCTCAGAATTCCAAGGGAGTAATTTCTTTGTTCGGCTGAACTAACACTGTCAAGATGCTGAAAGCTGGATAGGTAAAATAAGATAATCAAACAAATAATCTTCCTTATTCTTCTTTTATAAGTTGCACTAAAGCCTTTTGTGTAGATGAATTTCTACTTCATTTTTAAGAACATCTATTGCTAATAATTACCCCAAACCTGTTCAATTACCCACACCTTTCAAAAATCACTCCAGCATCTGTTTACTTTCTCAAACTTCCCCTCCTTCTCAGTCTTGTCAAGAGAAACCAAACACTGCACTAAACATTTCTCCCTGTCACTCAGAGGAGGAGCACGTGGAGTAGAAAAGCCCAGATGCTGAACTGCAGTGACAATCAGTTTTATATTCCTGCCTCGACACCCTGGCATGCAGTCGTGTTCACTGATCTGGTGCTGCAATTTCGTTTCTCCTTTGCCTGCCCACGGTACCACCAGCTGGAACTAACACAACCAGCTGCTACGTGCAGCTCTGCTTTTGAATACATGACGCACTAAGAAAATAAATGAAGTGACACTCTAAACTTTTTTGTTTATATAACCCAGAATGTGAAACCACAGCCATATTGATACATTCACCTATTATAACATTCAAGCTTTGCTGCCCCTCATCAGCCTCTGAACAGTCTATTCCCATGGCCATTCAAAAGGTTAAGAGCTGGGATGGATTCAGTGATTTAAAATACTTATTAAGATCTAGGAATTCTATTGAAACTGCCACGCTGCCTAACTGCTATAAACTATCACAGTGTGCTCTACAAACATTTCTTGTATTTCAGTGGTAACCCAACAAGACTTAACTAGTCACGCAGTCTAAAAACAATTAACGCCCTTGCATTGTCCTGTCTGAAGGGTCAGTCTTTAAATCCCAGAATAATATGTCTGTATTTAAAACTGCATTAAGGAATAAGCTTTATGGAATTTAGCAAATGTAGAATTAAGGCTGCATGGATGAGTTTATTTTAGCCTGTAAACACAGGCATATGAAATCTTTTCACAGGATTGTACACTTTTTTCTATAAGACCCTATTTCAGCAGGGAATAAATGGGGGAGGTAATAGGCAGGTAAAATTGCAAGTTCATTACCTAATTGCCTTCAGTGCATGGGCTGCTCTCTTCAGCACATCCCGAGACTTTTCTGATACCTCCTCTACAGCATATGCCTTTTGGTTACTTTTTGATATTGATAGGTGGTTACTTCTCTACTTTCTGTCTGCATGGGCTTGAACCAAAAGTACAGCACATTCCAAGCACCATTCAGGAAAAGTGACTACAAAATGGGTTGTTCTGCATCTTACCTTATGTACAACACCAAATTCAGTGTGCTCTTGTCACCTGATTAGTCTACTCTTACCACTTCATCCCAAGTCCTTGATATCCTCTTTACCATTGTCACTCCTTTTTATCATTCTGTCACTGTCCAATTTTGTGTTTCTGATTTTTTTTCTTTGTTTCTACCTTTTTAAAGTTCCTTGTCCATTACCCTTATAACAGTCCCATGATCTTATTCCTGTGCTTTTCACTAAGGCTTGTGTTTAGAGAACAAGGGAGACAGCAACCCAACTATTCCTTCCTGCATTTGTGTTGCTCCTGGAAGCTGTAGAGATTCATATGTCAGAGAAGCTCTGATCAGTTCTCGTTGTCCTGAGGCAGGAAACTCTGAAGGGCTGTGAAGAAAAAATTAGTCATGTTAACCCTTGAGGGCCGTAGGATGGGACTAATTTGAGGTAAACAAAATCTTCTAGAAATGTAACTGCCACACTGCTGAGTTTGTAGTAACTTCAGATAATACTTTGCAGAACAATATGCATCTCTGAAAGGATTCCATTGCTAGGCTGTCCGAGTCTGCAGCCTAAACACAGAGGTGCTGGCACTTCCCTCTCTTTAATTTTTTTAATGTGAGTAAAACATATTTTGCTTGTGATGCATTCTGAGACATAGCCAAGTTGTTTAAGCCAAAAACCTGCTTTAATCTACTTTCAAGATCAATTAAAAATGTGTTCTCAGGCAAACACATGGCATGGAAAACATCCGCCTCGAGGAATTAAAATTTAGCAGAGTTATAAGCAATGGGAAAAAGGATTAAAAAATGGTGTATCTGAGGGTAACTCTAAAATCATTTCTGTCTATGGTATTACAGAACTCTGTCAGCGAGACAAAGTATTGGTACAAAAGGCCTGATTACACTTTCTGTTACCTGTAGTGAATTCATCTCTCTCTCCCGCACATGCATTTTGCAAGTTCAGTCAGATCTGGGAACTCACACTAAACCCACTGCCCTCTGTGAAGTTTGCCTGTGTAAACTCCATGTAAAGCCCATGGAAAAAAAATTGTACAGTAAGAACTTTAAATGCCAAAGTTTTGTCTCACAGGTTCTTGATTTCACACAGTTTATGTGCACAAATTAAGAATAATACAGAAAATACTTGGCCAAAGTGCACTTCTTCACATGCTGATGTTTGATAGCCAGTCATTGCCACCAATCAAAGCATATTATCTCTGAGTTGTTGCCTGTGACTTGTCTTGGAGGTCGCTAACCTGTCCATGTAACATGTACAGGAGGACATATCCCTTCTCTACTGACTGACATAACAAACAGTTTTTATTGTTTTTAAAATCTGAGACAAGATTTAAATGCCTCAACATTTCACAGATGAAAAAAAACCTGTTGGAAAGGGATAGAAATATTTTGGATTTTTTTTTTTCAGAGGAAAAAACTTCTGCTTGGTTGCTATCACCAGCACCTTGAACTGTGTAGTTTTCCACTTATAAGTGTTCTCCTCAGGCAGCTTGCATGAGGTTTACTCTTTTCAATAACTCAAAATGGAGATTTCTGTGGAAGTTGGCAGTAACTTGAATGGCCATTGCCATTTCCAGTGACAGAAACCTCAGCCTCTTATCAAGCCATAGACAGCAAAAGCCACTACTATAAACTACTGCTGCTGCAGCTGCAGCTTCAGAGTTCGAGAGAAATAATGGACTAATGGAAGAGCATATTATTATCTTCATATTATCGACATACCTTATCATGCCATTCAGTGAAAGCTGTGGAAAAAGCATACAGCCTCTATGATTTTGTACAGGTGATGTTATTTCCATGTGTTCCCCTAACAAACCAGCCTCTGTTTCACTGTGTACAAAATATATTTATTCAGGTGATTTTTTTATTCAGGTGATGAAATCTTTGGTCTTCTCTTTGTTGGAGCCACTGGTGTAGGTCTATGTCAGTAACCTAAACATCACCAGAGCAGAGCTTGAATATGGGTAGTATACAATGATCTGTCCCGTGGCACAGTTTTGACTCACACCAATTAGCACCTTCCTTGGCATTGCAGAAATTGCGCTGGTGATACCCAAGGTCAGGGATCATTCATGATAGACAGTATGAATAAGGTCAAACTATTTTGGGAGGCAAGAGAGTTTAGCTGCCCAGGCAAGTACCATTTGCCACCGAGGACAGAGAACAGGAGCCACTTTGGTTTACTGTCATAGACACTGCTGGGACAGAAACTGAAGGCCAGCAGGAAATATTGCTCTAACTTGATTATGAAGAGAAACACCAAAACATCTGTTAGAAATTGGCAGATTCAGAAGCAAGAATTCTCCATGCATGCCATAATACAGCATTTGGTTGAAATCTTAAGAAGTGCAAAAAACTAAACATGACGGTATTGCTTTAGGCTAATGGTGCAGCTAGCCCCGTGCTATACCTCAGACGGTAACTGACAGTAGAAACGTAGGAAGGAGTGGAGGAACAGGGAAAGCAATGTGTGACTGAGGGACTGGCTAAGCCAGAACTTGGTGTTCAAACATGACAATCCTTCCAGCACAGATCACCCGTCACCTGTGTGATTCTCTTAGCAAGGTCACCATTTGGTTTTAAATAGAATGTCCTACAAAAATAAAATCATAAAATCTTCTAAAACTTCTTCCAAAAGAAAACAAACAAACTAACCAACCAACCAAGAACTAATAAGTGAATTGCTCTCCTGTCATTAATGAACCTCATATAATGTACTTTATATAATTAGAGGGAATCACCATAGTCTCCTAGACCCCTTTATAAGGCTTAGACCATAGGTATTCTCCTAGTAATTTGTATAACTCCCTCTGCTATACTTCGAAACTGGACATCTTCTTCTGCACTACCTGCATTTTTATTGTACACTGAATAACCTAGTTCATGCATAAACAACTTCATTCAAAGTTAAGCAGGTTTGGAGCCACAGCATTTTCTTTTAATAATCCTAACACAAACTATAGATACTCAGGTCTCCTTTTTTTCTGCTGGATTCAACCCATTTTCTATTGTTTAGGCTATGTGATCTGTAGAACAAATGAGAGGTGACTTCTTATCTACAAGAAAAAGCTGTCTGATAAATCACAAAGATGAATAATTTATATCACAGGAACAGAGAAAACAGCATTTCACACTGTTTTTCATGCAAAATGTCACATGAATTCCAAATGGACCAAAAAATTTTTGTGAGTTTGATTGCCAGAAGTGGAAAGAGAAGGGAGGAGAAGTCTCAGTATTGTTGTGATTGCAGTTTACTCAAGGAAAGGGATTATGATCCAGCTATTCTTTTTTCTATATTGACTTAAATGGAGAAATAAATTAAGACTACAAAAATCAATGCAAAAGAATAAATAATACACATTCAAACAACATCAGTACTGGAAATAAGGCAGGGTTTGCGTTGGTTTTTTTCCCCACACTCAATTTCAGTCTGGTTAGAGGAAGACTATGAGGTTTTTATTGTCTTGTTTCATAACCAGACATTAAAAAGTCCTGCAACTGAAGAAATGTGATTGAATATTATTGTTGTTGGCCTCATGTTGCCAATTAATTTACATATAACCGCACAGAAGATGGCTTAAAGGCTCTTAGTAGATGACTGAGCAAGTTTAGTATGCAATGGACAGACACACAATATCTGTCTGAAATAAAAGCAACAGAAAGCAGTAGAAATAACATCCCCAGGAAAAAGAAGCCCCACACACTATTAATGCAACAGGGAGAGTGTAGACATACAACCAGAGGGGCCTCCAGTGCGCTGTGGAGCACTGTGAACAGGTGGTCCCAGCCCTCACAGTAAGGGTTACTGGTTTGGGCTTGGTGTTGCAGTAACTCTCTGAGTGCAGGGCGTCCAAGCCAGCGCGACCTGGAGTCTCTTGTATCTCCTTTATGAGTAGACTCTAGAGACGGTGATTTTATGTATTTTTATTGAATGTCCCAAATTTTCCCTCTGTCTCTTTCTTCCTTTTCACAGAATCACAGAATTGTTTGGATTAGAAGGGACATCTAAAGATCATCTAGTCCAACCCTCTTTCACTAGATCTAGTGATCTTCCACTAGATCAGGTTGCTCAAAGTCCCATCCAACCTGACTTTGAACACTTCCAATGATGGGACAGCCACAACTTCTATGCGCAACCTGTTCAGTGTCTCACCACTCTCACTGTAAAAAATTTCTTCCTTATGTCCAGTCTAAGTCTACCCTCTTTCAGTTTAAAACCATTGCCCCTTTTCCTGTCACTATAGGCCCTGGTAAAAAGTCTTTCTCCAACTTTCTTATAAGCTCCCTTTATACATTGAAAGGCCAAAACAGTATTTTATTGCAACAGTTCTTCCCATTTGACTTCATATAAGATTACTTAAAGCGAAACTCAGTGCCTAATCTTGAAGACTTTACAAAGTTGAAATACAGTAAGGACTTGAAAAATGAAATCAGCCACTTTCATAGCTTTCAGCAGACATAATTTTTGTGCATGGTATCATACATTCATTTGCAAAGTGAGAATGCTGTCTAATATTTGATTAATCTTGCTGTCAACTTGTAAATGATGGGAAAGTGTTGCTTAGAAAACCTCGAGGATTTAGAAAAAGCAGCCTGTGGGAATTCTGTTCTTCCCAAATACTCAGGTTCTGCTTGGAAATATCTCAATATTTTGAAATATAACTGTGACTCTTGCCCAAGTATAAGATACAGAAAAAAAAAAGTCATATGAAATTAAATGAAAACAAATCAAAAAAGTTATACAGACCAGCTTGAAATTGTTAGTTTGTCACGATATTTAAAATACTTCTTTTAGTTCGATTTAGCAGTTTCTGAAAGTAAAAGCATGTAGAAAAGCACAGAAACGAAATGCTTTTTTCTACTCTTCATCAGTAGAGAGCGCTGTTAGACAGCAACAGCTCGCAAAACGCTCTCAAGCCAAAAAGTCACTGAATCACTGCAGCCAGCGGTACAGCACCGTGGATAATGACGAATTCAACTTCAAAATTAGAGGAAAAGCAAGATTAGACTTTGCATCATATTTTAAATATATTTCACAAAATAATATTATAGACGTAACATTAGTAATTATGAATTCAGACACCTAAACATCATCTGTTCACATACATTTCCACCGAGGGAAGAGACAAAACCTGTTCCCAAAGAGGCACTTAGAACAAATCCATAGCATGCGATGAAGCTATACGCTTGTCCATATCAAGACGTTATCTGAAGATTAATAAGACCGAGTGAAATTAATTAAATTACAGTGGCAAAGGGAATTAAACAGAAGTATGAAATGCATGGTGCGCAGCAGTCATTACTGGCCATATCTTGTGCTGGATGGTGCTCCATGCCACTTAATTGATTCTCTGGGAGTTGAGGGAAAATTTGCCACCATTTATCCTACAGTTTTCATATGAAGAATGGTAAGACTATTCAGACTAGTCAAGTCAATGAGAAATGCCAATTCTCATGGACATGAATAACCAAACCCATTACCAGAGTCTGGCAACTGAACCACATCCAGTCACCTTCAAGAGACAATTTGGTCTTGATAAACATTTCCTGTTGTACTCACATTTTATTTAAGTGTAAATGCATCTCAGACCTATACCAAACTGTAGTTTAAACCAAAAGAAAACTACCAAACACCAGATAATACCTTTTCCCCCTCCTAAGTACATCACTAATAACATGTTTGTGTATTCATATGGGATACATAGGCACATGACAGTGTTGTCTCTATATAAGGAGCTTTCTCATTTTAAAAAACAGAACTGACATCACAAATCAGACTGAGGCATTTGGATGCTTCTTATCACTGCTGTTGATGAACTACCAGAATAATACAATGCAGAATTAATGATTGAGTAAGTGATAGCCAATCCCCAGAGTCTAGGTTGACTTAGATCCTCCCTAAGGGTTATATGACAAATACCACATGTGAAAATCTACTTTATGAGAAATAGTTTCTCAATAGTTAAAGATAATTAAGTGCACAATCAACATTTTCAACCTTTCCTTCCCTCTCTCTTCTGTGTTCTTAAGAATTTTATGGAATATGATTAGACAGATGTGCAAACAAGAATATCTGAAAGTGTGAGGAAAAAGATTAATCACTTGCTCCAACTCTTGTTTAAATCAAGGAAAAATCTTGCAACATCTGGAGTGTTGTAGGATCCAGCTCTCCCAAATAATCAGGAGTTTCAGACACATAAAAAATTAAAAGGAGTTTAGGAAGAAATTTTTCCTCTTGGTGACTTATTTCTGAGCTGCTTACTGCAAAGTGCCTTCTTTGAGCTATCTTTTATTAGGCACTGTCAGATAAAGTAGGACAGTACAATCTATTAGCATATTGGTCCAACATAGTATGGCACTGACTACATTTTGATGTTAATTTTAAACACTTTGAGGCTTTACCACTTTGAGGCGAGCTCTCAGTCCCAAGTCTGTCTTGCCAGGAGAGGAATGATCCATCTGCTCGGCACACATCCCTGCCTGACATCTGCCTGACAGGGCTTACGGCACAGGACAGAACCTCACCACATTCATGGTCTTGGCATTTGAACAGCATACTCAGTGCTTCTGTTTTTCAGCTAGGAGGGGATAGCACATAATGGGTCTGTTTGTATGTGCTGGGCACCCAGATCCGGATTCACGGCTGCTCAGGTCATCGGTGATGGAATGAAGATCCCAGCAGAGCTTGACCCCAGATTCCATTCAAAGGTCTCTGGTGGTATTCTGGCAAAAGCCATGAGTGAAGCAGTCAGAGCGTGTAGATTAATCTATGCAAAACCATGCTGCAGACAATGGAAGTATCGTCATAAAATCCTCCGCAGATATTTCAAAGAGATTTTTTCCATACTTTGTGCACAGTACATCACTTGTTTAGTTCGCATAAGGGAACTTCTTGTATGCGCATTTGAAAGGCCTTTTACAATTGCCTGAGCTATAGAAAAACAATTTAAAAAGCTGTCTTTTATCATTAAGACATGGTATTTTTACAGCATCCAAGAGGAAATGACCCTACCAGAGGGGTTTGGTCCCATCACCTGTGTAACACAATGGTGTTCTTGTGGAAGCTGTTTATACGAGAGCAAACTTCAAAGCCGATTCCCTAAAAGGAAATTACTATCTTCAAAAATCTCAATAAACATCTTTACTTAAATCTAGAGGTTTCATCCCATTCTGCCCACAAACATAAGGAGCAGATCCCTCCTCAAGGACCTGCTCTAACTGCATCCCTCAGGCTTGAACGGCTGGTGCCCTGCTCATCTTCCACTGACCAGTGCAAGATGCCTGCCGTAGAGGTGAAAGATTGCTGCCTTTCAGTCACCGTTTCGCACAGTTCTGCAGAGGTGTAAATCAGCTGCATAAGGTTCAGTGACAGAGCATCAGCAGCCTGGGTTTTATAATTTTCCATGCAGTTGAGCCAGACTGCCTCCCTGACCTTGTATTTCTCTCTCCCTCCTCTCCCTGCAGAGTGCCTGGTTCTTCACTGTCCCTGCCCGCAATCTTGCCACTGTTGGTGCCAGAGCCTTCCCAACTGCTGCTTCTGCCATCTGGAACAGCCTTCCTGTATCTCACTGCTTCATTGCCCCTCTGTCTCTGTTCAAATCTCTGTCCATTCTCCCTCATCTATTACTACATCACTTTTCTCTTTTCCTCTGCTGTTACTTATTTTTTTAACTCTGTAATGCCCCTTGGGCTCCAGCTTGCATAAAAGATGCTAAAATAAGAAACAACTTATTCAATAACACTTGATACTCTTTCTGAGTATTTTAGAATCTGAAAAAAAAGAAAATAAATGGGAAATAAATAGAGGTTAGGCTGTAAATAGAAAAACAATAAGAACAAATTCCATGACCACAATAGTACTCATTTTAAAGTGATTCCACTTATTTGAGAGGAGCTCATCATAGTACAGCCAGAAGCAGGGAACTCCAACCTTTCTGAACATCTGTGGTGTGCTAAATCCAACTCACTCTCCGTTCTGCCTGGTTTGGGTAATTTGTGGTAGCACGCAGTTCTCCCTTATCCCAGCGCAATGCTTGGAGCAGCAGGCTTCTGAGCAACTACCTGACATTTATATGCCTCAGCTGCTCTTCCTTGCCAGGATTCAGGATTCCTGAACCTGACCTGCATGACAGAGAACCAAAGCTCCACGGTCCCTTGCACTTTGAATAGCACTAAAGCAATGCAGAGAGCATTCTGGTGGAGCTCTGTTCCTGCATTACAATGCAGAAGACAATATTCTGAGGAAGTAGATTTTGATTATACAGAAGCCTCTCTGCAACAAATATAAAAATACAATAGTTTGCTTTTTTTTCACAAAGCCCATATCTGAATGTGTTAAAGCCATGTATTGATGACGTGGCTCACTTTATGATTCATTTCACCAAAAGCACCTGATGAAGTGTGTTCTTATAATTATGTATGTAGCTCTGGAATTTACTGCCTGAGGGCCCTGAGTATCAACCACCCCATGTTTTGGGCTTCTCACCCAGGCAGTCAAGAATTTTCCTTCAGGAAAGGCTTAGAAACAGTTTACAAAACTGTATATGGCACTGAATACAAGAGGTCTTACTACTTTTACAACATCTAGATGTGGGATGCTATGAAACATACAGGCACCTCATATGGTTCTCTGTATATAGTGGGACAGGAGTACTTTGCAGTACGTGTTGTGGTCCCTGTGCCTCCCTGACTGCCTGGATGAGGTGACCTGTCTCAGCTGTCCTCTGGCCCACAGATCTGCATGTTCATACAAATCCTTGGATGAAAATCTGACGCATACTGTGGCCTCACCCAATCATGGAGTATATCTCCCAGATCCCACACTGTAATCTAATTTTTGCCTCTGGTATTCACAATAAGAAAATTCAGTTTTTCAAAAACTATTTCTGATTTCACATTCACCACAAATATGCAACATATTTCATTAGCATAGATATGTATAAAAGTTCTGCCACCCCCAGTGTTCCAGTCTGGGTTCAGTTACAGCAAACAATTTTTTGGTGTTTTTTGACAAGTGAAGTATTTGAACAAAGTTCTGATACTTAAAGAGCAGATGCCAACTTATGCCTACATTTTTTCTGATCAAATTTGCATGCTGTCTAGGCCGCTATCACAATTACAAACATAAATCCAGTATTTGCTCCTAAAATGACTACACTTCATTAGTAATTTGCACTGATCTTTAGAAAATGCATGCACATGTGGATACACAAATTGCACAAATGAGTTAGGTTTCTTTTCTTAAAATGTCACCATGTGTACCCTAAAACAGATGTTAAGTTCTAACGTCGGGACAAGTTATACTTAAAATGTCGCATAGCTCAGCTAGTCACACAGAAGTGAAAAAATCCACTAATGTGGAAAATAAAAATTAAACTTCTTCTCACATAAATGAAAAGTGACAGTAATTTTTTTATTGATACTATCACTATGAGTTAGTTCATTTGGTAGTATACTGGAGAATGAGGAAAAATGGAATCAGTTTGTAGCAGAACATTGCTGACACTGCTAATGATGACGTAACAGCAAGTAACTATGATGTAAGAAAGGCATCTCTAATGCAGACACATTGTTATTCTAAACAGGAGCCTGGATAAGTCATGGTGGCCCACTCAGGATTAAATCTTTAAGTATCCTGAGTTGGTATGCAGGGCTCAAGCAAAGAAGCAGGGAGGCCATTTCTGTGATGCTGGGAGACATGTGGGAGGAAGCCGAAAAGAAAACTGCAGCCTGCTCAAATGAGACTTGCAGAGGACACAGAGAATGCAGAAAACAAAGGGGGAAAAGAAAGGCTTATTATTCATAGGTAGCTCAGAATGGATAAGACATAATAACATCTCACAGGTGATTTGGTACTACATATTAACATGGGTCAGTTTGAATCTGATGGTGTCACATCAAATGTATCATACATAGCAGTCACTAGGAATGGAGCACGTCTTTCTGTCTTTCACTGTAGTCTCTTAATGATGTGTATATGTTTATATAGTTAGCCTTGCTTCTTAAACCTACATGCTTGTCTCTCTCTTCCCTACATTTGAGATGTGACAACTGGCTGAGAATCATGCAGCACTGTGCCACATTCACTGACTTAATGCAGCTCAGTGACATCTGCAAATCTATGACACTGACACAAAACTTTAGCAAAGCAATACAAAGTAATAGATTGTCGAAGAAATGAGCTTGTTTAATACTGCCTTACTCAATCTCAGTGCCTAGGAAATAAAAGGATTTTTCAGAGAATCAAGCCTCAGTCTTTTTAAGTGTGTGTGTGCATTAGATCAAAAAAGCATGCAGCAATTTCTGCAGTCACTCTTTTGTTTCTGAATGTTCCTTGGTTGAGGGTTCAGCTGCACCACCGGCTGTGTGCTTGCACTTGCTCCCTGAGTCTACTTTTCAACTGATTGCACTTGCCTTGTTGAAAGAGCCCCAGAATGAATTATTTTGGCTCTATCAGTAGCATAGCTCTGGAGTTTTCTAGACTTCAGGAGAGTGGTTAGCTTAAAAGAGATAACCAGACCTACAGAGGTGGTAGTAAAAGGACAGAAGAATTTAGGAGACAATTTAATTTCAAGCTCTGTAGGGTGATACGGACCATGAAGTAGATAGATATTTGCTAGAAAATGAACTAGGTTCATTTAAAAACAAAAAAAATCAGTGAATATCTGTCAAATGGAAATATTTTCAGCCACCTCACAGCCCAAGCTAGACTGGAAAGACTGCAGCACAAAATTCTATAGCTCATTTGCTTGATGCTCCCGGTACCAACTTAATGTCACTTTCAAGTCACTAGCAGTACAAAACATCGCCCAAGTAATTCAGTTCTGAATTTCCAAATGAAAGTTTTTTTCTGTTTGGGGTTCATCTTGGTTTTTGTTTTTGAAGTGTTTTGATTCAGGAGTCTGCCTCATGAATGATGGGATATAGCTACACAAACAAATTAGCACAAAGGAAGCTAATGTGTGGATTTTCAGCTTGTTAAGTGCCATGTGATATCTATTCATTTGCATGATTTTATCCTGCAATACACAAAACAGTTTATCTCTTGCTGAATATGAGGTATTCTACCTTGCAATTTATTTTTCAGAACGATCATGCAATAGCAGTTGTTTTGACTAGCTGATTTTGTGAAAACATACACCCACAATTTGTGCAAGGGCCACTCTGCAGCAGGCAGCGATTTCACTGATTTTTAAAAAACTTTTGCTCCTGTCACTTTAGTGAGTTGTACATTTCTGAAAATTTTAGCTTGTTCTATTTTAAAAGTTAATTGACCTGATTTTTTCTTGCCTTAAAGGAAAATGTTTCTCATCTATTAGTTAAATATGGAGTTGTAGTCTATTTTTATTTTTATTAGGCTTGATGTCTAAAAGTTTTCATTTCAGATCTTTTACAACTAAGCAAGTAACAAAACCCTTTCGGTTCTTTGATGGCAACAGAATTCTTCAGTCTAATTAGAGAGCTCCAGATTCAATATGAAGAATGAAATGGAGGATAACCTGAAATCTGATTTTGTTTCATCACAGAGATTTAATTTACCAACATGAAAAAGAGATTTAAAAGAAGAAGGGTTTTCACTACAAGCATGCTGTATAAATGAGACAGTTATCTACATGGAGTTCAAACTGTACAGACAAGTTGGCCTTATACAGTAATTGTGACCTTCAGCACCATCCATCTGCTACAGTGTAAATTAGAAACCATCAAGCAAAGGATCCAGCTTTTCACTGATGAGATCATTTAGATATCTTCAGTTCTAAACATTTCTCCTGCAGTCCACGGTTCTGTCTAATTAATTGGTATCAAGGAAAAAAATCACAGGCATAATAGATGCCTCTTTCCCATCTCCGTTGCTGCACTATGACAGCTCATTATAAAATGGGGGAATTGTAGCACCTTGATGAATGGGAAGAGGTCAATAATACTGGATGGAACCGGTGGCACAGAGGCAGAAATGGAGGTGTTTATCATACACGAAGGGTGCCCAGCAACATTTCCAAAATCAAATAAAAAATTTTGCGTGCCTTAGTTTTGAGGAATCTCAAGCCAAAGTCTTGCATTTCTTTGGGAAAAGTTTAACAGATGTATATTATCTCCTATAGATACTCTTTCAAAGTCAGTTAGAACACAAATCAGTTCCATATTGGTGGTGTTTATGGACAGCAATGGGGCTGTGAAAAATTCAGGCATGATAAATATCCCTAGGTCCCTCCCATGTTTCATTTCTTCTCAAGAAAAGTACCTCACCACAGCATAATGTTGCAATGTGATATGTAGAGAGATTCAGATGTAGCTTGAGCTACTGAAAAAGGTATGAGCATAATACTGGGATGTATTCAGCCCTGCTGAGAAGAACAGTTAAATCACAATTGCTTTTTCAGATTTGCTCCCTAGAAGTTTAAAGATTTAGCAAAAGAAAGTCAGGATGAAAGTACCCAGCTTCTCTGGCATGTCACCGTGTACACAGAGGTTATTAGTACAGTGCTTTAGATAACATTTATTTACATCACTATGGTGTCCTGAGATACACTGAGGGCTCTGGACAGAAAATCTCAAAAGAGAAATCCAGATGGCGTAGCTGATTTAACAGGCCATAAAGCCACGTGCAAGCCTTTCTTGCAGTATTTTGCCCTTTAAATAAAGAAAACAAACAAACCCCCAGTTAAGTCTGCTTTTAAGAGACTCATTCTCAGTAAGTAAAGAAACATTACTACATGAAACAAATGACAGTAATCAAAGCATTGCAAAAGAAGCATCCAGAACTACTGTGGAACATACTGAAAGGCAAAACCCAAACATATTGGGAGAGGCTGTTTCAGCAGAACAGACGCCCACTTGTTCAATAAATTGCCTTGGTTTGTATGTTTGTTTGTTTGTTTGTTGTAAAAGAGAATCTAAATTTCTGAGCGATAGTTACCCTTAAAAACCACTCGTCAGGAATATACGAATAGGAATATGTTCCTATTGCACAGTTCCAGAGTAATGATAAACTTCCATACATGAAATTCACAATGTAGTAAAGTTAATTTGGGCTTTAAAAGGATGATTTTGAGTACTGAGGCAGAGCTGAGGAGTTCTGTCTTGTCAAATGTTTGTTTGGGTGTAAGTAATTAGCTGCTCTGCTAATTCCCTAGTCATGTATAGAGAATTTCTTAGATGTGTGAGATGAATTATTTGCTTACTGAAGAAATGCATATAGAGAAACAGATTATTTGGTTTGGAATCTCGATTAAAAAATTGCTATTATTTCAGTGTGCACTTTTATTGAGTAAAAGTAGCTGATA
>NW_008824283.1:7302769-7322858 GCF_000699105.1 Pygoscelis adeliae | reverse complement strand
GAGCTTGAAGGCTCAATTGTAATATCAATGTAATTGCAATGTCAGTTGTTCTCAACAACATACGGTGGGTTTTTTTCAATAAAAAAGTCTATGAAACTTAATCCATTTCTGTGATTTAGTTATTACATCAGATTATAAATCAGAATTAATGTGAACAACATACTTAATATCACTGCTTATAAATTTGAAGTGGCAATTTAGAATTAAAACATTGCTTGGTAGGCTAGATCTGTGAATGCCTCTTTAGCTCACATTTGGTAATTTGGATTACAGAGCATAATCAGCACTTTAATCATTTATTGGAATTACTCAATAATGAAAAAGGCATGAAGAGGGAAGGGGTGCATTATCAACCTATATTAAGCAAAAGCAGTAATGTAATTGCATTGACCCACTAACTTTTTATTTTCTACTAGGATAAAAACATTCTCTTTTATTAATTCTCTGTACCAAAACTTATCAGTATGACTTTCGTTCTCACTCTTTAATGTCATTGGTTGTGAAAGATGTGCACAATGACACTTTTCGTATAGCAATGGTTTAACTATCTAACTGACCATTACCACCGTTTTATATTCCCTATTTCACATGATCTACTTTGTTGGCATTAATGTAAAATGTCACAATAAATTAAATGTTATAGTTAGAACCATAGCTAATTCCTCATAACTGGTTTGAAATGAAGTATCAAAGTCACACTTGGTACACATCTTGTCATTTACAGTAGTACACAGTCATGTAAATCTCTCACAGATTATTGCTAACAAACAACTCTATTTTGTTGCCAAATCTTTTGAATCCGAAGTTCCAGTTCTTCAAGGTCTGCAAGTATCACCAAAAGAGAAAGGAATCACTGGAAAGTAAATCACTGGAAAATAAAACACTGGAATATGAAATAAATTTGGATTTCAAGAACCTCAGAGAGATGGAAGATTTAGGATCATGGTATTAATTGGTCCAGTATAAAACTTTTGCCTACAGAATTTAGAACCTCTACAAATATTTGGAGATTAGTGTCTAATTTACAAATATTTCCACCTCAGTAAACACTGATGTGCGTAAGCTGATGTGCTTAATATGAAAGTCTCATTTTAGAAACTGCCAACTAATGAAAACATTGTAGTACCACTGAATAAGATAAAAGTCTGTGAAAAAGGCTTTACTCAAAATACAGTAACTCCTTCACCATTTCAGATGGCAATCTAATTAGACACTTCCATATGCAGTAGTATAAATTTAACCTGAACCTGAAAACTAGGCACATGCGTCATCTGTGTTAATTATACTCTGACAATTATTCAGTTAGTAAACAGTAGAAAGCAAATTAGTTAGGAAAAAGCATGACAAGAATTGCATTTAGTGAAAGTCACTGCAAATAAAATATTTTAAATCAGATGTGTGTAATGTATTGTAAATATGTCATGTGAGATAGGTAACAAAGTAATCTGAATGTCATAATTGGATAGATTATATCAAACATCTCATAAACTGGAAAAAAATTTAGAAGGATTGTAACTGTAGTTGATTACATAGCTGATATAAATCACCAAAGAATTTTTATTTCCTGGTTTCTTATTAATATATTTTATTCGTAGGATAAAAAGTAAATCACATAGATGGTAGAATTCACATATTTCTGTTAATATGAATTTCATGCTCAATGAGAAACAAGTCTGAACCTATGAACTTTTGGCACCTAATTTCACAAGCCTGGGCAATGCTGTATATTTAATTTTAAACAAAAAACCAAACAGATCCCATCACCCAATCAGCTATCCAGCCCACATGATATGGTACATATCTTGCATTTTAAGCTATGTCAAAACATAAAATGGAAATCAACATGTGAAAACCATTTTGTTGGAACTTTCCCAACATATTGGAAAAACCAGACATGTTTGCAGGGAAGAGTTATGCCAACACGAGAAAAAGTTTATCTGTTTGTGGTTTCAGAGTTTGATAAAACTTCGTTTTCAAAAAACCCTAGAAAATGGTTTAAGGAAAAGTCTTAGCACTAATAGCACCAATACACATCTATAGCTGTTACAGAGATGGTATAGTCATTACAGAGATGGTGTAGTCGTTATAAAGGTGGCATGTAGGAGGCAGGGAAGGACATGCCATGCATGTGAAATCAGGGAATTCAGCTGCCAAAATTTGGCCATTATGTACTGTATATAAACAAAGAGTAATCTGGAGGCTTGTAACGTGTCCAAATCTGGGTGAATTTTTATGCAGTGGATTCCTTGCCAAACACGAAGCCTTTCAAAGCACAGAAGTCCTGGAGTTCTTCAACATAAATTGTTGCAATCATTCTTTTTAAAAATTGATCAAAATGCAATGTTTCACTTGTGTATTATTCACAGTAGTAGCTGAACTGTTTCAGCTCAAAAGCAAAGCAAACAATAAAAACAACCAGAAGTCAGTCTGAAGCTGATGCCTACTCCTGAAAAATTCATCCAAAGCAGCTAAAACCTTTCAGAAGTGTCAGACAACTACATCTTTAAGTGGTGCTCAAAACAGTGCCTATAAAATTGATCTGGTTATGGGGCTCCTTGTTGAATACAGTAGCAGCTGTGGCTGACAATGCACTAGAGCTGCACTTTTGGGAAATCTGTGACTTTCCCAGGCCTTTCTCATGGAGTTTCAAGCTACATTAACGTTTTGGTCTGATGGAAAAATGCCAGTTCAGTCCCTTGTCACACTCAGTGAATGCCTCTGAATTACCCTAACTGTAACGGCCATTATTAAGCCCGGAGGAGACTGTTTTGGATGAGTCAATGACAGAACCTGGCTCCAGCTAACGAGAGAAAAGTAAGCTTTATAGACTTCAAAAAATCTAAATGGAACAGGAATAAATAAACAAGAAATCCTTACAAACCATTTACTTAATACTTTCCTCTGATGCTAACAACACTGGATAAAGATTTCATTGGTGGCCCTGACCATAGCTGAGCAGCTGGGAGAGCAATGAGGAAAGCTGAAGAAGGTGAACAGAACAGCTTTCCCATACACAGAAGTCTGGGCAGAAGCTGATGTAAAAAAGTGAGAAAGGAAACAGAGGGAACCAGTTCATCCATCCCCAAAATGACTGTTTCAAACTGGGTGGAGATGCAGGCTTTACTTGACACTGCCTGTGTACAGGCTGAGGATGAGGCATGTGTTTCAGAATGACTGGAAATCCAGATTGCTGCATCATGAGGGACCTGACTGGAGCGTTTCACAGCTCCCCTCTGGACAGCACACGTGCATCCTTCCTTTGGAAACCAAAGCAAGGCAGGAGCAGGTGCCTGCCAAGGTCTTGCTTTGATACGGGAAGTGGATGTACCTACTGGCGTGCTCAGAGAGGCTCTGGTGTGTAACAGTTTTATTGGCTCTGCTGAGACTGGGAGGAAAATGCTTGCGAACCAATATAAGACACATTTGGAAATGAATCTGTTTTGCACAGACTGAGAACATGATGAAAAATTTGGGGTTGTGTGCATTTCCAAGTGAAATCTAATTTTCTTTGAATGAGCGTGCTTTTTGAGAAATGAGCCTTTTTTTATGCAAATTGGTTTTAAATGAGAATATTTAACGAAAGGATTTGATCCCCATATAATGAAAGCTCTTATAAATATGCACCTAGGCAGCACAGGCAGCCTTACTGCCTATTCAGGTACTTATTCTAAGGGTTTCTTTTTTACTCTTTGACAAAGTTTAGACTACATGTTTCTAATTAGAATGAAAAATAGTTAGACGAAGGATATTTTCAACTCAACTATTCTTCAGCTATCCTTATAAATCTAAGAAGGGATTACCAGACTGACAGGTGGCAGCGTGGCCCAGTGGATGTTAAATTGCTTAGAAACATTTTGGGCTTTTCGTGTTTTAAAAGAAAGAAAAGGTTCCAACCTTTCTTTGTTTATATGTCACTCAGAAACGGTTGGTTGTAAAAGTTCTGACCTTATTCTACACCTAATACTCCAAGGGAGCTATTGCATAGGGCATATTTGAATAGATTTGGTTAAGAAAATACAAAAATTAAATTTTGATCTCTTAATATTCAATTATGCTCAAACTATGCTGAAGGAAATTTCAAGGAGGTTGTAAGTTCTCTTGGCATGCTAATGTAACAGATGCGAAAGCATGAATTAACAGCTACAATGGAGAGCTGCTGGCAGGTACTGATTTGTAAGCTGATCCGAACTCTTGAAGGTAATTGAGGAGTGACTTAGAAATGACTTCACACTGAAAGTAGAAGGACCTTTTTCTACCCATAATTCTGTCTTAATTTTTCTCAGAATCCTAATTTGGGTTGGAAACTGCTCCTGCCAAAAGAATATTTTTTATAAAAATATTTCCAAGCCATTTCTGACTGCACAGCTGCATGGATGCTTTGTGGTGACCCAAGGGGGGGAAGGTGCAGAGATTGGAACAAGTGCCTGAAGATGGAGATGCTTCCTTTGTTGACAGTTTAGGCTGGATTGTGTTGCTTTAGAGTTATTGTGAAAATAGACAGTGTTTAGGGATTTTGCCAATTTTTCTCTGTTTAGCACTACTGAACAACTTGTCATAAGAACTTTAGACTACTCTTCAAAGCTAGCCCAAAATAGCTCATTATTTTGTCACAGAATCACAGAATCATAGAACAGTTGAGGTTGGAAGGGACCTCTGGAGGTCATCTCATCCAAACCCCTGTTCAAGCAGGGCCAACCAGAGCTGGTTGCCCAGGACCATGTTCAGATGGTTTTTGAATATCTCTAAGGTGGGAGAGTCCACAACCTCTCTGGGCAAGCTGTGCCAGTGCTCGGTCACTTGCACAGTGAAAAAGTGTTTTCTGATGTTCAGAGGCAACCTTCTGTGTTTCAGTGTAAGCCATTGCATCTTTCCTGTCACTGGACACCACTGAAAAGAGCCTGGTTCCATCTTCTTTGCATCTCCCTTCAGGTATTTATATATTTTTATTTGCCTTGCTGAACAATCTTGTCAGGTATTTGTCTTGCTGAACCATCTTTGGTGGCATAGTCAAAGCTGAACCCTGTGACCATCTCTGCTGTTCTGGTCTTGGTGTGCCCCTAGGACATGATGAGAGACTTGCAGCCTTGCTCTTTTCACCACAAAGCTCTTTTATCATGAGGACAGACTGTTGTCTTGATGCTTGCTACCCTGCCATTGAAGACAGGGTAGCATTGATTGACAGTGCTGGAACTAAGCTAATGTATGGCTAAAGAGGTCAGGTATCCCTGGAAGATGGGAGACATTGATCTTGAGTAAGTGCCAGCTCTGTATGGGTATTCTTGTACTCTCCCAAGTCCTAAAAGCAGAATAAAGAGAGGGACAGTGTGCCTCAATTTGGTTGGCATGCTGTGTTTTCTGAACCAAGGAGTTATTCACAGGCAGCTAAATAATGTTGGAGTCCGTTTGTTTCATGTGATAGGAATGAGGAGAGATACTGATGGCTAGAAGCTACTGGAGAAGCCATTTCACATAATCTCAGACATAAAATCCTTCAGCTCATTAGACCAATGAGCTTGTCTTTTTCCTACTCTTTTCTATTCTGAGTGAAAATCTCTTTGATTTACCTAGGAGGATAGTTCAGCCTTCACGGTGTCCTTTCTAAAATTTCTTATCCTCAAACTCACCGTCTTTCTAGAGATTGGAATGCGAAGAAAGGAATAAGAATAACCTCATTTCAGTGACAGTAAAAACTACTTTACTAATCCCAACTTCCTTTCATCAAATCCAGAATGTCATTCCTTGCCTCTAGCTTGTGTTCCTACAGAAAACTTCAGACTATTGTCGTCAAAAATGGAATCCTGGTAACATATTCCATGATCCTCTTTTAGCACCATTATCTGTCACTGCTGACAATATCCTGTCTTTCTACTTGCTAGTAACCACTCTCATCTCCTCCCTCTGATTCAGCTCTCTGCCTTGCTACCTTTGTACCCAACATGTGATATCTTCTTCTCCTTCATTCGTTTCCCGCTCACCTCTTAGTCCATCACCTCTTAACTTGATTACCTCTCTTGCTTGCCAGTGTGCACAGCTTTCTACATCTCAGAAGTGTAATTTTTATCTGCTGCTGCAGCAGCAGGTAAAAGCATGAATGAGGCAAGCAGCTGAGCTGCTGTATACCTTCACTAGATCACCCATGTACTTAATTTTCCTTTCTTGAGATCTCACTCAAGAAAGTGCTCCAAGCACTTCTCACTTAGGAGCTGAAGTGCCACCTAAACTTCCATGGCAACCTCTAATAGTTTTAATTGCTTTTACTTTGTTTTGCATTAGATGTTGGAGGGCTTTGCTATTTTTTTAAGCAGCAGAAGAGAGAGAGAGCCAGATTTTTTATTTTTCTAATACAATCCAGTGCAAGAAATTGAAGGAGAAACAACGATTTATGCCAAGCCCTAAACTCTTGAAAACCTGGGTTTACAATGAAAACACTAACAGATGCTTAGTGGTAAAAAGCAGAGGAGTGGTTGCCATGGTACCAGGTAGCAGGGAAGGTAGCTCACTTTTTAAACTCTCTGGCAGCGTACACGTAGAACCAACAAGTGGACAGCAATGCTGGCAGTCATTGTCTCTGCACAGCACTTTGAAGGGCTGCATGCAGGCTACTGCTGTGACTCAGCACCACTGCACTGGAAATTGGGATTGCCAGGTGTTCAGCAACAAGGGGGGCAGGGTGGCATAGGATGAATGACGAACAAATGTCTGGATTTCTTGCAGTTTACGTATTTTCTGTTTAAAGGGACAAGGTCCTGCTCCCTCCATATAACCAGTACTAAAGAAAGCAGAAGGATGGTTTATCTTTCTGACAGGTGGACAGAATAATCTACCCTCTACCCAGCAGAATCATATTATTAATGAAGTCAGCAAGAAAGCAGCTGAGCAAGGGGCTAGAAGTCTTCTTCACATCAAGTTCTCTTCATAAAGCATCTCTGTAATAATTGTCTTTCACTAGAAAAAGGGTATATGATTAAGATGATCATTTAATGGCATTTTGAGAGCAAACTACATCCTGAATAGCTAAAAGCCTGCTGGGTAAGATATTTCTATGGGATGTGGGAAACATAGGCTCTAGCTCCTCTCTGGAAGCAGGCGGAGCAGGAACTTGAAATCTGTTTTTCACATCCCAGCTGTGTGCCTTTTCCCAGGGGCTTGAGAGTCAGCCTCTCCCACCACTGCTGTAGTATGAAGCGTGTTTTCAAAATTTCAGCTGCTTTATATTTACCCCTCCTGTTATGGAATGTATCCCTGTAGGACACCCAAAATAATTCATGTGGGAGATATAGTGTGAGATGATGAAATCTCACTCAAATGAAAGCCACCTTATTAAAAGCAAGTGTGGGTTTTATGTGGCAAGAAGTTTTGGTACAACAAGATATGGAAATTTCATTAGATCCAGATAGTAGAAAAGGTCAGTTGTTACTCAGTTCTTGGGACTAGAAACTGAAAACTTTTGTGCACAGCCTTTTTCTTAACACTTTCTTATTTCTCCTTTTGGAAGGAGTAGATAAATGGAGATATTAAGAAAACACTAGGAACCTCAAAAGTACTTTAATTCAAGAGAAGATTCTTATCAAATCCAATTAGGTCATTGCTGGTACAGCTCTTGAAAGATTCACACTTTGGCAGCTGATATTCATACGGTGTTCTAGGTAGGAATTACTCTCAGTGCTTAACAAAAACCCTGAAATCTCATACCTGAAAAATGGCTTTTCTAGCGAGGTGAATATCACTACAATACAAAATTCAAAATGCATGAGTATTGGATGATACTGTGCTGGAAATCTGTAGCTCAGAGCCCAGAACCTTTCTACTTCTATAAAGTTGGAATTCATGAGTTAACTTTACACAGAAAAAAATTATTCATACAACTATACATTTTTTTTTCCCGAGCAGCTCAGAATTCTGCCATTTCCTACAAGCATATGGAATGCACTACAAAAATTACCAAGAAATTCTAAACAACTACATCTTTTATCTGTCTATAGGTGCCAATTCATATTTGCTTATAAATTCATTAAAAAAAAAATGAAATGGCATAGAATCTAATTTATTTTCTATAAAACCCAACTGGTTTCACTTAATTGCATTCTGTTTAGGAGTTTTCTTAAACACCAGTAACAGAGTTATGAAGTGGCGAATAGACCCTTCTTTTGTTAGAACCAATATTTGACCCAGGTCTTGGCCTCTGACGTAGAATATTCAAAAGTAGTCTTATTTTCCCATATTAATTTTCCTTTCATAGTGATTCCACTGTTGGCCTGCAATTTCTTTTTTAATTAATTTCTTGGCATGTATGAATGTAAAACTTCCTTAATTTTATGCAGGATTTTTCTGCACACTTTTCTCCAAAAGTCTTTTTTCTCCTGTGCCTGGTGTTAAATTATAACTCTCAACCATGACTAGTTCTTCTAGTCAGTAGCTGGCAATATTTGTGTTTATGCTCATAATATTTCAATTTGTCTTCATGTTTAGTTCTTTTTTATCCACATAGGCAGTATAAAGCTGTCAGACCTGCTCACATTCTGTAGAGATCTGGATGGAAGTTCATTAGACTTATATATAATGTCAGGGCCAAATATAAGAGACGATTTAAAAAAAGTCATGAAGAGGAGAAGCCAGCATGTGGCAAACAAACCACTATAGCCTTGTTCCAGCCCACCAGCAAGGCCCGTAGTATTGGCAGACCTGTCTGTGTGGCAGCAGAACAGTATCTTCCAACAGTCAGCAATCAAAACATTTGTGCCAAAACCCAATAAAATACTTGTATTCACAAGCTACCTTTTTCAACATCCTTCTTGTGTGTCTACCACAAGCAAATAAAGAATGTTTACTATCTTTTTCTTCCAATTTTCATTATTTTTGTCTCACCCTTTCTCCCACAAAAATCCAACAACGTCCATGGAAGAATGAGACTCTCTAAGCAGAGGGAACATGTCAGCTCTTACAAGAAAGAAAACAAAATAAAATGCTGAAACGATATGATGTATGCAACAAGGGAACTCATAATCTTGTTTTTATCATGTTGTCCCTCTTTCGTTAATGTATCTATTCTAAAATTGCAGTACATCATCTTCAGTCCAGCTCTTCATGGATCAGAGTACATATGGGTACATAAGGTTTCATGACTGGAGTGTCAGACTGTCAGTCTTTGGGAGACCAAGGATGCCAGTTTTTATCCATGAAGAAAACTATTTTTACTTGCCTTTTCTGAGAACTTAGTGGTTTTACATTATATTGGGGTGACATGCACTTTATTTACAATGCTTAATTTTACATTGCTTAATTTCCCCTTTCATCCTCCCCTCCATGCCCAGTGTCAATTACAGGTTTCCAGAATTTCTACCAACAGTTGCTCAAATGTTCCCACAAAACTTATGCCTGCTACAGGAACCTGTGAATCTGCAGTAGGACAGCAAATGATCAGAATGCAAAATTGTTAGCTGGGGTAAATATTAGGGCTTCTTTAGCAAATCCCAGGCCCCTGAGACCAGAGAGAAAATCTGGAGCAAGTAAGGCCTACCCTCAGTGGAGGAGGACCATGTTATGGAATCTTTAAACAAACTGGTCAAACTGGATGTACATAAATTCATGGCTGCACCCCTGAGTGCTGAGAGAGCTGGCTGATGTTATTGAAGGGCCACTCTTTGTTATCTTTGAAAGGTAATGGAAATTGGGAGAGGTTCTTGAAGACTGGAAGGGAGCAGATGTCTCTCCTATCTTCAAGAAGGGTAAGAAGAAGGACTGGGGGAATTACAGGCCAGTCAGCCTCACATCTGTCTCTGGGAAAGTGATGGAGGTCCTCCTAGAAACTATTTCCAAACACGTGAAGGGCAGGAAGGTGTTTAGGAGTAGTCAGGATGGATTTACAGAGGGGAATTCATGCCTAATCAACCTTATAGCCTTCTACAATGA
Organism: Pygoscelis adeliae; assembly: GCF_000699105.1. Taxonomy (NCBI): domain Eukaryota; kingdom Metazoa; phylum Chordata; class Aves; order Sphenisciformes; family Spheniscidae; genus Pygoscelis; species Pygoscelis adeliae. The sequence goes on along the minus strand of NW_008824283.1, from coordinate 7,312,949 downwards.
GATGACTAGGTTGGTAGACAAGGTTTATGCGTTGTTTATCTCGACTTTACTAAGGCTTTTGACAGTGTATCGCATAACATCATCATAGACAAACTGACAAAGCATGGGTTAGGTAAGTGGACAATGAGGTGGACTGAAAACTGGCTGAACAACTGTGGCCCAGAGGGTTGTGGTCAGTAGCACAAAGTCCAGTCGGAGGCAATTCGCTGATGGTGTACCACAGGGGTCGATACTGGAGGCAATCCTTTTTAACGTCTTTGTTAATGACCCGGATGATGGAACAGAGTGCACCCTCAGCACATTTGCAGATCATACAAAACTGGGAGAAGTGGCTGATAAACCAGAGGGTTGTGCTGTCATCCAGAGGGACCTGGGCAGGCTAGAAAATTGGAGTCAGAGGAATCTCATGAAGTTCAACAAGGGAGGAATAATCTCATGCAACAGTATACACTGGGGCCCAACTGACTGGAAAGCAGCTCTTCAGAAAACGATCTTGGGGTCCCGGTGGCCACCAAGTTGAACATGAGCAATGCACCCTTGCAGCAAAGAAGGTCTATGATATCCTGGGCTGCATTCGGGAGAACATTGCCAGCAGATCAAGGGAGGTGATCCTTCCTCCCTACTCAGCACCGATGAGGCCACATCTGGAGTACTGTGTCCAGTTCTGGGCTCCCTGGTACAAGAAAGATATGGACTTACTGGAACAAGTCCAGCATAGGGCCAAAAAGATGATTAAGGGACTGGCACATTTTTCCTATGAGAAGAGGCTGAGAGGTCTGGGACTGTTCAGCGTGGAGAAGAGACTTGGGGGGGAACCTTATCACTGAATATAAATATCCGATGGGAGGGAATGAAGAAGGCGGCACCAGATTCTTCTCAGTAGTGCAAATTGACTGTGCCCAAGAGGCAATGGGCACAAATTAAAAATCAGGAAATTCAATCAGCACAATAAGAAACCTTTTTTGTCTGTGAGGGTAGTCAAACACTGGCACTGGTTGCCCAGAGAGGTTGTGGAGTCCCCATCTGTGGAGATACTTAGAACCTGACAGGATGTGACCCTGAGCAACCTGCTCTAGCTGACCTTGTTGGAGCAGGGGGGTTGGACTACATCCCCTAGTCCAAAAGGGGAAGGACCAAAAGGTGCCTTCCAACCTAAGTGACCTTGTGATTTTGTCAGATTTAGTAGGATCGCAGTCTGTACTCTTTCAAAGTCTGCTAAAAGCTTATGAAAAAAGAAAAAAACCCCATGAATTCTAGCAATGACCAAAATATGGTCCCAAAACTTCAAAGCAGTAATTCCTAAAGTTTTACCCACAGAGAGGAAGTCAATGGGAAGCGTATCAGAACCTACCTGTGCCATCAAGCTCCTTTGTAGATATGGCAATTCCTTCTCATTTTACAGGTTGTGTCTAACTGGCAAAATTGCATCACAACACAGGAATGCTTTTACTCACTTCCTCCTTGCATTTTCAAGGTTTTTCTGGCATAGCACATAATCACAGTACTCCACAGTATATCCCAGCCCCAAGGCTGGGTCAACTATATCTTTGCTTTCTCTGGCAAAGCTCTGTCTTGAACTGCTCTTGAAAACTTCGTATGATAGAGACTGTGTGACATCCTCCAGATAATATTTTTCTGCTCTTCATGAGACTTACTATTAGAATTTTTTTTTAACCAGTATTTGGCCAAATTTTTTTGCTGTATTAACTGTATATTTTCCCCATTCATTTAATGTTGGAGGATATACTATTTGTTTCTTTCTCCAAAGGTCATTTATACATTTGAAGGCTTAGCATGTTCATTCTTTAGTCTTTTAGGTTAACTTACAACAATTCTTGCACTTTTTCCTGAGAAGTCATTTTTTCTCAATGTTTGATCATTCCTGTTGCTTTACTCTGGACTTTCTTTGGTTGGTCCTGAAAACTCTACCAAAACTAGATATATAACTCCAGCAGACATACTATGAATTCTGAATGCAGCATAAACAATTATTTCAGGTGTCTCATGGAATAAAGCCTTGTTTATAAAACCTAGAATGATATATATCTATGTTTTACAATAGCAGGAACATTCTTGTTTCAGTGCCTTACACTGCACATGTTCTTTTTCAATATGACCTGTATTTTCCAGATTGTTTCTACTGTTTGTGAAGATCACTTATGTTACATTTGAATCCATTCCTCTAGCATACTGGTGGGCTCTCTCTTCTCCACATTTAATCAGTATATTTGCTATGTTATGGTCCCACTTGTTATGAAAACTTTCAGCCTATCCTCATGAAACAGTCCTTGAGATACTGGTAATTACATCCTCAATATTTTTATCCAACTATTTGGCACACACGTTTCAATAGTTCAGTCTTGGCTGGATTTGCCTGGCTTTCTTAAGAAAGTGGTTTGTAAAATGGTATCTAGGGTCTCCTTGAAGATAAGCATGTGACATTTAATATGTCGTGTCCCTGAGGCTCTTCCAGCTCTGCCTGTCCCTGCCCAACCCTGGGACTCTCCCCACTCTGCCATTGCCCAGGACCCCATGTCAGCCCTCTGGGGCTGCCAGCCTCTGTCCCAGTGACACTGCAGCAGGGCCAGTCTCCAGCTCCCCACAGTCCTGCCCTGCCCTGCCCAGCCATGGGCTCTGCCGAGTTAGGCCCACCTGCAGGCCCGTGTCCTTGCCCAGCCTTGGCCTGTTCCAATCCCCGGGAGGTGCCTGATGCCTGGGGCTGCCCCAGTGCCCCCGGCTGCCCTGCTCCTGGGTAGGGTGGTGGGATGGGCCATGGCTGCCAGGCCCTGCCTGGACAGACCTGTGGGGACCCCCCATGGCCCCTGGTCCCACGGAGCCACTGGCCCTCATGGGGCCTTGATGTGATGCTCTTTTTCTCCCTTTTTAAAGATTGACACTTATTTGACAGCTCTCAGCTTCCCAGTGCCAGTTCTTAAAGACCGTGGTAATGGTCCTGAGATTGCCTTAGGCAAATTTTTTAAGTATCTAGGAGTGAATTTTATCAGACACAGTTGATTGGAAAACACTTAACTTAGCATTCCCTAACCTTTTCTTTCTGTTTTTTATGATATTTTATCCTTTGCTGGTAGTTAACTATCTTCAAGTGAAAATTTTTAATGAAGACTATCACTAAAAGGCATTGAACATTTTGATTTCTGTAATCTTTTTTGATCCTTGTGTCATCTGTCAAAAGATTTCCATCTCTTCTGAGTTACCGTGGATCAAAACCACCCAGAGAGAAAAGGGCAAAAGTCTCTTAAAACCAAATAGAGGATCTCAGGACCAGACATTATAGAATGAGGGGGATGCATCTGAATTGCTGTTTCATAAAAGGATATAGATTATGACTAACCTCTGGTGTCTTCCCTGACATCGGTCCTTCTCCTTCCCCTTCCTGTGTCTACCACTTGAAGACAAGAGATACCAATGCCTAGTTTTTATTTTTGAATTCTTTTTGAATTATTCAGAATCTGCTGATTCACACATAAAATATCACTAGTAACTCATACTATACATAAAGCCTTCTATGAACTGATTTAGCACTCAGCTATGTTGAATACTTTGCCAGAACAACAATCTGAAATAAAGTCAAAGTTTGATGCAAAGCGACTTTTTTTTGGTTAATTGTATGAAGAGCTCCTTGAGGGTCTGACCACCATAGAGAGGAAGATGGTACCATGAAAACAAGAAGCAGCATTACTGAAATGAATGATATGGATTCCCTAAGAAAAGAACAGTCTCTGAGCATTTATCATGTAAAACGAATACTATGTAGTTGAAATAATATTCACATTTCAAAGTGAAATTGAGATCACTTTCAATGATTTGAGATTCAAGTATAATCCTTGGATTGTAAATGAGTCTTTTTAACTTCTTGAGGAGGCTGCCTAGAATTTCACATAAATAAAACAAGTAAAAAGAAAGGTTTTGAATTATCTTAAAGCTTTAGAGATTATTTTGCACCAAATACAGCTAAATCACATATATTTCATAAGATGCTGTGGCCAAATAGTAAAAACTCTCATTAACAGTCTGTATTTCAAAGCCTTATGTGTTTGTAATGTAAGCAATTAAAACATGTTTAAATAACTTTAATGTTAGGACAGAAATCAGTGAAATCAAAGGATTTCAAAGTCAAAGCAGACCCTTTCTTCCGTTTTTCATTTTTTTCTTTCTTCTTTAAAATAAAACCTTAGCTCATTAAAGTGATTAATACAAGCCAGGCATATGGCATTATTTGTGACTCATAGCCTTCTTATGTCAATGAAGAGATGCGCATTAGCTTCAGTAGACCTAAGTCAGAGTCTGTATACCATATAAACTTTTTCAAGACATATCTCCTTGTATACACCAAGCCTATTCTCAGAGACTTTCTGTCACTTAGCAGGTGTGGATCTATAAGCATAATTATAAAGCAATACATAGGCATTTCCATTAGCGCTCGCTAGTCCTGTGTGCATTTGCATATCACATGGTGGAGTGTAGCCTTCTACATTTCGTTCGGGGCTCTATCTGTTACAGGTTCCCTGTATATATTAGCTCATGTAGCCTGTATCAAAACACTGTTTAGGATAAAATATGGGGACAGTGATTTATGGTACTTTAGACAACGTTTTTTTCTTCAGGAAGCAATTGTTGTCCATTTTAAAGAATGTTCTTGGCCTCCGCTGGAGAAGGTGTTTTAATTCCTAAGAAGTATGTTCAATCCTATCTATCAAGGGGAAAGATGTGACAATATGTGGTTTTGTGTGAGACAATGTGAGGAAATTAAATGGGCAAATAGGAGACACCCCAAAAAGGTTTTAGAGCAGAAGTGTTACAAATGGAGAAGAAATGGTCTATAGTTGGTCTGCGGTAAGTCACTCTCCTCCAATAATCCCCTTTTTCTGTTTGGACTATGTCTCCCATCCTTTTAAACACCTTAAATAGACAAAACATTCCAAATCCAAGATTTCAATTTTCTTATTGAGGACTTGAAAAGTTTTCCTTGTCCAAAACTCAGCTGCCTGACACATTCTCTGCCTGCATTCTGCCCAATTTACCATCCCCTTTCCCCTTGGTCTGATAACTAGCTGTTGATTATTTTTTCTTTGTTAAAATCTCATGTGAAGAAGACAGACTCTTTTCATTTAAATATTTTTGCATTAAAAAATCGACTCTGCTTTGAGATGCAACCTTCTTCTGGTCATCTGGTGTGTACTTGCTGTCTTGCTTCTCTAAATTGAAGATCTCTTGCCTAAATGTTCTTTCAATAAAACTTTTCCTCTCTCTCTCTCTCTTTTTAAAAAAGAAAGAAATTGAGCCAATGACATTAAAATATGTATTTTTGTAACTTTTAAAATTAATATTTCCAGATAGACATTTCATTTGCTGAAGATTTACAGGGACATTATAAAGCCATATTTGTGTAATAATTAGACAGTACTATAAACTAAATAAATATCAACTGATTATTAAAAACATTCATTGTAATAACAGTGGTTAATCCTCTTGAATGTGTTTTTAATAATGGTTTTATATTTAATGTAGGATGAATGACTTATTAAAAGTAAATTTTATGTGTTTTATATTCTCCACGTTTGGCATTAGGCCATTAACACTAATGGGATTTGAATGGTACTGAGTTCAGGATAGCCCCCAAGTACAAATGTGGGAACCTTAATTAAGTTTTTATTAAAATCTTCAATTAAATGCAATGCTAGATTATGAAGATATTTTTGCATATTGTTTAATGTCAGTTATTAAACATATTCACAGGCTTTGGAAAATGGTCTCAGAGCAAGCTGATAGCTAAAATTTATTTGAAAAATGATGATCAATTTTCTCGTCTTGTGGGCAAAATTGGGCTTTAATGGAAATTTTCTAGCTAGCTGTGATGCTGAACTGGAAGAGAACCTAATGAATAGGTTAGGAAGTAAGAGGCTTAACTTGCAGAGGGGAAGTTTCATGTTGAGAATAATGAAAAACTTTCTGGCCCCAAGTGGAATGAGATACCGAAATGGCATAGACTGCAGTGGGAGTTGCGTAGCAAAAAAAGCTACTTTGTACTGTGTATTCATAATAGCTGACTAAGGAACAGTGGGACAATGAACTACTGAGATCTAAACTGGTAAACCAGATTGATTTGTGCTAATGTCACTGAGCAAGTTACCATCTTACTGCTTCTGTCTCTTTTTTTATGCAATGTGGATCATACTGACTGTCCTTACATTACTAAGGAGGTGAATTAGTATTACTAAAGTCTTTAAAAGAGTGAATTTAGACTGTGCAACTCACAGCTGAAGAAGAATCCTTTTTATGCTTCTGTTTGAGATATCCAAACTGAGGGGAATCAGCTGTGCGGAGGCAAAGGACACACTCCCCTCTATTACAGACCACAACAGAGGCATTGGAAAGGAAAACAAACTCAAATGCTAAATGCTGTTACTCAGACCAGTTAAGTCAGAATAACAGGTGCCATATTATTGTGTCACTAAACTAAAAAAAAAGAAACAACTACCTACTTGAATTAAGAGGAAGGCAAGTAGATGATGGATTACAGTATTATTTCTCTGAGGTACAAATATTCCACTTTTTTCAAGGCTGTACTGGCAAGCTCAAGTTAGCTTTATATAAATGTGTCAAGATAAAGGGGTTAAACCCTACAAAAGCCTTCTCCCACTAAGTTCAGAAAATGTCCCTATGGTATATCTTTCATATTTTTCCTAAACAAATATGTTTTTAAATTAAAGTTGATACTAATATGAACTACCTTCTTTAATGATATGTTAAGCACACATTATTTATTTTCATTAACTGAGAGTGCTTCAGAACATCATTACTTTTCACAAATTACAAAGATGTTCAACAGCCAAATCTATTTATCCATTTATACCACACTCATTAACATGTTATCTGAGTGCCTAGATTCTCCGAAGCAGTCTGCAAGCAGTGTCCCCTACTGAGTGAGTTCAGCGAGTGCTGTATAACGAATGACTCAACTCCAAAAAGCCAGTAGTCCCCATAGCTACACGGGCAAAAGATGCTGCTGCACTGATAATTCCTTTCTCTTTTCCCTGTGTCAATCACAGTGCAAAGGAGGTATTTCAGCTGCTTTGCACAGTGTAATAGTTAACTGTTAGGGTTTTTCCTCTATTCCAGTTTCCAGGACACTCGCAAGCAAGCAGCAGAGAATCCAGCTTTAGGTCTGAATCTGTACATGCCCTTAAATTTTCCCAGTGAATAAGTGGAAATGTCTCTTGCTAGAGCATTTAAGATTGTACTTTTGAGAATTCAGAAGATTTGAAAAAGGTAACATGTTCCAGCCTGGGGAGAAGTGTGTCCTGCAGCCTAGATGTCAGAAAGGACAGTAATTATGAAAATAGCTGCAGTCTGGTATTGGAGGGGGAGACCGTAGGTACTGTCTCAGTTGCAAGTGAAGTTTGCAAACAGACTTTGTGACAGGCACAATGCCTACTCAGAAAGAGTCACTTTTTCCTCTTACAGATTAGACAGGATAGCAAAGTATTCAGGAAAAGAAATAGAGTTTTAGAAAATGTGTCTGGCAAACGGAGAACCCAAGAGATCAGCTTGTCCATAAACCTGTCCACCAAAGTGTTAATATCTATGACAGATGTTTGTCTAAATTGAACTTAAAGGCTCCATAATATCCTAGGCTTCACTGTCCTTTTTATTAGAGACTTTTTTCTAATGACTAACCCCCAATCTTTCTTGCTGAAATTTAAATCCATTATCTCTTATTTTATTCAGCATTGACATGGAGAAAAGATTAATGCGCCCTCTTCTCAAATACCTGTGTCTGAAAACCATTAACCTACTCTCCCATTAACCTTTTCTTCCTTAGGCTAAACAATCCTAGTAGCTTTCCTCATAGATCGTGATTTATTTATTTATTTATTTTAAGATTATTTTAATCCTCTGGACTGTGTCTCAACTGAGGATACAAGGAAACAAAAGGAAGTTGAAGGATTATCTTAGACAACTTGCAAACCAAATGTCCTTCTAGTATGGTGTGGATTCTTTTGTTTGTTTGTTTGTTTGTTTGTTTGTTTGTTTGTTTGAAAAAGCATGACATTGCTGAATCTGGTCTTCTATACCAACTCATTTGGCAGATGGGAAAGTGTGACACAAAGATTAAATGATATCACATCACATCACATAAGAAACCCATGTCAAATCTGGAAATGAAACAATGATCAGTTTTCTTGTTCCGCCTCTTAAACCTGAGATTCCCTTAACAGATTTAAAACATAGTAACATAACTGTTTAAATGACTACTCTACATTAAAAGTCTACAGAATAAATAGAATTAAACAACCATACTGAGACAGAGGGAGAGAGTTTGACTAATTGGAACATGCTTCTTTCCTTTAGGATTTGAAATAATCCTCAGTAGTGTTGTACCCTTTGGGGAAAAAGTGGACCCCCGCATTTTAAGTGAAAAGAATAAATTAAAGGCAGCTATCAATCCAATTTTAAGTGAAATATCCCAATGGGGAAAAATGTGATGAAGAAAATTAAAACACAAGAGGGAAATTACAGCAGAATATGAAAATAAGGAAGGGGAGAATTAATAATGAGAAAAAAAATTAACTGAGATATTTCTTCTGTGGTATTCACTTATGTTTTCCCTATTGATCATCTCTTACAAGTACTTTTAGCTCCACCATGTCATGCATTAGGTGAAAGCAAGGCTTGGGACATGTTATTACTACTTGCAACATCTGGTCCCTAACACATTCTTCTTTGATCAACAGTATGTCATGTGTTATAGTGAAGCAGATTGCATAGTTCATCCTTACTGAACCTTCACCCTCAGGACATCATGTGAAAGGCAAACTCCATCTGCCTCAGAGAAACAAAAAATAATCTGAAATGTAGAAATTCACTGTGGTCATGACAAGAATGAGTATTAAAAGAAGACTTAGAAATAAACTCTTGCTGTTTTTGTAAAAGCAGATCAGGCTTCTTTTTTGTAGATGATGGACTGAAAATTTTCCTCCATCTTGCATCACTTTTTCTCCTATTTTTTGCAAGTTTTCGATGAAGTGTATGGGTTATAGCACAACCTGGAGCCAGGCATAACATGCAGCAGGTACTGTACAATCTTGTTTCTGTGATTAGCAAACAGTAATTAAAAAGATGGCACCTTAATTACGTACAAGTCAATCAACACTTTTACGACAGCTGCCAAAACTGGAAGGCCAGTTTCCTCTCTCGCGTTTCTCTGTTCAAAATTAATTCAGAGATTTTTATCTCAGAGTTACAGAGGAAATCCAGAGATAGGTGAAGCCCTGGGGTGAATGGAAGCCCTGACACCTCTCTACATCCTGTGTCAGGCCATATGGCAGGGGTGTGCGTGTCCCTCCACAAGTCATATGGTGGCTTCATAGTCCAGGCACAAGCCAGGGAGAAAGCCTGGGGCTCCCCCTTCCTTCCCTGATGTCACAGTGCTGACACTGTTCGCATGCCTAGTGCAGCACAGCAGTTCCTCCTGCTACTCTGAGCCTGGTGTGTTGGGTCAGGGTGCCAGAGAGGAATAACACTGAGAAAAGGAAACAGATGGGAGCTAATGCTTTGCTTCCCTGCAAAATATCCACATAAACTGATCTGGCTTATTTTGTGTATTGGTATGTCGAGAACACTGACATGTGAAGCAATGGGAAACACAAAAACAAGTTACCACAGCATTACAAGTTTATCAGCTGAGCTGCAGCACTTATCAGTTTGAATGCTCTCAACCCCTGTCAATTCTTGATTATTTGACTTTGATTAGTTTACAATGAAATAGGAAAAAATCATGCACATCAATAATACTTGGAAATCAGCTGCCATGTGATAACATGATTATGTATCTGGGCTCATCTGTACAATAACGTACAGCTGAGGGAGCTGGTGGAGGAGCTCGCCAAGCCATTCTCCATCATTTATCAGCAGTCCTGGTTAATGGGGGAGGTCCTGGATGACTGGAGGTTTGCCAATGTGACGCCCATCTACAAGAAGGGCCAGAAGAAGGATCCAGGGAACTACAGGCCTGTCAGCCTGACCTCGGTGCCAGGGAAGATTATGGAGCAGTTCATCTTGAGGGTGCTCACAAGGCATGAGCGGGACAACCAGGGGATCAGGCCCAGCCAGCACGGGTTCATGAAAGGCAGGTCCTGCTTGACCAACTTGATCTCCT
>NW_008824283.1:7278515-7301925 GCF_000699105.1 Pygoscelis adeliae | reverse complement strand
CGTGTCCAGAGAAGGGCAACGAGGCTGGTGAGGGGTCTGGAGAACAAGTCTTCTGAGGAGCGGCTGAGGGAGCTGGGGTTGTTTAGCCTGGAGAAAAGGAGGCTGAGGGGAGACCTTATTGCTCTCTACAACTACCTGAAAGGAGGTTGTAGCGAGGTGGGTGTCGGTCTCTTCTCCCAAGTAACTGGCGAAAGGACAAGAGGAAATGGCCTCAAGTTGCGCCAGGGGAGGTTTAGATTGGATGTAAGGAAAAATTTCTTTACTGAAAGAGTAGTTAAACATTGGACCAGGCTGCCCAGGGAAGTGGTTGAGTCACCATCCCTGGAGGTATTTAAAAGACGTGTAGATGAAACGCTTAGGGACATGGTTTAGTGGGCCTGGTGGTGTTGGGTTGACGGTTGGACTCGATGATCTTAGAGGTCTTTTCCAACCTTAATGATTCTAGTCTATAAAATGCAGTGCTAAACTCTGTTTCATACTGAGCTCATACTCTGCTGTACACTGAACTTGGGCTTAGCAAAGCCCAGTGAATTCTTCCCGTTAGATAGATGAGATGTTAGAAAGTTATTTGCTTTTCCCACATATTCTTGAGCTTAAACCTGGTGGATTTCCTACACTTTTCATCAGGATCCTTAAATCATATGCTTAAGTGAAATCAATTGTCCCCATCATTTATGTGAGGTCTAATTTGCCCTCAGATGCTTGCACTCTTTCTCAAGCAAGTCTGTGGGACTGTTGTTAGGGAAAAGGAGGCACAGACTTACAGGATTACTCACTGCATATATTCCTGATATCTAAACCTCCTCTTCCTCCCCCCTTCCTCCTCCCCAGTGAATGATGCTTAAACTCAAGTGAACAAAAACCTCAGTAGAGTGTGAGGTTTCCTTTGGATGTGGGTCCCCATGAGGACTTTAAGTTAAAATTGTACTTTTCTAGTAGGAGGAGCAGGTTCTATTCCAGTAAATATCATTCAGTTAGGAATTATTTCCATAACAGAAAAGAAAGTGATTAAAAAACTTCAAGGGATATCTTAGGAATTTACAGGCTTTGCAAAACATTCCCATTAGAGAAAAAGAAAGGTGATAAAATGTGATACAAGGCCCATTTCAGAGCATTTTAATGCAAGGCTAATGTAACCTTTTTCACTCAAGTTTTTACTAATCAATAACTACATCAGCAATAAATGCTGACTATGTTTCATGTAAAGCTTATAAATATTTACACTACTGAAGCACAAATATAATTTAATCTCATACTCTATATGGTCTATTTTTAATATGTTAAAGGAAATAATATGGTGCTTGCATACTTCAAAAAGTTCAAATTAACGTGGGTAAAATTGATTAAAAAATAATACTATTTAAGATTTTTAGAAATTTCCCTAGAACTGGAAGTGAGATGAAATGGCTTCTTTAGCAGAGGTCTGGGTTCCATGATGTTGCATTCGTTTCCACAGAACCATGTAAGGAAAAAAAGACAATATTTCATCCTGAACTCAGACAGCTACAGTGATAAGAAAGCTAAGCAAGAGTTTTATTGTATATTGTTCACTTCAAACATGTTGAAGATTTTCTTGCTTGCTTCTTATATTCAAAATGGTGCTAGCAGAAGTAGCTGAAAAGCAATCATTTGTATGATCAAATTCTGAATTTTAAAAAAATCATGTCAGTCTTAAGTGATAGCTTATGCACATTAAGCTGAAATGGAGCTGCTAATAATTCCAATCAATTTCTCATTACTGTATTTGTCAATGGACCAGTAATGAGAACACTGTTTTTTCCTGTACTCAGGTCTAGTAAATTAACTTAAACAACAGATGTTGAACAGATGTTCTCATTATTTCAGTGACTTGATTTCTGGTTAGTCCCCAAGTAGTTTTACATGACTAGGTGTTGCATCACTCTTTCTGTGACAGATGAAGTATCTGAAAGCATCAACACTCAAAATCTCACTAGCAGAAACTGTTTTATAAAATTTTGATGTGGTAAATGGACACACCGCTTCTCTCTTTTTTGAAAAGGCATATCAAGGAAACAGATCATTTTCATACCACTCACAGTAAAAGTGAAATTCAGGTAGCGTACTAATTGATATTTGTTGGCAGTACTAAATGCTTCCACTTAAAAGTAACATTCCAAGACCAAAGTTTCCTCATATCGTTTTATGTGTTACACTCTAAATAAACGCTGAACATTTTTTTCTTCAGATTTTCCTTTTTATCAAGGTCATAGAGACATTCTGAATTCATCATCGTGGTGGTAATTTAGTATGTGAACTACAGTACAAATTAGACACTCACCAGGGCTGCGCGGGTTTAGACAGTCAATACTCAGAACAGCTATGTGGTATTACCCTGTGATGAATGTAAGTGCAGTGCTGAGAGGTGAGCATCAGCATAAAAGTATTTAAAGAAGGGACTATGGCCCCATTAACACCTCATCCCCATCTCTCCAAATATAAATATGCACCTCCTATTTAAGACTGCTTTTATGGTAACCTTTCTCCCTGCTAGATACCAGCAATGTCCTGTTTGGTTCCCTTTGTCTCCTCCCTGCCGGGATGCCAGCTCCTGCAGTTGGTGACCTGTTGATTTCCTAGAAAGTGGCTTGGCTCAGCCCTTGCTACTGCTGTACAAGCTGTGCACATGGGCAGAGGTGACTCCTCTGTGTCCCAGATGAAGGTGCAAGATATGCTTTTGGTAAGAGGATTCAGCATTTATGTCTGGTCTGGCATCTTGGAGAAGCGGTGGTATCTAATAGCATATTCTCCAGCAACAGTTGCCTCCAATCACACCACCCTTGTAATCGTAGCCCAGGAAATATGATTTTGTCATGAGTTGTAAAAAGTCCCAAGCTTCGTACTGCTCCAACAGTACCGGGTCTCAGGGCTTATCCAGGCTTTCTGTGTCCACAGCTGTGCTCAGTCTGGTTTAGCAGTTGCTGAGAGGGACAGTGCCTGTGGGTTCTCCTGCTTTAGCTTCACCCTGTGATCCCCGATATGCCACCATCCTGACCGAGGCAGGGAGTCAGCAGGTGACAAACAGCAGCCCTTGAGGGCAGCTGCGGCTGGGGGAGGCAAATGGCTTTAGCAGGAGCCCCTGAGAGGGAAGCTGGGGCTATGAGCAAAAAACATTCGAAAAGAAACTCAAGGAGATCCCAAGACTGGAGGGGAAGAAAACCCCATCACAGATGTTGTACACTTCCCAGCAGAAATCCTAGGATGCTGACAACTTGTGGCAAATCCCTCTTTCTAGTCTTTTTGGGAAAGACTGAAATCGTCAGCCTTGTGACCCAGATGAACCCTGAAAGGGTGAGCATCACAGCAGAGAAAAGGGAGAGAGACTGGTGAATGTTTTTTTATAACAATTTTAACTGTATTACTAATGAGTTTTTTTGTATTAATTTGGACTATGGCTGTTACTAACATTTTAATTGGACTAATAATTGTTTATAGCCTCTTGATTAGGTTGTTCAGATTTTCATCAGGACAATAATAAATTCTTGTCTCCATACAGTAGGATTTGTTCCCCTTTACCCATAACAAGATTTTGGGTATACAAGTACTCAAGGATACTCTTTTTATCCAAGAATGCTTTCCTCATCTAAGAGGTGTGGATACAGGCATGTTCACGTCATGACCACAGGCACTGGTGCAGATTTGTTTTTTCCAACAGTGGGGATTGATTTTTGAGTCTTGCATGTCGTAATTACAGCAGCTTGAGAGATCTGCTTACGTATGTGGGCAGGGGAACTCCACACATGCCAATAAATCCTTACTGAAGCCAGTTAGGGGCTTTGATACACATGCAAAGATTTTTTTCATATGAAAATTCCTATTTAGACAACTCTATCCTAGGCATTTTTTTCTAAAACTCTATTGTTTCGAATGTCCTATAATTATTTAGCAACAATTATATCTTCTTCAGCTTTTAAGCATACTATGTATTGGCTTATGTATTTAGTATTCTCTATTTTACTTCATGCCCAAATATCACCATTTCTGAAACCTCTTTGTATGTTGTTCAGGAATTAATACGACAATGAACAACTATCCTTTGTTAATAAAAAGTAGAAATGCCTGAAAAAGAAATTCAGCACTTTGAGCTCGAACTTTAGTGGTGGTAATACAGTTGAAAATAACAATGAGTTGCAATTACAAAATTGTAGACTGAATCTGCAATTCTTTTAATCTGGGACCGTCCCAGATCTTGTTCAACTCTAGGCATTACCAAGGATAAAATACTGTAAAGGTAAATCTCCTCTCAACACACACAATTCCAAAACAAGCCATAGTTTTCAGAGTCATCTGCTTTTAACTGCCCAGAGCCAAACAAAGCCAGAACATAAATGATATTGTTTCAGTTTCTTAAGAGAGTTTCCTCAGTTACCTTTACCTCTTTCAGCCTCAGACCATCTGTGCCTATAATTTTCCATTTCTCCCTCTGGCCTGTGGCTGCTTTACGAGCCTTGAAAGCAAATGGAAGGTTTGCAACCGCTATTTCTGGCTGGGGGTTAAGTGGTTCCCTTGGTTTCTCTTTCTACTTTTCTTGCTGAATTATTGTGACATTTCCTGTTCAAAATGTAAATTCTTAGGTTATATGAACCAGTAAATACAGAACAAAAAAGAAATCACATTTATATGACAAATATAACACAAAAAGATCTCAGATATTAAATTTAAATTAGCCCCAAACACAGATGCACACTTAAGAATGAATTTTTGTTTCCCTCCAATATTAATTAAAGAAAATATAGCTGCAATAACCACAGAAATGTTCATGATCTGTTTCACTGTTTGAACTGTTTTGAACAAACAGCTAATAGAAAGGACTACCATGTGGTAGGATCAAGTGAATGAACAGCCTTTCTTGCTGCAACAGTGCTAAGCTAGTTACTCAATTATGTGAAATTCAGGAAAGCACAGTGGATGTAACTGTGGTTGCAGAGCGTTAAGCTCCAACTCTGCCACTGGGTTCCAGAAGACAGGTACTTTCTCCAATGCCAAACTGCTGTGTCACAGACAGCCAACTGAAGTATGACTTAAGAAACAAAGTTCATTGACTTGTATAGAGAAAAAGGTAACAACTGAATTCAGTGTATGTTAACATCCAGTAGATGATCAAAATGACTGAGGACACAAACCAGAGAAAGAAGATTTACTGTATCTGATATGTGGGTCACATACATGTTATTTGGCAGCAGCCATCTCCAGACTAACAGCTGAAGTAATGTCAGAAATGCTGGCAAATATCAGTGCATGGAAAACTGTTGTTTTATCACGTGGCATTCCTTTGTCTCAGCCGAGGGAACGTACATTACCAGGGTGTCCATCAATGGTACAGCAAAGACAATTCAAGCAGAAACAATGGAGACTTTCTTTTTTTGACAAATGGATATCCCAGGATAAGTTAAAACCTGATATTGTTCTTAGGTGAAAGCACCAATTAATTTTCTGCCATTTTCATGCTGTCACTCTGGTTTAATTTCACCTAACTTGCCAAGGACACTAGCAGAGAAAATACAACAAGTAATGACTGATGAAGAGAAAAAGAGAAGGAATTAGTGCTTTGGAAGCCCTTCAACAACCAGAGAGTATATGGTAATGACTCTCAGAGTTTTCATTAAACTGACCTCCTCTGAGAAAGCACGTATCAGTGAACAATTTACTGTGCCTTAAGTACAATTTTGGGGGAGGGAATTCCAGTGTGATTACTGCTCCCCTGCTCAACCAAAGGCTAAAACGATTGATGTTTTTCAGCCAGTTTCCTTCTTGGATTGGTCATTATTATTGTGCTTACCCTTTGACTGAGGGCATGAAAAGGCTAAAGTTGTTCTACTAAATCAGACAGAAACAGGTGAATTAAGACCAATGAAACCAGAACTTTTCCTTTTCCTACTCACAGGCACATCTATCTACATTAGCCAAGTGGCAGATGATGTGTGTGTAAGAGACAAAGAGAGAAAAAGCAGAAGAGCTTATCTTCCCATGTATATTTCCCATGTATGTATTTTTCAGTATCTCTATTTCAAAAACAAGATCCAAACCTAACTGCAAGCCAGCTAGACTTCCAGAATAAAACCTAGCCCAGCCCAGCAGGCTGAGGGTAGAAAATGCCTCCCCTTTGACAAATGAATGTCCCAAAGAAGTGGGGAGAGAAACACACAGGATTATGCGTGTTCATGTAGCCTAAATCTCTGGTGCTGTCTAACTTTTCTCTTGGCGCCTGAAGAGTTGGCGTGACGACTCCACAGAGGCTGCAGCATCCTGCTGTGTTGTTTTTAGCTACGCTGCAAACTGTAGTGCAGCAAGCAGAAAAATTGTACTGGTTTGAAGACTGCATAAACTAATTTTAGAACCAACTTGGAAGGGAAGGAGGAGATTTACAGCAACAAGGTTGTGTTGTTACACCACTCTAACATCAACACAATATAAATATATTTCAGTATTATTTTTACATAAAGTAAAACCTTATTTGGTACTGACCAGGGACACAGTAGAAAAGGAGATTGCAACAATAATTTTCAGTGAAACCTGGTAATTCTGAATTGGGAGAGGCTGTTTTCACTTTTAAGGAAGTAATAAATACAAAACACAAAGAGTATGCGTCATGTCGGTAGTAAACAAACATGTACTGGCGTTTCCTTTGGTGTTCCTCATTCTCCTCTTGCTATGAGCTTTGTTTCTGAGCAGTCAATCAGAGAGAAGCCTGTGACCCTCTAGATAACTTAGATCTTTCCCTTCCTTTAACCTCTTCCACTGAATGCCTCTTACAGGGCAAATGGATGCTCACAGGGCCCTTTCAGTTTGAATGAAAAGACTTTACAGGTATTTAAACAGCTCAGAGGATACAAGAGCTTCCCTTCTGAAATATTTAATACCTCCAAAGTACCTACAGCTCATGGACTGACTGCTCAAAGATAATTCCATATTCATTTATGTATCTTGCATGCCTATCTATTTTTTCCAAAATAGTAATTTATGAAAACATCCAGAATGCATTTTAGAACAGATGAAGCAAACACAAAACACCTTTTTGTGTTGTTGTTGTCTGCTTCAATATTTATGTTTATATTTATTTAAAATATTTTATTTCAGTTTAAGGAAAAAAGTATGTTTGAGACTTGACTGGCGGCAAGTTTAATTTTACAGAAAGCATATCAGAAAAACAGCATTTCCACACTTTCTGCATACCTAATCTCAAATACGTAAAATGTACTATTCATCTCACGATGACTTGTGAGAGTACATGTCGCATATGAGCCATATGTCAGATGTCCTAAGTTCCTAGACTGCCCAGAAAATTTTGAAGTGATGATTACTCACGTGTTTCTTCAGAACAAAGAGCATAATTTTTTAGAGCTTGTACTGAAGCCTGCGCTGCCTAAACAGCATTGTTCTGCATACTCATCTCATGCTCTCTGGACAGAGATTGCTTCCACAGTCCACGGTTATCATGACATAAATTTGGCTTTCTGCAAACTGAATGTTTTCAGGCTACTATGCTGACAGTGTAAGCAGAAAGGTTTTGAAGGTAATAAAATACTGAATCTCCATTCATGTTATCCCTTGGTCCTGACTGCTTTATGATCATATAATTTATTGTACAACACAATTACCTGCTTTTACACCTCTTTCAGTATTTTATGCCCTGTTACTTCATTTATTCTTTGAAAACATTTTTATAATTTCACCATTATAAAATCAAATGACTGGTTCTCACACATCTAGAAGAGAGGCTTGCAGATAATTTTTTAATTAACAATAATTAGTTGACGTTTGTGTGGTGCTCTGCTGAAAGCATAAATGAGGTGACTATTTTATTTATATTACCATATTACCCATGGACTAATATTGAGATTCTTTCTGAAGAGCACTGAGAAATCTGACTCCAGATTCATTTTTTCAAAGATTAGGGGTATAAAACAAGACCTAATTGGTCAAAGAGCTTTTTTTAACTTGCCCAAACTAGCTCCCAACACACATACGCATCAGGATTGAAGACTAGACACAGGACATATGGCTGCTTTTGAACAGAGATAAGTGCATGAGCATCTGAATTCAGCTGCGTTTGTTGCAGGACACCAACAAACTGGTGTTTTCAATACCCTTGGATGCCACAGCTTTGCTTGTTAATCCATGTCTCATGAGAAACAGGGGCTTTCAGAATATAAGCTAAAATATTGGCAGGCCAGCAGCGATCTTCTGAGTTACACCTCTTGGAATTTACAGTCTGGAACTTGCTTTTCATCTTTGTAATTTTTTTTTCATCAGATGGCATTAGTGCCCAAAGTTTTCTTTTAAAAGGTAATTAGTACAGTGAAGGCCCTTTTATTAGCTAATGTACCAATTATTTACACTACTCAAATAGGATGTAGAAAATTGAGACTCATTATCCTCTCTGCCTGAGGACAGTCAAACCCACAAATCCTTGGGAAGGGTACAGCTTCCCTTCTGGCAGCTATTTTGCATGTGGATAAGACCAGCTTCTCCTGCTGGAGTTGTGCTTTGGCACGCTAATAATTCAGAGTCCTCTGGAAGAGAAAGGTGAGCAATTGTGGAACAACATCAACAAACCTGAACCTGTATAACTAGTTTTTAGGAAATCACCAGGGAGGGAAGACAGCTGGTTTTGAAAAAAAGGAAAGTTTTACCTACCTATTCTGCACTATGGCACTAAACACTAAACACTAGTTTATGGGCGAGAGCTGAAGTGCTACCTGTGCCTGTTTTCTGTGTTGTATGTGATGCTCACTGTGATAAACTGTAGTAAATATTTTCAGAGCAGGCTTATCACATCAAGCAGATCCCCAAGCAGAAGAGGAGTATGTTGCTACTTCATCTGTGAATCCTGAAATATGGAGCGTGACACTTGTGCTGAGTTACCCAGCACAGCTACAGCTGAATCGTGGCAGAGTCAAAGGGGTGTCGGAGGTGCCTGGGCACCCTGCATGCATATCTGGAGCAGCTTGATTTTATCTCTGCAGCGAGTCTGCTCTGACTGCGACCATGATGTAGAGTTAGGTCTTGATCGTGATCTTAGGTTCATCTTAAGCTGCTCTGCATAAGTTCAACAAGTCTGGCTCCTTAGAGCTCCTGTGCGGTGCATTTGTAGTAGCTCTGACAGGGCTAACAGAGATCATCTGCATTCTGGCTGCTGGGCCCCTCTTGGACTGGGAGCCAGTGATTTATGGTTGCAGTGATTTGAAACACTCCTAGGCACAATTCTAGGTAGCTCTAGGTAGCCTGGTAACTTTTAATGGTAAATATCTATCACATGTAGGTGTCTCTAGAGCAGGCAGTAGCTGAGCAGGGTTTTTTGAGCAAGGTTGCAAATTTTGCTTGGAGCAACTGAATTTATTTCTTGGATCTGTCTTTTAGTTCTTCTCAGCTAAGTTTGGTGTTTTATATTTTAAGATGCTGTAAGGGGAGCTTAGATTTTCTTTCAGGTAACAGATTAATCTTTTGCTATTATTCTGGTAAAGCTTTTGAAATAACAGTAGAACTGTGGGTGGCTAAATTGTGAGTCAAGAGGTATATTTGAAACGATATTTGATATCATCATCGGACATTTTATCCAGAAGATTCCTGTCTTTAAAAATATTTTCCACATTGCCTCATTTAATACACTGAAAGTTTTAATAGTTGTGAATTGGCAAATGAAATTCAAAAAGGAGTTGAAAATTAAATCCTTTCTATCAAGGATGTGATCACTTCAGGCTTTAAAGATAAAAAGTTTAATGTTCTAATCACAAGAAAATGGCATAAAAGTTCATATGCAATGCTATATAAGCAAAGTTTTTGATTGTTCTACACAAAATAATCTCTATCCTAGTTAAACTGATTACGGGCTGTATTTCTCAAATAACTGCCTAACTTTCTGAATTTCTTACAGTCTTTTAGGAACATTCCATGGTCTTGTGTTGGGTGGGAGTCTTGATTCTTAATAAAAACCTGAAGGTTTTTATATTTTTTGTCTGCTGTCATGCCAGTTGTTCTGAAGTTTCATAATTAGACACTACCATGTTGGTTAATTTTATATATATGTTTCACAATATTGTAATGTACATTGCAAACTGTATACTTTTGCACAAATTATTTTGAACAATTTATTATTAGTGTAACATTGCCTTCATTGACTTCATAGCCACATACTGATGGGTCTCTTCTAATGTTTAGTCTGTACGCAAAGCAGAAAGGAAGTATTGTCTCCTCGATTATCCTGAAGTGAGATGCAGAGAGATTAAAAGACCTTCCAAGACTGAGAGGTAGTTGTCATGTCAGCCTAATGCCTTTGCTAAACAAACTCCTCCCTCTTGGATGTTTTCCTGAGCCATGAATGTAGGAACAAGAATGACCCACATATATCCAATCTCTTGCCTTTCCCAAATGAAAACTTTGCCAATATATTTTAAACAAAAGGAACTATCTCTAAAATGTGGAATTGCATTCAGGGCACTAAATCATGCCATCTTCTCCAGGAATGGGCTCCAACATCTGATCCTTGCTTCTTCAGGAGTTCATTTCAAGACTGACATTTTTAGTGAGATGTTGCTCACAATGTCTAAGAAGAATCAGCAGCTGAACCTACATTGCTTTTGTAGGAAAATAAGTTGGAACAGGATGGCCCAAGAAAGTATTCATTAGTAAAAAGGAGTAGGTTATGATGTTTTATGCCTATGACAGTTACCTGCATGAATATTTCATTAACACATTTTTACAGCTATCACAGAGATTATAGGTAACTGTTGATTAGACCTCCTGCAACACAGTGATTATGTTTCTAAAGCAGCAAGGATATCTTATGCCTGTGGTGGGCAATCATTATTTCTGATTTTTATCAGCTTTCAAGAGTAATCAAGTGACAGTTACCAAGTACTGTAGCTGCCTTGCTGACTCAGAGTTGCCTTCTATGTATTTTAATTATGTTATGATCCCACTCGCTTCCTGGGGTGCCAAAAAACCTTTTACTGAGTTTTCAATGCCTGTTTTATTAGGTATGTCAGCTCAGTTTAAGTAGTCAGACACAAACGCCTTTCACTTACATGCACACCAACAGGTAGTAAAAGCCTTAATGAGCATAGATTTTAAGCTGTAGTCAGTAATGACTGTAGAGTGCAAGAGAGGGCATAAAACTTTGCAGTAGTTAAGATTATTTTTACTCTGGGAATGTTTTAATTTCAGAAGTTCAAAAATGCTTTTAAATTGACTTTTTTTTGGTGTGGATTTAACTTTAATGTAGTGCTAGATTTTTAAGTGGGTACAGACGGGGTGGGCAGAAATGACATCTGAAGATGAAAATAAAAAGTAAATACCAATTATTTCAGTTTTATACTAGTCATAAAAATATAGCATAGCAGATGCTTCCATGACATCTTTTAAAAGTCGGGTGTTTATTGTGTGCATATGTTCAACATCGAACATAATTCATTTTCCTCCGTTCATCTCAAATTAAGGGAAAAGTCAAGCATCAGCAACTCTACAGACAATGACAACAACAACAAGACCTACACAATATGAGGAAATGCAGAACAAGATGAAACAAGAAAAACAAAAGTGGTAAGTATGAAAGAGATGTGGCAGGTTGAAAAAAATAGAGATAAAAATAAAAAGCCACGCAAAATAAGTAGAGGAAAATGTAAGACATTGACTAGGGAAATAAATTTTAAAATAAAAGAAATTCTTAAATGTGGCTCACTCAGCTCTGTTGTGATGGGAACAGAGCTGTTAAAGGGTGACAGTGCCTAAGACACGTAGCTGATATTTACTTTTCTTTCTCCCTGTGCTGTCAGGAAGGAGTTGTTCATGTCTTGTTTTCACATGTTATTAGAATGGTTTGATGCTGAAATGATGGGATTTGCATAAGAGAGAAAAAACAGTCTGATAAAATTTTGGCTGTGTGGGCAGAGGAGAAAGATGTTTGAGCAACTGCTACACAATTTGAAACGTCCATCACCTCTGGATTCAGGAGACTCACTCCCCTTCTGTAAAAGTGACCCTGCAAGTGTTGCTGCATCCCTGAAGTTTACCACCAAAAGGTGACATGTAAGAGTAGCACAGAGCCACAGAAACAGGCCTTACACCAGCTTTTTGACATGTCTAAGCCACATGGGTTGGTGCCATGCAGAGGCATAAGAGCTGGTGTTACAAATCTGGCTATAAAGCTAGAAAGTGTGCAGTTGCTTCAGTGATGGGACACTGTGTACAGCACTGCGCGGATGAGGTAGTTATTCTACAGATGATGTCTGGGGCCAACATAACATCTCCATACCAGCGCTCTGTGCTGTGTAATGTCCCTGCCCTTCTAGCTAATGGGAAGAAACTGGTGCTGCATTGTGTTGCATGGCCAGAGTTACTCTCATGGACAGAGTTACGCCTGTGATCTGGCACTTCTCGGTGGCTATAAATCTCCAAGGGCATTAGGAGCTTGCACAAGTACGTGGACACTGGTCCAGGGCCCAGTTGCTTCAGGCTCTCAGAAGCATGAGTTCAGGTCTTTTTAGCATAACTTAGCTTTTTGTCTTAATATAGAATTCCTTTCACTACTCTTGCTTTTAGGTCCTTGCAAGAATGTCTCAGCTAGCCATAAAAAGAGAATGGAACATACGGAACCAAGTTTTTTTTAGTGATTTTGATGGACAGTTCACAACAGCCCATTTTACTATTTACTTCTCAATAGGAGAAGTAAAAGATGTGTGGGTGGATGGCAGTCAAGACTGTGGGCTTATCAGCTTGGCAGACTGCAGTATGGTGCAGTGCTACCTCATATCGCCTTAGATGGGCTCGTTCACATACCCAGGTTTTAGCTGTGGCAGTGTGGGACAGAATGTCAGCTACTTTTCTTCACAGGGAAGTGCAATGGAACATCGTTGACTGAACTGGTGCAGGTGGAGCATTGTGGCTGGACTGTGCTCAGCTCCAAACTGGTCTGGGAATTTTTATGCTGCGCTGCTAAGTAAACACACATTATAGAAAGCAGAATATCAGTAGTAAGACTCACTCAGTGAAACACTCAGGTACACTCAGGTAAAAAAGATGGATTTCACTTAAGCCAAGGTTTTACCTGTGTGGTCTGTTTGATTCCCAGTTAATAAGCCTCAACAAAAACAAGTGGCACAACTGGCATACTGATCGGTAGCCCAGCAAAGACTAATGACTGAATGGATCTTGAACACAGGGTTACCCACACTCCATTTTGCATATTAGGTTTTCCCTTCTGAAATAGGGTTGATGGAGCTTGGAGGATGCAGAGAATGATGCTGACAGACTTGGGATTTACTCTGCGAAGAACTAAAAGGGCTTTAGTCTGCTCTGGGTTGTCAGTCTTGTGACCTTATGTAGCAATAAATGAATGTAAGGTCAACAGAAAGGAAAGAGGGACTAATTCATGATATTCAGCAGAGGCCTTGAACAAATACTGTGATACTGAAGTTGTCCTACTGCATTCACCCTTACTGAGAATTGTGTATGCAAAAGATAAATATATGCAAGACTTCTGGGTCTGCCTGTATTACAAGCCTTTATTTCATTCCCTTGCTAAATGTTTTAAAGTAAGATTAAAGACTCTTTTTAAGATGGCTTTTTACTGAGCTGATGTATAATTCCTTTCAGGGTGTAAAGTGTCTTGATAGGCTTCCATGACAAGGGACTTTATAAATTAGATTGAATTATACAAAACCACTATACAATTTGTAACAGAGAGGTAGTTTTGTCTCTTTACTTTGCTTATACTTCACACTTCATATAAATGGAAATGTTTTATGCAAGCCAACTTCAATATCAGAATTAGGTATTTTGACGCTTTCTTTTAAGAACATAAAACTGTGCTTTTTATCATGTTGGTTAAAACAGTTGTCTCAAAGGTACTGTTGGAGATTTTGACAATTAAAATTAACATGAAAAAGCAGTTAATTTTGAGACCTGTATATGATCTTCACATTGTGTTTTGTGGAATGTATTGCTTCTTATCTGCTACCACATCCATTCTTCTAGGATGGGATGGCAACAGCAGTATGGCCAGTATGTCAGCAACACTGAGTTCTATATTTACAATTTATATGCCCATTTCTGTATATTTACAAGGTAACAGTATCTGATCTGATGAGACTTTCTCACTCCTTCCAGTTTTCTGGAAGGCACTAGGTTAGTTTTTCAAGCTTGATATCTCTACAGTCCTTGGAAACGTGGATCTTCTTTTTTTGGTGGAAACCCCTCCCCAGAAGACAGGCTTTACAATTAGCTCTGTCAATAATATTTTGTTAAACAAAATCAGACCCAAAAAGCTTTCCCTTTCCCCATGTAACTAATAAAGATTCCTAACTGCTTTTCATTAACATTAACCTTTCTCCTGGGGTCAGCGTTCATCAGCCTCATTACTTCTGCAATGTCCCAGTTTGCTGTCACACTCTGTTTTGGAAAAGCGTTTTAGTGGTACCTGTAAGTAATACTGGGAAAGTGAATGAATGTATTTTAGGGCTGATGACACTGTTAAAATGTCTTTTCCTATTTTTTACTGGTAATGCAAAGGAGAGGGAAAAAAAGGAACCTTTTTAGTTTACAGACCAAAGCCCGAGAATCTTAAAATCACCATATTATGACAGTACTATGATTTCCCATTTCTCTACTTCTTCACCAAAGTAAAAAGCTCGTATCATGTACTTAAGCAATGGCTCCTAACGTTACAAATTAAATACAGAACTAGTTGCTGTTTGGCCTATTTTTAAGGCAATAAACAGCCAGAGGGTCTATTGAAGTTAATGAAAAGAACTGCCAGGGTCTCAGCATTTTTGAAAACCAGTATGTTTATATTTAGGTATCTTACTTTTTATATCCAAATGGGCAATTTTTGCTTTTAGTTTCTTGGTGAAAGGGGGAAGAGGTATTAAAACAGGAGTTGCAGATATTGGTATTTCTGAGGGAAAAATGTTCTTTTCAAGATCTTCCTTTATGTTATTGGCCCTATGCAAGCCATACAACACTTCTATTTCTCCATTGTAAAAGTAATCCAAAACCCTCTCTCAGCAAACAAATGCATTTTGCCATTCCTAACCAATAAGCATGATATGCCACATGCATCATCATCATCTGGTCATTTCTGCACCAATTTACAGTGATAGAGCAGTGATAAAGCACACTTTGCTTTGCAGTCTGTGTTCTGGCCCTTCAGCTCCTCAGTCAGCTCCGTAGAGACATGTCACAGCACCATGAATGGTCAGTCTATTCTGCCTACAACTGCTCTCCCTCAGTATATATGCATGCAAATAACATGTGTTTAGGTTTTTCTTTTGCATATGAGTGGAAAAGGGATAAAGGCATGCTGAAATTTCAGAAGAGGTTGAACGGTGGTGTTACAGCAGCTACGGGACTTTTGAATCTTATATGTGAGATTGTAAGTTGCTGTGATGATTTGCTATGATGAATCTACCATTTGTATTTGGTGAGACATGGTAATAATTGGAAACAGCACTTAGTTATTCTTGGCCTTTCTTTGCCTCATTTCTTAGTCTAAAATTAAGAACTAGTACTGATAGAAAGTGAAAACTTTGCAGCTGTTGTGGTTTAACCAGGCAGGCAGCTAAACACCACACAGATGTTCGCTCACTCCCCACCCCCAGTGGGATGGGGGAGAGAATAAGGAAAAAAAAGTAAGATTTGTTGGTTGAGATAAAGACAGTTTAATAGGACAGAAAAGGAAGGGAAAATAAGTGATAATTATAATAATGATAAAAGAATATACAAAATAAGTGATGCACAATGCAGTTGCTCACCACCTGCCGACCGATGCCCAGCCAGTCCCCGAGCAGCGGCCCCCCCGGCCAGCTTTCTCCCAGTTTATGTACTGAGCATGACGTCACATGGTGTGGAATGTCCCTTTGGCCAGTTTGGGTCAGCTGTCCTGGCTGTGCCCCCTCCCAGCTTCTTGTGCACCTCCAGCCTTCTCAGTTGGTAGAGCATGGGAGGCTGAAAAGTCCTTGACTAGTGTAAGCACTACCTAGCAACAACTAAAACACTGGTTTGTTATCAACATTGTTCTCACCCTAAATCCAAAGCACAGCACTGTACCAGCTACTAGGAAGGAAATTAACGCTATCCCAGCCAAAACCAGGACAGCAGCTGGTCCATTTAGCTTTGGGTGGCACAACTTGAGTGTAGGAAAAGAAAAAGACCTATATGCTCTTTAGGAATACTGAAGAATTTGCTGCTTGTTCACAAGACTGAAGAATGTGTCAATGATTGATTCTGGTAAGCCATAAGTGGGAAATGTTTTCCTAGCTTACTTAAAATGGAGCTTTATTTCACATTCAGGTCTTGAAGCTTTGGACAGTAAGTTTAAAGCAATATTCTTCTTTCAGATCCTACCAGGCAGATCTCACCTTTGATATTCTGTTCTGTATATCTTTCATGCTCAGAGATCTGTGCACATAAGGTGAGCAGGGTAATGGAGTTAAGATCAGCCATGTAGATCTGAAAGAAAAATGTTGTCTTTAACAAATGCTCCAGTCTGTTTCCTTTTCTTTGAGGAAACAGCATACATTTAGAAGGCCTGATTTTTTTCGAAGATGATGTATTTTCCTAAAGCCTTAGCTTGTGTATGTTGAGTTGTTGTTTATGTAATTTAAAATGCAATGATGACAGAAACAGAAGCAAAGAGAATTAGCATACACTGATTATGCATGTTCAATAATGAACTTTAAGCACTTTGTGAACAAATGTGAGGTAAATGTCACACAGCACTTAGTAGCAGAATGAAACAATGGGGTAAGAAAAACAACTAAATAGAAGTAAATAGAAGCAATAGAGGACAGGAGGTTATAATTTAAATAATTGATTAGGGGATTCAAGATGTTCCAATTTAACATATAGAGAACAAGGTTTAATTGAGACTCTCTTTCATAGGAAGGCTGTTAACTTAAAATGATCCCAGTGTCTTGCATTAGTAGCCTCTAACGAAACCTTAAACAACATAGCTTTTAAAGAAGTAGTTAGGAGAATGACAAATCATTTTAATGAGAATTTGCAAAACTGTATACTGAAAATCAACTGTGATAAAGTAAGACAGCCATGGTATATTACTTAGAATATTGCTAAAGCCCAATTCAGTCATACAGTATCACACAAGAAAGGGGATGCAAACGCTGACAGACCAGAGAGACCCTTGGAAGATTTCACATGTTGCAAAACCCTGTGGTTATTGAAGAGTGAGAAAACTGAACAGAAATACAGGAAGACTGCTATCTAAAAGCGACCTCTGCTCTCCAATTGTAAGTATCGCAGGATTCTGCCTCAGGAGAGTTGCAGGAATATTGTAGGCTGATATGAGACAGGGTGTCTGTAACGATTCTTTTGAAAGATTAAAAGAGGGTATTTAGTCCATCTCTGCTCATCTACAGGAGCAAGTGTACTTGACCAGTGATTTAACTAATTTGTTCGTAAATCTTGAGCAGGAAGACTGTTGCCTCCTTAGGTAACCTATTGCAATGCTTAGCTATGCTGAAGGTTGGAATTTTTTTCAGTCATGGAAATTAACACTTTATTTTACTCTTAATGAACATGGTGAAGAAAAATGATCGTTGCATTTTTTTTAACACGAACTTCTAAACATCTAAAGAGCTATACTGGGTCTCTTTTTATTTTGAACAATGCCAATAATGTCAGCCTTTCCTTGTTTTTCCAAACTCCATGTCATTTGGGCTTCTCCGCTGCCAGAATTCTTCAATTTATCTACAGCTTTCATAAAGGTCTAATGTTGTGTAGACTTCTCAAGCTGAGGCATTTATATTGATATAAACTAACTAAAAACATACATAATTTTATATACATAATAAGTTATGTCTCATTTCTTTCTCTGGGCTGTCTGGCTGATATGATCCATCTGAGAATGACATTTGCCTTTTTTTGGCTTGCGACAGAGTCACACGGTTGATCCTTATTCATTCTGGAATCTACTCTACAGCTATGTACTTTTTTTGTAGGTCTGCAGTCTTTTTACATTGATTTGACTGCCCCTTTATCGGTCACATTTGCATGTTACCAATGTCATCAAATTCCACCAGACACCAGACCATCTTTCTAAATTCATTGTATTAACATTGGTAAATGCATATTGTCACCAACCAATATTAAGGAAAGCTTCTAGGAGTGATCAGTGAAAGATGTGAAAGGTAGCAGAACAAGGCTGTATTAGTTGGAAAAAACTATGGAATGCATTCTATTTTGTCTATTAAAATATTGTGGGTTTTTTATAACTTTAAAGTTCAATCAAACTTAAAACATTCGTGTCTCATTTCAAATTTGTCCCTGCTTTGAGTGGTGAATTGGACCAGATAACCTCCAGATGCCCCTTGTAACCTTAATTAACCTACGATTATAGGCTATGGGACACAGGCTACAGGTTGTTCTGTTCTTCCCTTCACCTATTGGGCTGTTGCATATCTAGGGTCGAGTTCCTGTAAGACCATGGAAACTATTCCTGTAATTAATCCAAGAGGAGGAGGAATTATTGGTCAGATTGTTTCTCTTGACAGTCAATGATGGTTTGTCACCTATCCTGGAAAAAAAAAAAAAGGTATTTTTCATATAGTATACCAGGAGAATTTATAGGGGGAGCAGAATGGGGGAATTTTAGTAGGAAAATGTAATATTAGGTTCACATGTATATTAGTAAAAAATGGTTGTATTACTGTAACTTAGAGGGGAAAAAAACTTTCCTGAGCTATTATCTCATACAAATAGGAGAGGAAAGCTCTCATTTGTGAAAGGAACTCTGTAATTCTGATTCTCGCATGCTGTTCTTTCATAAAATCTCAGTGCTTTTATGACAAGATTGGATTGGAAGATTTACCTTTAGCCGGTGATGCCTTTCATGGATACACTAACAGTATCAAAAAGGGAGTTTAGGCAATAGAAATAGGCAAAAGTAGCTAACGTGTTGTAAGGAGAGATTTATTTTCTTTGTATCTGGTTATGGTATCTATACCTTCAAAGCAAAAGAGTTGAATAGAAAGATGATTCATTTCAGCAAAGTTTACTAGTTTCTAATCTGTCCAGAGATCTATAGTTTGGTGGAAGTTAAAGATGAAGCAGAAAGTTTTGTTTTAAAGTCCTTCAAGTAAAAAGTCCCTGTGGGTTTATTAAAGTTGAGCTTAAGATGGACAAATACTTGAAGACTGCCATTCCAACTTCAATGCTATAATACTAACAGTGTTTTTCAAGTTGCAGGAAGTTAATATATGAATAGCTACTATCTGCAACAGGAATAAAAAGAGGAAAGGAAATACACTTCTGAGTACTAGGGTAGCCTTTTTCCTTATATGCATTTTTCTTAGACTTACTTCTAACTAAAGAAAACGTAATTTTGTCACCTTTATTTTTGTTGCACTCAAATCTTGGCTCCCAATCTGTCCCGTTTAGTAGTTCCAAGGTAGCTCAACAAAAAGGAAGGCTATACAATTATATATACATTTTTACAAGTCTCATTATTATGGAATTTAATTATTACAGGAATGCTCAGGCATACTAATCAGTTTATTAAACTAAACATAAAAAAAAAAATGTATGATGTGTTCCTACCTCAGTAAAAATACAATTTTTATGTGGCTTCTACATCTTTTTAGAGTACTGGAGAAAAAAAAAAGTCAGAAAAATGAGCAATGGTATCCAGAGAAGGCAACTGTAAATTCCACTGATTTTGAGAAACAGGATGGTGGAAAACGAGAAAATTGCATGAAGAAGGCTTTTATTTTGTTCTTACAAGTTTACTAAAAGCTCTTTTTTTTTTCTGCTTTCATCCTCTGGCATGTTGATGATAAAAGTCTGTCTGTATCCTAATGCTCAGGTGTTACATTCTTTGTTGCAGTACCCAGCATAATGTCCTTTAAAGCACAACTCGGACTGTATGACTGTACTATGGTATACCATTTGAAGGCTAACGAATGCATACAGACATTTTAATTGCTCAAGTTTACAGTTCAGCTCTCCTGAAATTTTTTCTAGTTCAGGATAAACTTCAGAAGAATCACAGCATTCTCACTTTATGCATATTGAAGCACCAGCTCTTCTCAGCTGGTGAATTTGTTCTTGATCATGGCAAGTGATGACTTTGCGTTTTGAAATGAGGATTTACTTAACTTCTAAATGTTTATATGGTCTAAAACACCTATAGAGACACATGTGAATGAATGTTCTAAAAAATCTGTGCACTGAAAACCTCCCTCCGCTCCAAAAGAACCCAAAACAAACTAGCAAGGAATATGGGTGTAAAACTTATCTGAATAGCCAAGACTGTGAAAGGTTTTATCTGCTTCTTGTTTGACTTCACTATACAACATCTGGCTCGATGACTCACCTGAGGGTCAGTTTTTAATATTCTGTATTGTAGGTACTGCTTATGTTTAAGAAAAAATAACATCTGCTGACTGCTGCTGTTCCACCAAGAATCATCCTCAAAAACTTTTCATTTTGAGTGGATATCTAAATAATGTTAATTCTGTATTTGCACTAATCTCTAAAGAGTACTGCAAATTCAGAGACAACATTGTTTTGCCATCTAAAGCAACTGTTAAGTTTTTAAAGGTGACCATTATAGATTGCACACCAAAATGCTTTCAGTTCCTATTTGTGTCCTTGTTCTCAGCGAAGATGTTTTCAGAAAACTAATCAATATTAGGCCCCCTAGTCCCCACTTTCTAATTATCTAATTAGGCACAGAAATGTAACCACCAGGCTTTTTTTTTCTTTTCACATTTACTTATTTCAGCTTTTCTCCCTAAGTAAGGTTATCTTATCTCCCTAAATTTTAATTCATTAAGTGTTTCACCTGAAAGCAATCACCCTTGCAGTCGATTCCCAGAATAAAACATCTGCCTTTTCAATTCAGACAGCCTATAAATGAAGAAATACACCAGGGAAACAGAATTATGTTCTCTTTCAAAAGGTAGAGGTGTTTTACCCAGGTGATATTCCGACATCACTCAACCAGTTCTGTATTATGAATAAGCTTATTTTTGAACTGGGCTATGGACAACACAATTATCATACGTTTCCCCAGCTCAGTTCCGAAGTTTCTTATGCTTCAGATCTTCTTTATTAATCCTTTTTCCTATACTAATTGACCTTTACATGGCCTACTTGAGACTTATAAGTCCTTTGACTGATAGCATTACTAGCCTTCAAATTTTTCTGAAGCACGTACTTACATGACAGATGTGGTTTTAGTGCTGTCTGAAAAAGCACATCTTACAATTCTGCGAAGATGAACTCTTAATAAATTATTCCTACTGAGACCTTAAGGTTCTGTCTTGCATTTGAATGACTTCTTAATGTTTTAAGGTAAAATTGATACACGGGGCAAATTTTATCATAACAAAATAATCAAAGGAATTCATTCTCTTAATATAATATGCATGAAAAATTGACATTTACATGTTGATGCAGGACTGCAATTATCTCTGAGTTACTAATGAATTTGCATTCAAGCTTTTTTTTTTTCTTTGTGCATGGATTGAGAGACAACAGGCAAACAACTTAGTATAAACACAGAAGCACATATTTGAAGAATAGAAAGTATCCAAAATACAGAGAGATTTCTAGTATTTCTCAGTCAAACCTGTTTCCAGCATTCCCATTCAAGTGCACAGGAGATTCCTTACTTAAAGCAGAACATTTACAGCTCTTCATTCTCCAGTATGGAAGGCAAACTTGAACCTCTCAAACAGAAGATACCAGCCTATATATTGAGGCCAACAGATATCCACAGCAGTGATCATCATGAGGCCTAAGTTCTACTTTACGCTGAGTGACTCCAACATCCCTGGTTGACAGCACATGCTGAGATGCTGCTATTACCGTTGTGCATATACAATAAACTAGAACAGATATATTAATACATGCCATGATGTTAGGATGAAACTTAAAGTCTCAGTTTTTCTGGGTGTCCTGGTTTCAGCAGGGATAGGGTTAATTTCCTTCCTAGTAGCTGGTACAGTGCTGTGGTTTGGATTTAGGGTGAGAACAATGTTGATAACACACCGATGTTTTAGTTGTTGCTAGGTAGTGCTTACACTAGTCAAGGACTTTCCAGCTTCCCATGCTCCACCAACTGAGAAGGCTGGAGGTGCACAAGAAGCTGGGAGGGGGCACAGGCAGGACAGCTGACCCAAACTGGCCAAAGGGATATTCCATACCATGTGACGTCATGCTCAGCATATAAAGCTGGGGGAAGAAGAAGGAAGGGGGGGACGTTTGGAGTGATGGTGTTTGTCTTCCCAAGTAACCGTTACACGTGATGGAGCCCTGCTTTCCTGGAGATGGCTGAACACCTGCCTGGCCATGGGAAGTAGTGAATGAATTCCTGGTTTTGCTTTGCTTGTGTGCACGGCTTTTGCTCTACCTATTAAACTGTTTTTATCTCAACCCACGAGTTTTCTCACTTCTACCCTTCCAATTCTCTCCCCCATCCCTCTGGGGGGGAGTGAGCGAGCAGCTGCATGGTGCTCAGTTGCCAACTGAGGTTAAACCATGACACCGGGGAAACAAACTCCTGCAATCAAAGACAATGTCTTATATCAACACTGCAGATTTTGACTGTTACTTGCTGTCATCTTCCTGAAATGATAAGAACTCTAAGGACTCATTTATTTCACCTTATTTGTCACTATTGTCCTTCACGTACCCAGTTATCCAGAAAACTTTTTGAAAGTAAGTAGATGTCAACAAGTATGAGTCTTTTTTCTACTAATATAATTTGTGAAATTTTACCTGGAGGATTAAAGTAAATAGAATAGTTTGTTGTTATCAACATTATCCTCAGCTACATACGTTCTGGGCTAGATATTATTGGTTATAGTTTTATAAAAGAAATGATAGAAATATTTAGATGAGTGCTTACCCGAGCAAGACATTCAAATTATAAAGTGACACAGGTATTGTTAATCTCACCCAAAGATATTTTTGTAGCATTTGGTATTTCTTACCTACAGTGAAAAGCAGTATGAAATAGAACAATAATTATTTAATTGCTTTTGCAGGTAACTGATTTTGTGGTGTAGATTAATTTTTTTCACTTTGAAAAAGTGATTTCAGATCAGTTTTCCAGAGAAAAGTGAACAAAATTAAACTCAGTAACCTGACTTTTCTGTGACTCTTACCAAAGTAAATCTAGAATCAACAGAACTATTATTTAAATTGAATGGAAAGATGAAAAACAAGTTTGTTTGAGATCTTTTCTTCTTTTTGCAACAGTTTCTGAATATCTTGCTTACGCAGAAGGTCACACCAGACAGCTTTGTCTCTGGGGTGATAAGAGGATGAACTCCAGAAGTGTTCTGCTACTCCTGTGGATTTGACCAAAACATCATGTGTATATGTGCATGTGTCTTTCTCTCCTTCATGGTTACTTACTTACAGATATTGCCCA
>NW_008824283.1:7276622-7278408 GCF_000699105.1 Pygoscelis adeliae | reverse complement strand
AAACCCTCTTGGGGGAAAAAAAAAAAAAGACAATTACAAATTCCTTCTATGCATTAACTTGGTAGGACATTTTCCTCAAGTGCCATTTGTGGACAATACATGCTGCACCTGCAGAGGTGTGCAGAGAAGGGGAGAAGGTGGTACACATGCTTTATGTGAAGGAGGCTGCCATCAGCATTTTGGTCTCCTCTGAGTCCCCCACAGTTGAAAAGATTGCTCAGTTGTGCTGCTGCTGCTGCTTTTAGAAACAGTGATGCAGAAGTTCATATATATCTCTTTAACCAGTTATGAGTCACCTAGAAGTGCTTTCCATATTTTTATTTTAGAAGCCAGCCAAAGCTCTTATATGTGGTATACATGAGCAGGTATTGACAATAAATAGCCAGGGTGATGCGGAACTTCTGTGCGCCACGTATTTCCTTTACAGTGCTGTTTCATAATGGTAAATTCAACCGAGACAATGCCACCGAGGTCATGTGCAACACTTTGACATTGAAACGTTGCAAAATGTGAGTTAAGCCTGTCAGAGCATGAATGATGCTGCTGCAAAGAAATTAACAGGATAGCTGTGCTACCCCATAAGAAGACACTGCTGTACTGAAATTTCTGAGCTTTGGTTTTCAAGGCATGTAGTATGGTGTCAAACCTTACCACTACCTAATATTGAACACCACAATGCTTTAACCTACAAAGAGGAATGATTCTGCATGATGAATGCAAGCCTGAGCTTCTACAGACCTCAATGGTCTGTCTTGCAGTCATGATTTAGCTAATGCTAAACAGCAACATTTTTTTGCATTGCAGGTGTTTGTCAGCAAGCATTAACCTAATCCTAAATAATAACTCTATTTTACAACAGATTTTGAGGATTGCAAATCTGTTATATTGCAATGAGAGCAATATACACTTTTACAAGTGTTTCCAAGGGGGCAAAAAACCCAAACACACAGCACAAGTGGGAACACCCAGAATAGCTAATAGCATTTATGACACTTACAGAATTTGGATCAGGGTCCATTCTGAGTTGTGTCTGTGCTCTGAACTGGTAACTGACGCATGGTGTTTTACTGCCAGTCTCTGAATCTCTATTTATTAATTAATTAAACCCATACACATATGATTAAAAAAATGTAAAGTCTCATGATAAATGAGTGTCTCTATATAAATATGTTTCTGCAATGTGTGAGTGTGAAAAACATGATTCATTCTGTCAAAAGGTTCCATACTGAAATTGGCATGTTGCCCCCCCAGATCTGAAAAGATATTTTATCACTCAGTAGACCAATGATTTGCCAAGTCAAGTACAGGAGAGACTTCCTCTGCAAAAAGGACATTAACATTTTTAAAATAGAGAGGGCTGTGAACAGTCTAAGAGAAAGAAAATAAAAAATGCTTCCTGAATAAGGTCTGGATCAATAATATTTGTAAGGTGGGGGTTGGGGAATATGATAGAGTCTCTAAGAAACTCCTAAAAGGGAACAAGTATCAAAGCTGTTATGCCTTTTTATTTTCAGGGAAGGCAGACTGACAATATAGAGCATTCAAAGGGTTTTGACTATTTAGCTCAGATAAACATCTATAGATGCCAGTTGATTGAGAAGAAGGGAAGACAGAGTTGTATCTTAGATTAAATGTGATGATGTTCTTTCTTTTCTGTTATTTGGGTCTTTGAATTTTTGAACTGTGTTTTCCACTGTGCTGGTTTTGGCTGGGATAGAGTTAATTTTCTTCATAGTAGATACTATGGGGCTACGTTTTGGATTTGTGCAGAAAACAGCGTTGATAA
>NW_008824283.1:7215305-7276169 GCF_000699105.1 Pygoscelis adeliae | reverse complement strand
TGAGCGAGTGGCTGTGTGGTGCTTAGTTGCCGGCTGGGGTTAAACCATGACATCCACCTAGGATTTTGTAAATAAATAAGCATATTTCCTTTTACTGTAGTGTGGCCTGTTTAGTGGTAAAATCGTAATAACAGGCTATGACCCAGAGAATTTGAGATAATTTTAACTAGGGTTCTGGACATTTCAGGCAGAGGTGAATACTGAAGTTCAATTTGAGAACCAGTATTGCAGTGTTCTGGGGAGCCTTGATCTAAGATACAATGCTCAAAGTTCATTTGCCAAGGTAAACAACCATTTCTGAGGTTAAGCCTAGCCTCTGTCCTGACAGCGTATAGCAGCAATGAAAGAAGCAGACTGGGAAGACTTTCCCGAGTGAATACGTGGCATCTGATTTGGGTAGGAGTAAGTAATCATGGACTATTCCTACTTTGCCAACTTGGGAAAAAAAGGAGTGTACTGGAGGTACAAAGGAGTTATATGCCAGCATTATTTAATGTTAGAGCGAATCTAGGCTGTGACAGAGCTGTGGAGTTGCTGTAAGCCTGAAGGCCCTTTTTATCATGAAGCACTACCAAGGACTCTTTCATCTCTCACAACTATTCTCAAAGTGAAAAAAAGGTGGCTTAAAACAAATGCTAGGCTCATTTATCCTGCGCTGTGGCATACATCCCAGATTTTTTCTGTGTCATCATGAGACTCACAGAGAGCTTGGACCTGCTACAGGAAATATCTTTGATAGTCAGAACCAGGAAAGAGGCAAAGTCTGAATTTTCATTAAATGATCCAATATATTCCTGTGGGACTGAAGGTACTGAGAGCAGGTATTTTTAACCTACTACTCAGTTGTAGCCATTGACAGCACTGAAGATTTTACAAACCTGTGAAATTCCTTACTTTAACATGCCTGACATATATTCAATATTAGAAAAATGATTAGAGGCATATCAGATGTCTAGAGAGGAAAGCAGAGCTCTGAGGTCAGAACATCTTCCCCTTCGCTTTTGTTTTTAATATTGTTTTCAGGGTTGGCTTTTCCCTTAATAACAGAGCAAGGCTTCTGTTTCTCTGAATTCTTTCAGAGCTGTCTTTTCCAATTCATAAATTGTCCTTTTTTCCTCCATTCCCATCTCCTTCCCCAGAAACTAACTGCCATGTCTGTAGTAAAAGCAAAGCGGATGGCCTTTGTAGGGTACCAGGGATGGGCTGTGGAGGCAGACCAGGGAATCCTCTTGAAATTTGGGGGTAACTTCATTCTGCTTCAGAAGCAAAGCACGCCTTCTCTTCTCCTGGATAGGATGAGAGGATAATGTTACTGTAGTTTCAGCCCTGAGCATTTCCATTTACTTAATTTCTTTCCTTTACTGATTCTCAGTATAATATAAGTTATTAAAAGATACCATCTTGGCCCTGAAGTCACTGCAATTTCATGTCAGGTGAAAAGATTCCTGTGTACTCCCTTTGAGATTCAACACATCATTTAAGATGGTGCAGATATCTAAGATGTTGTATTACTATGAAATTTAAACCCTTAGACTTCTAATTACAATAGCTTTGGCACTGTGTCTCTTATCTTGATCGCACAGATTAACATTAGAACCAATTTTTTTTCTTCCTGTTCAACCTACATAAGATGTCTTTGAGCACCACAGGAACAAAATTTGAAGTACATATGCATACTACCCTGGATGAAAAAGGTTATACAGGTAAGATGCATTGCAGCAAATGCACTAGCTTTCCACTTAGCTCCTGATCTCTTTGTTTTATTGTCAATGGTAGTAATAGTTACAGAGGTTGTATTACTACAACACCTAGCATCCTGGTCAAACAGAACAGGACCACACAGTTTTAGGTGTTGGGCAGACAGCAGAAAGCCAAACTCCTGCCTCACTTCCCCACACCCCCGAGAATATCCTTGTGTTATCCCCCTCTATCCTAATTCCCCTTATTAGCTTTGAGGATTTTAATGCAATAAATATTTGAGAACTTCTGGAGTGAACATTGTGATGTCTCTAGCTTACGAACTTTCACACCAGTCTAAATCACTAATCCATTTACTCCAGTATTCCACCTTTGACTATACCTGTCTCAACTAGTTCAAGATGTTTCCAATGGTGACCAACAGATAATTATGGAGCAGTGGAGTCACGTGAAATAATGTTCTCACTATCATCAGTAATTTAAAAATTAGCTTATAGATTCAGCAGAAAGATTTCTATTCTCCCCAAATCATTCAAACCAGAAGATCTTTTCTTGGCCAAAATACTGAATCTCACTTTGAATACCTTGTTTTCAATATACATTATTATGGACAATTTATATACAATTACAGGTGTTCATGTGTGTAACACCTTTGACATAAAGTTTTCAGTTCTAAATCAGTTTTGTTTTTTTTCTTCCAGAATATTACATAGTTTTTCTGATTGTTCTCTGCACGCTTTGGAGATAATTGTTTGTGTTTGCAATGTGTGCGGGCATAACACCTGCCTGAGAGTGAGTTGCTGTGTTCACTACTCAATGAAGCAATGAAGCATTTGAAACGCAGGAACATCCCTCAGACATCGTTGCTAGTTAATGATTCTTCATGCTCTGAATGTTGCATCTCTTGCATCCTGTGTCTATTACTCTTAAAATGACACACCTTACATTATCAGTAGTCTCACTAAGAAATAAACCCAACAAAACCAACAAAAAACTGGGAGGAATCTTTCAAGAAAGTGTGTGTTCAAACAATAATGTATCTTGATCATTCAAAAAAGGAAAAAAAAATGTTGAGAATATTGTTCTCCCTGTGTACCTCTGTAAACAACAGACATTTAACTTGGAGCTAGTCATGGTTAATCAACCTTCATACACAGAACTCAAAAGTATCGAAGGTCCTGCTGCTCTTTTCTGAATTAATTTTTTTTTTTTTTTTCTTTTTTTTTTTTTTTTCAAATCCATCCTGATGTCTGGATATGTGGCAAGCATTAGGTTAGTAGGCTGAACAACTGAGCAGATGTGAATAAAATCCATGATAAATGCAGTGTGCAGGAGGCATTGAACAAATCTAAAATGGTACACTAGCGAATTTAGACCCAATTAAGAAAGAATTTGCAATCTGCTCAAAATGAGGGTGCAAGCCAGAGTAACTTGTCCTTTTGGAAAGGATCAATACATTCTTAAAAGGCTGTTGGGGAACATTTTAAGGACAAGATATTCCAATCCAAATTTTAAACAACAATATATTTGGGTTTGTTCTGGCTTGTTTTTACTTAGTACTCTAGCTAAAACATTACCACTCCTAACTGATGTATGCTTTCTACAGTCAAATAACAAGATATGTTTTAGTGATTAAGCTCTTTGTGTGAAACACTGTATGGTAGTCTCAAAAAGGAAAGATGGGTAGATTTGCAGTAACCTATATAGAATGGCATGGGAGTTATACTGTAGAGCTTCCCAACAGGATTTGACTAGCTTTTCTTTCTTAGATCCTGAATGTAAACTAAATAGAGTGCTTTGCATTAAATATCACCTTAGCAAAAAAATCACCTTGAAGGCTGCCATCAAGGAAAAAGGAAGAAGAAGAAGGCAGCAGGGAAACTCTGGCACAGTGAACTATCATCTCAGTACAAATGACTCCAATAGTTAGAGAAAAGTCAGGGTCTCAGTGGTTTTTAAATGTTGCAATAGTCTATTATCATACTTACTTTGAATTACAAATTTGCTCTCAGAATAATACACAAAGCTTTACCCTAACACATTTTATAGTAATATAAAACCTTAAAAAGAGATTAAATCATGTAAAAATTGAAAGATTAGGATTTTTAAAACCCACTTATCTGTATCAAAGAGGATCATAATGAATTCTGAGTGCTAAGACTCAGAAAGTTCTTACCAAGCTAAAACTTGAATTACATTGTTTAATAAAAATAATAATTTTAATTAATTATTTTTCTAAGGTCGTACAATACAAAAGAACTTAATATTTGTGTGTCAGAGTACTAAAGAATATTAAGAGGTACTAAGCATTAGGTATTCTTGTCAAGTATTTGTAAGTTTTCCCTTCCTTTATCTTCAGGTTTTTTGAACTGGCTTAAAAGCCAAAATGAACGTTTAAAA
This sequence comes from Pygoscelis adeliae, assembly GCF_000699105.1. NCBI lineage: Eukaryota > Metazoa > Chordata > Aves > Sphenisciformes > Spheniscidae > Pygoscelis > Pygoscelis adeliae. Next base: position 7,272,071 of record NW_008824283.1, on the reverse strand, counting down.
ATGATTATTTTTTGTAGTTCTTGTTTGCAACCAGGCTGTCCCTAAAAGTCATCGGATTGAAAAAGAATATTAAAAGAATACTGTATTTTGAAAATTGAAGGATCACACATAATTCACAGAAATACCTTTTTCAAACTAATAGAAATTTGAAATCTTTGGAGGTTCTCCTGGACTCATTTAGATTTCAGCTTGTTAATGACTGTGGTAGAAGATGACACTAAGAACACAAGATTACATGACAAGTGGATCAGAATATGAAATACATATTCCTTAAAAAATATATATATAAATATATATTTATATATTTATATTTATATATTTATAAAATATATCAATGGAAAGTAAAAGAGAACACGGTTTATCTGGCTTCAGAGTAATGGATTGATTTCTGCATAAAAAAACATGTTCTAGAGTGGTTTTTATTTTGTCTTAGGAGACTATCCTTGTTTAACAGTGTTTATTTCAACTAAAACAAAAGAAAAATAGTTTGCATCTAATCCCTTATGGATCTGATCCAGAGCTTGTGGAAATCAGCCATTCAGTAAACTTGCATGGGCTTTGGATCAGTGCATGTATGAAGGAAGAAAATGCTTCTGACCCCAAGAAAAACAAACTTGTTGAACATTACTTGAAATCTTGCAGGTCTGGAGTAACAGCAATATGATATACTGACATAATTTAATTTATATGTTGAGAATGTGAAGCTGACTTATCCCAAGCTGAACTATAAAATGAATATAAAGTTGAGACTTAACAAATAACATCATAAAGCTTTATCTTAACCAACCATATTCACAAAGTGTAAGGTAGTGGCCAATAGCAGAATTATGATGATTCTACCTTAATTGCATATTTCTATTTCTGCTTATTCAAAAGTCCTTTGGTGCCAATGTAATTATAGATGGTTTTACTTGGTGTGTTGCATACAATGTTGTTAGTGCATTCTCCTACTTTCAGATGCCTACAATTATTTAAAATATATATATATCTATGAGGATTTCAGCATGGTTCATTTCCAGTATATTCGTTATCCTCTGTCCACTGCTTTAATCAGCATCCTGGCAACAACCACTAAATGTTTTTGAACATAGCAGACATTCACCCTACTGAAGATGCGGGGAAATATATGCTTCATTTTCATTCAGTTTTAATAGGAATGACAATATTAAACAACGGCAAAACTATATCAGGAAATGGTTTTGAGTATTACACTACTTCTTATTTATTGCCTGTTAATTATAAGTGAATTGAATCAAGTCATTCTCCTTAAAGTGTTGGCATTAGCACCCAGGTTTGCAGAAAGCTTCCCAAATAGTCCAGAACAGAAATATGCAAACATACCACTTGCTATTTTGGAGTTAAAAGCAGTGTAGGAAACCAACCTTCAGAACGCTGCCATCAAAATGGAGTGGGATAGAAAGCCTTGTAATAAAATTGCCAAAGGGAGTAAGCTCTCAGGGCAAATCATGCACCATTCAAATACTAAATCTTGTTTTGCATTCCAGCAAGCAGAAAAAAAAGGAGATGCAACAAAGAAAACAGACATCATCTTAGATTAGTCCAACGTAAATGAAAGAAGGAAAGAAAGCTGAAAATTGTAGAAGAGTTGATTTCACTACATGTTTATGTTAATAGGGTATTTGACTTTTGAATGCTTCATAAACCTTGTTATGTTCAGTGCTATTTGAGGTAGTAAAACAGCTGGAACTCTGCCAGAAGCTTTAATTGGAATCAACTTAGCAGGAGCTGACAAGGTTTCCTAGTGTTTAGTTTCAAACTTATTACAAAAATGCAAAATTACGTGCTATTTATTTTCTATTCCTCTTTGGTGTACACCCATAAAGGTGAGACATAGCTGTGCTAGAAAATGAAATAATTTTTTCTCACATGCCCCAGGCCAGTGTTTTGAAGAGGGCAGTGTGGGTACTGTCACTTATAATTAGATGTTTCCTCACACAGGAGGCTGCAGAGACTCACCAGAGAACTCCCTTTTTTTTGCACATCTTGGTTATTTTTTAGGCCAGTGTGTCAGACAGCCACAATAACAACCTCTGTTAGCAATATGTGACTAGGCAATGGGATCAGAGGGCATCACCAAAGAAACGTCGGAGAAGTAGTCTGATTCCACTCTTCACCTAACAATGAAAAAGGGGCTGCAGACCAGGACATCTTGCCGTACAGAAGGAAGGAATTATTGGTTTGTGGCACCAGCCCTGCAGGCTTGTCCCTGTGGGGGGACCTGAAAGACAGAATTTTGTCCCAGGAAGCAACTGTAGTGTTTGAGCCTTTGAAACTGATTAAAAACTTTGATCCAGGACTATTAAAAAAAAGATCGTTCATTCATTATCTATAGCTACAAATTAATAGGTTAAAAAAGTCTGTCTCCCTTCAGATTGTCTGCATGATCACTTGGAATTCTGTACTTGATAAATGTAGGTCATACGGATACGTAACAGATATAGCTAAATGACTTCCACCAAGGCTGTTAAGACAGGAATGAATCCCAGGATAACGTTACATTGTCAAGAGGCCAAAAGTAGTCAAGAAAGTCATGTCTGGAAAACACAGCTTTCAGCGTTTTAATAGAAAGTCTTCACCTTGGGAAACTTCTACTTCACAGAAAATATGCCCCCCCCGTCTTAAGAAGCCATTTTTGGCGGGCTATTTACCGTCACTGACAAACCTCACCACAAATACTACTGCTGCATGAAACGTAGTTCCTTCTCAACATCAATGTTTAAATAGATAAAGTGAAAGTAAGAATAGGAAATAGCAAAAGTCATCTTTGTTTGCTATTTGCAATTAGTTTGGAACATCATGGCTGGGCAGCATAAAGATACTGAGATGCAATAATTTCTCCAGGGCCAACAGAATAGTTTGATAGTCTTGCTCCCAGCAACAGGCTCAGGTTTTGCAAAGACTTGAATCAGAAGGCCGCATCTGTAATCTCAGACCCAGGAAGGCTTTTGAGTTCTCTGGCCTCCGGGTCTGAGGCAAAGCCAGATCATCTGACAACTTATCGCTAGCTCAGTGCTGCAGCCCAACAAATACAATTTTGACATTACTTGTAAAAGGACACAGACTTTGTACTGACCTAATGGTGCAGTGCTTCAGGACTTGTCTGGGCTTGCTTTGACCTGAGCTGATTTTTAGCTTGTTTTAGGTATCATAGCAACTGTCTACCAGTCAGGTGTCTACCGCCTAAATTTGCCTTAGCTAAGTTTTTCACCGTTGCCCAGTGCAGTGCATAATGTTAATTAATAGACAGTAATAATAACTAGCAATTCTATGTAGACTGAACTCATTATGACCTTAGAATAAAAATCTGCTGTAAGAGAGTATATGCATAGGATGATACAGAGGCTTTAGACTGTGAAAACCCGTAAGTCTTCATGGTCAGTCACTGTTTACTAAAGGGATGCAACCCTGAGAGACAGGTATATCAGTTCTAGGGTCAACAAAGAGAACAGGAAAACAGGTATAATGTGGAATTCAGAACCAAGGAAGAAAGTGAGAGAAAGAACATTCTGTTAGATAATGTAAAAAAAAATTAATGCCAAGTGGACCCAAAATTAAGAAGAGAGGTACCCACAGCATAATTTTCACAGTCCTCCTGTCAGAGGTCGGCGTGCTGAGGAATCATTGTACCTCCCTCCCCCTAAACTTCTTGAGGAAGTTGGCAGGGCACTGGAAAGTGAACATAACACCAGAGGGGAGGTATGTATATGTGTAATACCAGCAGCAGTATGATTAAGGAATTTTTCCAGTAATAATTAGGTAATTCGGACTATGATTTTTAGTTTAATTGCAACTGCAATAATAACTGTTTATTGTGTTTGATTAGGCTTTTAAGACTTTAATTAGACTAACAATACATTCTTGGCTCTGCATGTAAGTTGTGGCTCCTTTTTGCCTAGAATAAGATTTTGAACGTATGAGTGAGTACCACATGTATGCACCTTGGTTTCTCTGGAGAGGAATATACAAGTCTGTGGGACAAGGACAATAAAGTCTGTATTTGAAAACTGGTAAGATCATATGGTTATGTATTTATCATTCCTTTAACATTAAAAATCATTCATTGTCTATCCCAGCTGCTGCTCACTCCAATCCCATATTTGTTAAGATTACTAATTTTACTTATTTAGTTGTTTCTCAGGAATCTCACCCTGCAGGAAAGTGATAAAATCTACTCAACGAAACTCCTGCCTGCCTTAATAATTTACTATCTGAACTAGTTGTACTGTAAATGAACTTCAGTCTATGTCTAGAAGTATCAGCCAATATCAGCAAGATTGTGATTTGGTAAACTCTAGCTAATGAGAAAGTGAAGCAAGTAACAAAAAGAGATAAAGTGCTTCCATCTCCTCTAAAGGTAGAATTAAATGAGAAGAAAATTTGCCCCAGTTTTCTATCATTGTCTAAAATTCTATTCCCAGTTTTCTGAGTAACCATTGTAGCTCCACAAAGAGAAAAATAAAAAGATTAAGTTTTCTTTTTGTAGTCCCCAACAGACATCCAGACTGACTCTGATGGTAAAAAAAAGTTTATAAGAAAGCAAGACTCACCAACTCTCACGGTTCTTGTATGAGGTTGGTAAATAAGCAGCAATTAGAAGCCAGGGTTTGTTTATGCTCTATTTGTCTTGTTTGGTGCAAAGACTTTTTGCCTCCCCTTGCAAAAGGGCAGTTGAAAGAGTAGCTGACATAACTGGGCCAATTGTTTTTTGTTCTAGGGTGCTCTGTAGAGCACACGAAAGCAATCTTCTGTGTTCAGCATCTGGCTGATAAAGTTCAACATTTTCCATGATTATAGTCATACTTCATGTAGGAACAACTTTCTTAGCATCAAGTAGAAACAGGAAGCAACACAAGTCACATCAATAGCTAATTCCATGTTACATCACTTCATTTTCAGACTGCAAAGATAAATGTTATTCGTACACTTTTTCTCTGCAATGCTATAACTGCATTACAGTGGGAATGAAATTTCCCTTCTTAGGTGCCAGAAAGGGTAGCCACTTTAAAGGTAAGAAAGAGTTTATTTGAAGGCCTAAAATCATCCTCCTGCTGCAGAGAAACAAAGCTGAACAGTGTTGTCTGACTGAGCAGCTGACAAGAGATTAGCAAAAGCTGAACATCTAGTGACTACCAGTAGACAGCAGGCAAGGTTGAACAACAGGAACTGAATGAAGGGGAAGCAAGCAGAAAACAAATTAGAGAACGAGCTTTCACAGAGGCAGAGGAATACATCTAAAAACCTGTAAAGGTACTGCAGAACGAGATGAAATACACTTCTGAGGTCTGCATACTTGAAGTTCATATTTGCTTATTCTTTTTTTAAGGAGTGGTGAATGCACAATGGACGTGCCTTCCTAAATATCTCCTCTCCCTTGATGTTTTCACAGAGCCAAGTGCACTACCTGAAGCATATTTGAGTGGCGGTAAATCATCAGCAGACACTATAATATCCATCTATGCAACCACTTCTCAGGGAAGAAAAAGGTTTGTGACAATGGAAAAAAATGCAGTTCCTTAAATCGTATCAGTATTTGAGTGTTATACATGGTTAGCTTGCTTCATTGAAATAGTTCTGAATGGTCTATGTATGCATCTATTGTACATTCGCCTATTAAGAATCTTATTTCTTCCCCTGTACAGACAAGTAGGTTACATGATACACAGTGTGATCTCATGTATCCATCATACCATGCAGTTGAATCAAGTTGTCCATATAATGATCAAGTTTAATTTGTGCATGTGCTCTTTGCTGGTCTGTGGCAGCCCCTGTAGAGGCTAGAAACAGAAGCACTCAGAAGCTGAGTTTAGGAAGGAAAATAGTTGGACAAAGTGAGAAATACTAGATGACTTTCTGGTGTAAAGAGATTGTACAACAGATAATTGCCTGATCAACATTGTATGCAAATGCTGTATAATTTTTTAAGAATCTAAAACTTGGTGTGTGTTCAGTGAACAGGGGACAGAGGGAAAGGTACAAAAACAGTGCCTGATCAAGATTAGTGAGATTAGATTTTCCTGAAGACAAACACAGATGTTTGTTGCAGGCATTATTGCTTAATGTCAACATTCAAATGTTTACAGACACAGGTTACAGCTGTTGACAGCCATTTTAATGTCTGTGCCACTAAAAGCGGTGCTGAGACACTCACTGTATTTACTCTGTTGCTATTGATTACACAATAATCTGTTGAGGCCACAGCACCAGGACCGTACTTTTGACGCACCTTTGACTCCAGCCAAAGCTTTTTTGCTTGCTCAGGCTCATAAAACTCTAGAAAGAAGGCTATGTTATCGGGATAACCAGTCTGTAGCGATTCCAGCACTTGCGCTGGGCTATAGTGTCCCATACAAGAGAGCCCTTCGTTACTCGTTGGGGTTATGAGCATGGTGGACCATCTTCATACAACCCTCCCTTAGCCACTTTGTATGTGCTATGTACAAGAAAAGCCAACTCATCCTTGCTTCTTCAATCAATCCCATCATGTCTAAACTGACTGTTGTTCATCTAAATCTATGGGGTTTGTAACATTTCAAAAGGCTGTAAATATTAGAGTAGGAGATGTCTTTTACAAATACTAAAACCTGGCAGATCAGTCATGTAGCTAATGTACAAGCGTTTGGTCTTCCTAGCATGCCCTGCAACGTGCCATCCTGTGAACTGCACTTTGGCCTCTGAGAAATGTCATAGAGAATTTTTCCTTTCGCCAAGGTTTTTCTTACCAAACCCTACTTCCTGTAAGATAAGGTGACTCTTAACATGGTATTACTTATTTCTAATCTAAATGCCTTTTTAAAATATTGTGACTATATGAATAGTTATACATATGCATAGGAAAGGAGCTGTATGGGTGGCCATGTGTGTGACAGAAATCTGATTGCTACCAGCACGTGTTAGGTATTTATTTTTGAAGCTATGAAGATATGTCACAATAAAAAATTCAGAAATGTAGGAACTATACTTTACCACAGAGATTATTTTGCTAAACAAGCACATTTAAAACAACTCAAGGTATACTTCAAAGGGATTTCTATACTTAAAAAGAGTTTGTTTTCTCAGGGGGGGGGGGAAAAAAGCAATTTACAGACTGATGAATTTTGTGACATGCAAGTTACAGAAAGGGGATTCAATGTATCATTTCAAGTATCACTTAGCACTGTACATCATTTATTAAACGGACAGTCCAGTTGCTTGTTCATCACTTCTTGCAGGACGAGGCAGGAAACTGCTGCCAGCTGTTAATGTTCTGCCTTTCTTTTGAAACTCTCTGTGTTGAGGAACAGCAAGAAGCCAAACTCCTTACAGTGGGAGTTTTGGGGACTGAAAGGTGGACTCTGACCCTAAACTCTGTGTTAAGTTAGGAAATGAAGTTGTCTGAGTGAACACGTTATTGCAGGCTGGTTAAATAAAGGAATGTAGGTTACTGAGGTAAAGCCCACAACAGAGACTTCTGTTTATGTGTTTTACAGACATATTTTGTGACAACATTGCTGTACCATAGCATGCACACCTATTAAATAAACTCTTGAGGAGTTAGCATAAGCTATATGAGCAAAAAAAGTCCTATCCCCCGTGTCCCCATCCCCCCCCCCCCCTGTCTACAATAGAAAGGTTTTAGTCTGTGCTGTGATGTACACTAAACCTGAGATAATCTCCCTGAATTGTCACAAGCTGTGAATAGGTAGACCAGGTAATGCATTACCTTCCTTTTACAGATGAAACTATTATTGTTAAATAGAGAATTAGTTTGCCTCTCTTTCAGAAGAGTGAGGAAAGCAAAGCGGACAGGACATCTCCATGTAAAAAGGAGCAGATGTGAGCTGTCAATACTGGTTCCTTTTAATCAAGTAGAGACAAGGTCCTGACAGACAGGAACAAGTCTAAAGCGTAGCTTTTTCAGGGAAGAAATATTATTGCCATTTCCTTGTCTGGACATATAATGCAATGAAACTAGAAAACAAAGTTGAATGTGTGTATCAGCAAGTATTTCCTATATTATAAGGGAACAGTGAAAGAGGATTCAAAACCCAGTCTTTCTTTCTCTCTCTTATCACAGGGGTTATAGAGAGACACTATTTTTCTTCCTTGTCCGGTTCAACTGGGACTTGATGTCTCTTTGCATCCTGGATGGCAGAGGTGGAAATATAAGTCACTTAAACCTGTGCCATCTTTCAAAGATCCTAGGCACTGTTCTTTTCATTACACCACTGCTCATGAACAGATTTCCTTAAACAGATGCTATTACACTGTTGTTGGGGTTTTTTTGTAATTTTCTTCAGTTTACCACAAGACTCTAGAAATAATTCATATTGCAACAGAACTGAACTATTTCAAAATATTGCTTATTTATCAGTAGTATAAATAGGTAATCTTAGTACAGTCACCTGATGCTAGGATTTTCAAAACAGTGTGGTGCATTATTCCTTTAGACTGTCTAGAAAATCCCAGCCTGGGATGTTAGCAGCATACAGGAAATATTAAGAATAGAGATATGTCAGGAGTTTTACATAATTATATATAGGATTTATAAGCATTTAGCTTAATCCCAGGAATTTTGAAGCTTAACTTGGTTTAAGTGGTTCACAGACTTTGCAAGGCACAAATTGCACTCAGAAAGTCAAGGTGTTTTTTTCCATGATCATTTTCCCCTTTGGAAAATGTTGTTAGTGCAGATCAAAACTTTTTGCATAAACCTATCTTTCGTGTATCTTCCATAAACTTCAGACAACTCCTTCCTGAAATAATCTTGTCTCTTCACAAGGTAATTGTTATAGCCCTCTGCTGGGGCAGAATTATCTACCTTTTCTCCCCAAATCTCATTATTTTAACAGATAGAGCATTGTTTGTCTCCACATGAAGGACCCTTGCTAATCAAACACTTTTTAAAGCACTTGGCTGATCCTTTGATAAAGACTGAAAGGATCGGCAAATCTCTGGGAGAAGTCAGCAGGCATAACCAGTATGCCTATCTTTCAGGTTTCTATTGAGACTTTTCCTTGTCCTTCCTGCACATTGATTTTATGAACATGCATGTGTGTGCTAAAATATTTTGCTCAACATTTGTCAAGGGGAGCACAAAGATATAAAACTGCTTGGAAATTTACCCAGAGAAAAAAAGTTGTGTTGAAGAATACCTATTAGTTGAACTCAAGATATTTTTGACATTTAGATTCAGTGGTCTTTCAATAAATTAGAGGCAGGATTCCCCGGGAGCCCTGCATGGTCATCTGCATGTAGTACAAATCTACAGCCGTGGAGTGGGAGTTAGCTGACACCCTGGGACTCACCACCCTGACAGTGGGGTCAGGTCTGGGTGTCAGGGATCTTCTATGGTCTGTGGCAGTTTTGCTGATCAATGGCTCCCAAACTGCTTGCCATACAGCTGACATAAAACCCCACTTAAACCTGGGGTATCCTTGTATTGGTTCTGGCCCAGAGGCTAAAGACTTTCAGGCTCTTTTTTCAAACAAAGCCAGAAACCTGTTATTTTTCATTAGGATGGACTTTCTAGCTCCAGGCAATGGTCTGGTCTACTTCAGAGTAGTAGGTAGGTGACTGGCAACTGCTACAAGAAACTCATGCTCTGTGTGAATAAAAAAAAGTCAAATATCTAGGCACAATTTCCTCTGCTGTAAACCAGAAATCTTATTACCAACTTACGCACTTCTATCAATGCTTTGTGATCCTTGGATGAAAGGCCCTGCATGTTATTACATTATCTTTGTTCCATGCAGTATGTCAAGACCTGAGTTCGGCCCTGCAGTATGCTTCCTTAGACACTGTCAATTGCACGGTGTCTGGCACTGCTAAATCAATTTAGAATATCTGTCTTTAAAACCAATGCCTCTGCACATTCACAAAAAAAAAAAAAAAAGGCAGGAAAAAGCCTTAGTAACAGAAGTGACAAACACTTTTGGAAGTAGTCCTAAAACAATTTTAGTTTTTGAATTTTATCACTGAAGAACTTTATGTAAGAAAAAAAACCCTGAGGAGATTTATGGGTGATTATTGCACTGGCTTTTTTCATTCTTCCGTGTGGGTTTAAGGAAAGCATCATTTTTTGCATGCTACTTGTTGAACCTGTAGAATAGAAAGCAGACTGCAAAGGGAAGAAGTCTAACAAAATTATCATTTACTACCAGTATTTTTCTTTTAGTAAGCTTATCCTGGAGCTCTTTTCCCAACCAGTGTTCTCCCAGTTCATCTTCACAAACTCATTTTTCAGGGCTTGTCCAATACTTTCACTTTATAATAATTTTAAGTTGATAAGCTTACTGGTTCAGTCTTAAAATCATAGCCATCCAGTGTTTCACTATTGTCAGTATATCTCATCCTCACAGTGTCCTTGTGAAACAGATAAATAATCTGGGTCTATATTATGGATGGGAAAGAGCACACACACAATACACACGGACCATGTTGCAAGACTCCTAAGTTAGCACTGATTTCATTGTACCTCCAGAAGAAACACCACGTAGAGCTATTTGGTTGGTCCCAGTGCAGGTACTTTGAGTTGCAGAACCAGAAATTTATTCTGTTACCCATCATAGGGTTATCTGGTGTGGAGGCAGGGTCCAGGTTTTGCTCCTGAATTTAACTGGAGTGGTCTTAATTCTAACCTATGATGTAGACACACCTTGAGATGTGAAAAAGAAAGACCTAGCTCCTCAAAAGTATATAAGACACTTAACTCCCACTGAACTATTTAAGTCGAAGTTAAGCACTCACAACCCTGTGAGGATCAGGATCTTTCTGATTTAATCATGATCCTAAAGGCCAAGCAGGGAACTGGTTCTACCACCCATGCCTGAGGTTAATGCTCTTGCCACTTGATCATCCTAATGAGGTTTTTCTTCCAAGCTGTTTTGGCAGAGGAATCTATAGATGAAAGGGCTTACATGCTTTTGAAACTCTCAGATTTGTCTGAAGTGGTTCCTGCTGCAACTGAAAGCATCTCTAGAAATGGCTCATAGCTTGGCCACCTGTAAAGGAAAGCTTGCACATTTTTCCCGACATCAGAAAAGGGCTAGTCTGGCAGCACTTGTATGGAGAAGAGTGTTTGATCTGAACACTTCTGCAAATAGATACAGAATAGCCAGTCAGAACAGTAAAAAGCCTGCACACAAAATTTTTCTGGGTCCACCCTCAAAATGTACTTTTATGGAGTAGCAGCGGAGCAAAGAATAGAGCCTAAAATCTAAAAAACCCAAAGCGTATTAACTTTGCTTTTTTTTTTTTAACTACAGACTCAGTTTTTCTGAAGTCTTTTTTTCCCTCCAAAGCCATTCTGCACATTTCTTTTATTGCAGTAAAACAAAAGAAATGAAACATTACTAAAAAAAGAAAGACAAAACATTTCCTTTTTAAAAAAGTTTCCTACTTCTTCCTATAATAATTTATCCACATAATTTGGATTTGGTAAGACTGTCAGAGGAATGACCTTGTTCAGTACTTCAATTTATGTTTTCATCTTCAAGAATTTGAGGTGGCTTATGAGCCAGCAAATGTAAAATACAAGAACACTTCTTAAAGCAAATGCATTTCTTTTATCAAATAAATAGAAAATCACAGCTTCTTATATAGCAGAAGCCCTAAACTATAAAAGTATAATAAAATCAAACCTGAAATTTCGAGTTTTATGTTATATTTTTCTCTTGTCACAGGGAAACCTAATAAGCACTGCCTTTGGTAGCAGGCATCTAAAAGAAAAGTAAATGAAAAGGAAAATAAGTTAGGGTTTTTATTTTTTTGTGTGCCATAGTGAAGACTTTCATTATTAACATTATTTTATTGAGGGCAAAATTTTTTCAGTACAACTACAGAAAAGTGCCCCTTGTACATGTTCTTAGAGTTCAGTGCATTCAAAGCCTGAGCACAGGAAGCTAAACAGAATATAACAGGCCTTCTACAAAACTTCTGTTCAGAAATATTTTTTAAGGGGTTAAGGGAAACAAGAAGTGGATGTGCTGACTTAGACCTTACTATTTCTGTGTTGCCTATTTTTCTTGAAAACATGTCTGCTTCTTGGGGAAATCTCTGATATAGAGTGAGAACATGTTAAAAGTACTACACAGAGAGCCAAGACTTGGGTGAAAGTCAAGACTTGGCTGGCCACCGTAACTGTATGCCGAACTTTAAGCAAGGTGAAGAGGCCCATGATACACACAGTTATGCACCTTTCTGAATGGGGACATATATATCCCAGCTGAATCTGTACAATAGATACCTTTCATGATAAGTTTTCTACTACAAGATGTGCAAGAGGTATTTGGAATAATGTGATAAAGAGTGTTTATATGCCATGACAGATTGTATGTATTGAAAAATGCATTGTCTGTGAACGTTTTTAAAAGGGGGAAAATATTTCCTCTTACCCTAATATTGTTTTATGGAAATGGTAACAATGAAACACATTTAACTTTTACTGACGGTCCCAGCCTTCCAGCCTTGGTGCCTCTCCCTTCCCAGTCCCCCATATTTAAGCCAAAGTATTGAATATTTTCTGTCTTTGTTTTTGATAAACATGAGATGATATTTTTTGGTGTGAAAGCCAACACTTACATTTTGTCTTGTGCTACTTTCAGCAGAAAATTGGGATGATTAGCATACCTCCAGAGGAACATATCTTTTTGTCACTAATTATGATTGTCTTCCTAGCAATTCTGTTGCAGAATCATAAATGATAGGTTCATTTTAGCATAGTATATGGGGTATTTGTTTAATTTTTTAAGCTAAACTGTGATTATATTCCACATAAATATAACATATTGGTCCATAGGGGGCCTTGACAAATGAAATTCTAATTTATATAATTCTGCATAGAAGGCAAGTCAATTTGTCAGAAAAGAAAAGACAGCAGGGCCAGCGGAAATTGGGACAATAAACTAACAGGACAACAAAGCCATGGTGCAGAGTTTCTGAGTCTCTTTTCCAAGCTACATGAAAGAATGAAAGCTGAGAGATCAGAAAAATGCATGAACAAAAAAGAAGGAATATTTGGTGCAAATCATTATGTTAGTAAATAAGGCAGTGTTCAATAAAGAAGCCACATGCATTTGAAGGAGTTCCAAGCTTTTAGGTGTTTGTAACAACACTGCCTGGGATAAATGGAGAGGAATTGGTTTGGGGTCTATGTTTTAGTGTGAAGCAGAATGTGACATGAGTGCTTCGGCAGGCATCATGCTTCCTTTGACCAGCAATATTTCACCATTGCTTAAGTAATGTCTTTCCACTGAGAGACAAAGCTTGAGTCCTGGCTCCCTTTTAGTTAATGCCTGGGAAGAGTGGCTTTCATATGCTGCCAACTCCAGCGTGGGCACTCATCTTCCACCCATCTAAGAGTTTCCATCTCTTTCAGATGTGCAAGGTATTTTTAAGACGCCAGTAGGTATAATGTTGCAGAAATGCCCAGTGTTCTGTCAGGACTGAGGTTAATTTGTGTTTCAACAGCATCTCACCACGGTGATAGTTCTGAGGAACATACTAATAAATCTCAACCTCTCTTTCTCTTTTCTTGCTTTGTTTCATACCAATAATGTCTATGCTCCCTGGGGTGGATCTGACAAAAGAGCTAAGGGAGCTAGAGCTGTGGGATGGTGTGAAGCAATGAGCATGCTCTGTTGTGCAATAAGGGAGGTAATATCTGTCCCATGACAGCTGTTTCTGGCCCTGCATCACCCACTAGATGAAATTATCTTTGTGAATATTTTGTCAGATTTGTAAGGGACATGATCATATAAGTGTGATGACAGTATAGGATGCTTTTTTTTTTTTCCCAAAAGAATTTGTAAAACAGAGGTATAGAAGGGAGGTAATTCCTTAGCAGTGTCTGAAGCTTGTTTTAAACATGAAGAAAACTGAAGAAAAAAAGAAAGAATTGATGCAATGTTTTTAGTCTGTATGAAAACCCAATAGCATTTACTATGTCGATGAAATACCTGATGCAGTCCAAATTAAGCATAGGGTTTTTTAATCTGTCTATTGATATGCAAAAGGTTTCTAAACATATACATGTGATCATATACACTGAAAACTTATTTTCCTGTTTTTCTTCCTACCAGACTAACATGAGATTAAAAATCTGAAATTTCTTCCCCAAAATAGTCTTTTCCATGCTAGAAAGTAACCTCTAAAAGTAGCAGATGTATTATAGAGCATCTTACACTTTACTTACATGCATACTAGAGCTCTGGAAAAGTAGCAGACTCCCACAGTGGAAAATGAATTCCTTGATATGACCTTATTTTAAAGTTTGGGCAGTCCTTAAACTCATTCCCTGTATCTCCTAGTCATCCCACCTTACTTTGTTCTAAGGTATCTGGCTAGCTTTCCAGAGCAGTTTATAGATGGACTTTTAAGTGCAAATGATTTGATGCTGGAACTGTGTGTTTGTCATTCCTGGTAAAGTGGATGATCTAAGATTTTAGCCTAAAGGTGATACTGCAATAGAGGACCGTACAAATAATAAATGATAATAATTAATCAGAACAGTCTGAGCATGAAAAATAGCACTACACAGCTCCCCCAGGTGCCTCTTCCTGACACGAAGAGTTCACCTTGAGGATGAATTGGCAGTTCATTCTCCATGCCCATGCAATTTCCAGTCTCCCTGAGAGGCTCTATTAGCAGCAATTGTGTTTGTAATTTGTAGACATGTCAATCACCTAATTTCATATAGGCCACTGAACAATTATTAGAACGCAACAATTTGGGTTACTACTGACCCAGGCTGAATTTCAGCTGGTAATTTACATCTGAAAGACTCCATATGGTATTACAAAGTCCCTGAGCCTGCGATTTCCAACTGTTTATTTAATTCAGGTATGCTTATTAGTTTTTACACACATTCACACAGTCTACTCAACTTGCTTTGTAGATCTGAATGGATAAATGCCATTGATTTGGCATTACATGTGGAAAGCATAGTCTGCTAAATTAATTTATGTGGGCCTAGGACATTAATCAAAAATAATGGTGATTTCAGAGCATTCAATTGCTTTCCTGTATTTATAGTTCCTTGTTTTCAGAGTGGGAGCTTTAACTCTCAATCGTTGGAAGTATTTCCACGGGTGCTCTTGCCCGCATTTTTGCTGCGCTTCCCAGCCTGACTCTCTGCCCAGTCACACAAAGCTTGATGCTCGAGCTTGTGCCTGGGAGCCCTGGTGAGTCCTGTGAGACCGCTCTGCCAGCAATGTGGTAGGCGTGCGAATTCACCCTTCCTGTGGCCTGGACTGCGGGCCCAGAATCTGGGAGTTGCTTTCCAGCAACCATCCCCTGAATCACAGTGAAGGTTGTCCCTGGGCATGACAAACGTAATAAGGTTCAGAGGTTCGATTTTGCTTGAACAGATGCTACAGTTTAGATAATTGACTTAATCGCTTGTTCAAGGTTTTAATCCTAGGAGAATTGCTAACGTATTTGAACACCTGGGAGTGTGGTGAGTACTGCTGACTTCTCTAATGCATTTACCATCAATGCTTTTTCTGGGATTAACAACTTGTACTTAAAACTCGCATAATAGCAGATTTTACAAAAAGTCCTCATTCTTGCCTAGCTAGAAAAACCACAAGGGAGCAGCCTTTCTTAAGGTTTCTCAGTCCTTTTGGTTATCAACCAGAAAGTATAGAGAGGCACAAACAAATGAAATTAGGGTAAAACTTTCCATACATATCAGAGATTTCAACACTTGACAGTGGGAACTTCACTTTGTTTTATTGTTACAGTCAGTGCTCAGTCTTGCATGAGATAAAGTGTGTTTGGCCCAGGTCTACAAGAGCTAATCAGCATGCTGGGAATTAACTAGGTAAGTAAATGCTTTGCTGCATTAGCCTGGGAGCTCAGAGAGTGCGCTTTACAGAAGTGAGCCTCACACTTAGGAGGAGCTTGCCTCCATCAAACCATGAAGAGTCCAGATAGCCAGGTCTAGTTCATAAGTGTAATTCTACTTTTGGGAACAGCAATGGGCTCTGCACTTCACTAACTTGCAGGAACGAGACATAAACTTCCTGCTCCCCGACCTCTCTGACTATTCAGAAGCTTTGCAAGTGTTGAAAAGACAACAAGCTCTACCAGAAGTCTTGTCCAAGCAGCCTGAACCAAATCTGTATAGCATGGATGGCCAAAGTCAGCGAACTACTGGAAAGAAAGATCCCATTCTCATGCAAATGTCTTAAGAAAGAAAGAACAGGAGAAGTGAAATATACAGAAAATATGATATATTGCAGTAGTTTCTAAAAAAAAACATTTTTCAAAGTTGTCTTGAGCTGTCAGCAGCTGTTTAAGTTTGTTCAGAAGTGATGAGGCAAAATAAAATCCTTTTATATATGATTATTTTTATATTTTCAGGGTCTTTTTTTTCCCAGGTATTATTTAGTGACACACAAGACAATGCACTATATCTAGGCAGAAGCACTACAAAATGATCAAACATTCCACTTCATCATCTTCAAATACTTTGATGCTACCACGGGCAAGAAGAATAGAGGAAAAGAAGCAAAAGGACACTTTAAAATGGGATCTAGGAAAGAAAGAGATTATACACTGAGCTGTTATAAATTACTGCTGGTAAAGCCCAGAAATCCCAAAACACTAGAGATGTAGCAATCTGGTAATGCAAGTAGAGATTTAAACTTCAGCAAACCACCCCACACTTACTTGGAGAAACATAGTCCCTGCTGTTCACCTGTTAGTCTCAGGAGGAAGAGAAATGTGCAGGTGGCCTACATATCAAATATCCACAATTATACGAGTATGATCTATCTAAGTGTGAACGCAGTCATGGAAGTATTGAGGGGCAAGCCTCATCTGCTTCATAAAAAAATAAAAAAAAACATCCAAAGCCACAACTCACAGTTAAGGTATGACACAGATAACCTCAAGTGACCTTTTCATTTGTTTATGTTCTGTCTCATGAATTTAGAGTGTCACTTTTTTAACAAGTGGATAATTAGCTTTCCTAATAATTTCCTCAATATTTCACCAAAATAGTAAATGCTCATTTCTGTAAGGCTGAGAACTTTCTCCGGGATAAAACTTCACTACTGTTCCTTTCATCCATCCCCCTGCAACATACGATTACTCTGCATCTTCTCTACTTCATTTTGTTTGAGCACTTCAGTACTCCTTTATATAAAGAGGTGGATATGAATAAAATAAAACAGTGACGACTTCATACTGCTTTCCAGTCAGGCTTTGTTAAGAAATGTAAGAAGCTTTAGGAGAAAACTCATGTTGTGGTTTAACCTCAGCCGGCAACTAAGCACCATGCAGCTGCTCGCTCACTCCCCCCCAGAGGGATGGGGGAGGGAATCGGAAGGGTAAAAGTGAGAAAACCCATGGGTTGAGATAAAGACAGTTTAATAGGGAAAGCAAAAGCCGCACACACAAGCAAAGCAAAACCAGGAATTCATTCACTGCTTCCCATCGGCAGGCAGGTGTTCAGCCATCTCCAGGAAAGCAGGGCTCCATCATGCGTAACGGTTACTTGGGAAGACAAACGCCATCACTCCAAACGTCCCCCCCTTCCTTCTTCTTCCCCCAGCTTTATATGCTGAGCATGACGTCACATGGTATGGAATGTCCCTTGGGCCAGTTTGGGTCAGCTGTCCTGCCTGTGCCCCCTCCCAGCTTCTTGTGCACCTCCAGCCTTCTCAGTCGGTAGAGCATGGGAAGCTGAAAAGTCCTTGACGAGTGTAAGCACTACCTAGCAACAACTAAAACATTGGTGAGTTATCAACATTGTTCTCACCCTAAATCCAAAACACAACACTGTACCAGCTACTAGGAAGGAAATTAACTCTATCCCTGCCAAAACCAGGACAAGTAATTTTGTTAAAATTACTCAGCCAGTTGGAACACTAAAGAAATAAAATCTTTTGGGCAATCACCGCAATTTGTGCACGCTTATCATGACATATCAAAACTGTTCCTTGGCCTTAAGAGACAGTGGTGGTGAGTCTGTGATGATTTCAGCAAGGAATGGCAGGAGACAAACTGTATGGAACCTTATCCTCAGTCACACGTAGGAAGTGTAAGAAGATCTGCATGTAAATGAGAGCTGTTTCATATGCTGTCTTAATATACCATAATATTCTCAGGCTGTTATTCCATGGATATTCTGACTTTTAATAACACAGGCATTTTGATAGCTGTCTGTTACTTCTTCCAAATGAAGTAAGACCGTACAAAAGCAGTGTGTTTTAGATAGAAGAAAAGGAATTTTGGTCCCCTTATTCTACTAATTTTTGTATCAAAGTCAATACAGTGTTTCTTCAAGTTATTTTAAGAACTGACCAAAAGATACTGTGGAGCAAGTCTGAAAATGCCCAGAAAAGAGTAAACTGCAGGGCCAGTTTCATGCAGTGTTTAGTTTCCCCATTTCCCATGGGATGGTGATCAGCTGGAAGGCAGAATGCATCAAATGAGCACAGTGAATCTTTTTACATTTTTTTAAAGGCAGTTCTTTCTCTCCTTGCACTGGTCTTAAGGAAGTTTGACCCATTAAGCTCTTTATATGTCAATTTGTTTTTCTTCTATTACATGACAGATCCATAAGAAAAGGGGAAAGGGCAAGTGGGGGAGAGTATGTCTCAGTCCCATAGCCTGCTACTACTGTTGCAGCAGGGAAGGAGGATATTAATGGCATTAATTAATGGCAGAAAAGAAAGATCCTGCATGGGTCCTGATACTAGAAAGAGTCCATGACCTAAACTGCTTCATGTTTGATTGTGGCTCTGCCAGTGGGCTGTTAGTAGCCTCCTATATATAATGCTTTTTTCTCCTTAAATTCAAATCCAAAGTTATGAGCAATTTCCAAAATGATACAGAAATGGCAAGGATAATAGGCCCAGATGTTTAACCTCTTTGTTGCTGTTTTTTTTTTTTTTTAAAAGAAATCAAGAATTTGATGATAGAAAGCTGCAATCCCGGCTGTATTTCTAGTTTTCCTATTCAATAACCACAAACTGCAGGATGATGTTTGTGACAAACCTGTATTTTGAGAAACCTTTCAAAGATATGACAAAAGTACAGCCCTCTCCTTATAGCCTCCAGCAATACCATCTCATGCTCTGATCTCTCTAGATTTTACATGCTCTGGTAGGCAGGTTGAGTGCTTGACTGGCAAACTCCAAGGAAACCCAAAATACTGCTAGTGACTGTGTTGGCTGCTGTGCAGTTATCACTGCCTTTGTTCAGCACTGAGCCTGTCACCTGTTATATCTCTAGCGAGCACTGACTTCTGGAATAAAGGCTCCAAGTCAAGACGCTTCATCATCCAAGGTCTCATAAGGATCCCACATCAGGGAAAACACCAGTTGTAATGTACTGATGATTTACATTCTTCCTGCAGCTATATTTAGAAGGAGAATGCTTAAGTTCCTTTCTGAAGCTCTTCTCTCATGTGATCCGCTACGTCATATTTGGTTTTCTGATTTATGCAGCAGAGTTTGGGAGAAAGGATTGCTCATAGTCTTCAATTTCTTTCAATAAGTTTTAGAATTAGCTTATGGTTTAATATTTATAAAGTGTTTTGAAATCTCTGTGGAAGGTGCTATAGAATGCACTTCTAGGGGCAGTTTCAGATATGCAAGGTCAGGCCATGAAAGAAAAGAGCTTAGGGAGAGAGCAATAGTAATTTCAAAGGATATAACACAATTAATAGACTTTGTCAAAGGGAATCCTGGGGCAACTTGCAGATGAGGAAGGTGATACATCAACAGAGCCTCAAAGAAGTGCAAGGGGTTTACAAAAGTGTAGCTTCCTGTTGCATGCTTGGAGTCTCATAATTCCACTAGCATGAGACTCATTTATGAATTATTTGTAAATAGCGAAATGGTAGGGTTGTTTGTTTTTTTTTCTTTTTTTTTTGAGAAAAATGCTAAATGATGATTAAGAAAGTTAACTCCATTTTAACATCAAATAGCCATCAATACAAGGAGACCATGCCATCTTGCTAAAGAAAATTGACGTTTTCAAACACAAGGGCCAATAATTACAGTAATTTTCTATTCCCCAAATCTCTGATTGGCAATATCTTCAGGTGGCTTCCCCTGTCATTTTATAGCTGTAGCTATAGCTTAATGCTGCTGTTGAACATTACAGTAAATATTGATTATTTATCTTTGAATGGCTGACTGTTACAGTTTTATTCAAACAGGAGCAAACAAGAATCTTTTTTACAATGGCTTTCTAAAAAGAGATTAATATAGCATACAAAAAGTTATTCTAAATAGTACAGTAGACAGATTATTGAGTCTACCATTGACTCTAGTGCCATCAGTCTCACTTCTCAGGAAAGGGCCCCCACAAAAACAAATGCAATTAAGTCTTGCAGGCATTAATAGTCTTCAAAGAAGCAGCAAAAAATCCCTGAGGTGCAAGACAAAAACAAGTGAGAACACAAAGAAATACAGAGGCAGAGGGAAAGGAAAGGGAATCAATGGATGATTGGCACTGGCACTGCAAAGGCACTGTACTTTTGGGTGACATCAGCATATTAATACAGTATGAGGAGTCCTATTCAAACCTGAACTCAGAGCGAGTACATATTACTGAAGGAGGCTGTAACGTCTCCTCTTCTGCTGCTGTTAATGCTGATTCTCAGGGCTGCTTCTTTTTCTGTCCGGGCTGGAAGGCTTCTCTGCTTACTACAACTCTGCATGTCAGAGCTCACAAAAAGCTGAATACTTCACTTGCAAGGTAGAAAACAATGCTTTTGACACCCCAAATTTAAAGTCTGTTTGCTTTGATTATCTTACCTCTTCCTGAGGTTTCTTCTACAGGATTTAGGCAGCAGAATTGAGCTGCTAATCTAAATTTGACACTGGGTGCACATTGTGGTGTTTGGGACTGTGCCTGTATGAGCTGACCAGCTCTGATAGAGTCTGAGCTGGGTGTCTTCGGAGCCTTGTTTGTTAAGTGGAAATGGCAGAAATTCAAGGAGTCACCCACCAGGACAGCCACTGGTCATGCAGTAGTAAATGTTCAATTCTGGTCCTCTCCATCTCAGAAAGTATATAGTTGAAAATAGTCTGAGAAAAGACAGCAAGGATTATCAAAGACCAACATCCATGTGATAAATGGCTAAATAAAAGAGGACTCTTCTGTTTGAAAAAGAGATGAGCAGGCATGGGTATAAGCAGATTCGGGGTGGTAGGGAGTGGGACTGGTTGCCTTCTGCATCTTCCCTTACAGGAGATCAACGGAGGAAGGGGTCAAAAGAAGCTAGCATATAGGCAAGTTGAGCAGTCTGCAGTGTGTATAGTTGTATATAGTTGGGGTACTGCTTGCCAGAAGATGTTGCAATTATTTAAGTTTACACAGAGAAAGCTGGTGAAGATCATGGAAAACAAATCCTTAGGGGATTTCTAAATATATAGAAGCCATGTCTGGCTCAGGAATTACTTGAGCTGCAAAAAAGTTTGGAGGCTAGGGGGATACTTCAGGGAAAAGTATATGCTAACTCTGTTCTTATACTCTTGTCAGACACTTAATTTTGTTCTCTCTGAAGGATGGACACAGGGCTAAAAGGACCTGGTCAGACTAAAGATGACTCTTCTTGTGTTCTGGTGTGCAGGTGGGAAGAAGAAGTCACACCTTAGGCTCCGCCTGGATTTTCCAGGCTTGCCTGGCTGGTTTGAATGCAGGCAGTAAGAAGGAGCTATGGTGCAAAACAGCACTGAGGCACTGAATGATCAATAGGTATTGCATGCTACCAGAGGAAAAGG
Organism: Pygoscelis adeliae; assembly: GCF_000699105.1. Classification (NCBI taxonomy): domain Eukaryota; kingdom Metazoa; phylum Chordata; class Aves; order Sphenisciformes; family Spheniscidae; genus Pygoscelis; species Pygoscelis adeliae. The sequence continues at coordinate 7,250,328 of NW_008824283.1, read as the reverse complement.
AGCAACAAAGAAAATACCTACAGTGGAAAAATGGGCAGTTAAAAGCTGCATGAGAGTTGAAACTCCCTGGAAATAGAAGAGTTTTAAACAGCACTTCACTCTGCCTTTGCTAGCAACGGGTGTCAGCAAAAGGCAGAGATTCAGAAGGTAGTCTTCTTTCTAACAATAGCTAGCTGTGAAGCTCTTGATGTGTTTAATAGCTTCTACTTTACTCATGTAGAATAGACTGACTGTAAAACTACTAGAAATATTTGAAGATTCCTGCATTCTACAGGAATATTAAATTGGTGAAGAGTTTTTTTTAAATTATTTTTTAAAGAATATGGGAAAATACAGGCCTTGAGTATGGAACTGGCTCAAAAGCCAGTTTTGCAACCTGGAACAGTAGGAGGAGGTGCTAAGATATTATGAAAAGGATACGCAAGCAGTGACAAAGTATGTGCAATGTATCCAGAGACCTAACGGTATGAGGTCAGATAGGTTTTCATAGGCAGAATGGGCAATGTTTCAGCAAAAGATAAAAAGGTTGCAATGAGGCATTCATTCACTCATTTTAAGCTGAAATTTAGCAGGCAGTACAAAAAGTGCTCCTAGACTCATCCAATCAGAACTGGCAGGAGAAAAGCACAGGTATGATTAAACAAATAAATCTTGGTGTTTATTGTATGTGCCTATTTCTATTAAATGTATGTGTAAACTAGATACACATGCAAATAGCATATTAGAAGACAAAATTTGAACAGTATCAGGAAAAATGAGTATGTTGTTATGTTAAAAGCATGCCCACCCAGGGGCTCAAAAGTATGGGGCAACAGACACTGAGAATCTAAATAATGTGAAAGACTTAGTAGAAGAGGGCTAAAGCACAATAAAAGTAATAACAAAATGTAGTTGAGAATCCCTCCAAAGCGTTTACTGGTTTACACTAATACAACATAGCCAAAACTGTTGCCTATTTATTAAGAAACATTAAATGCCACTATGCTCAAATACCTAGGGAGACTTTGGCCTTATCAAGAAAATATCTGTATTTAGTTTGAATGTATTGTAATCCCTGTAATTTAAAGATAATCAGTATTGGATGAAAGTGACCATACACAATTTATTTCCCCTACTAAAAAAAAAAAAGTCTGAACATGCTGTCCCGACAAACATGGCTCTTTTATGCAGCATTTGACAAAAGTTTAATAGATGAAGAGACTAGAAATACCTATTGTCCATCTTGATCTGATAAAAATGCCCTGTCTGATCTGAGACAAATATGTGTACACTGACGGCCAGAGTTAACACTACATAGAATCATAGAATCATAGAATAGTTTGAGTTGGAAGGGACCTCTAAAGGTCATCTAGTCCAACCCCCCCCTGCCATGGGCAGGGACATCTTCAACTAGATCAGGTTGCTCAGAGCCCCGTCCAACCTGACCTGGAATGTTTCCAGGGATGGGGCATCCACCACCTCCCTGGGCAACCTGTGCCAGTGTCTCACCACCCTCAGCGTAAAAAAATTTTTCCTTATATCTAGTCTAAATCTACCCCTTTTTAGTTTAAAGCCATTCCCCCTTGTCCAGTCGCAACATGTGGGACATTAAAGAAAATAATGAAAACTATTATCAAGATGTGCCTCACAAAATATCACCTTCAAATCTCAGAATGCTTTATTGAACCAGCCAGTTTGCTGTTAAGTGTCTGCAAGGGATAACAATCACCTTTGCCTGTGTGGCAGGTGTTAAACAAGAACAAGCAAATTTCCTGCAATTCCGCTAATGTTTTAACAGAATTTCATTGACCCAAGTAAAAGAACAGGTTGTCTTGAAAATTTATACTTTCAGAAAATGTATTTCATGTAATCAGAATGATTTCTAATTGTAAATTATATCAGACTGCTTTTTAGGAGTCACTCAAATTTAGCTTTGGCAGGAGAATGGATTATTCTCTTCAGAACTGGTAGTGAGGGGTCATAATGCCAGAGAAGGGCTGTAGCTGCTCCCTGAGTGCGTGACAGGACATAGCCATTTGCACCAATATATAGGGCTGTTAGCCCTACAGAAGTAGGGTTTGAATTTAGAAAAATGTGGAAACCATTGCTTTTAGGGAAGAGTAGTTTTTACATTGTTTCTGGTGAAGAGCTGTAAGTCAGACGGTCCTGTATTTCTTGCACTGGTGTAGATAAAATTAAACAGTTTTCCTTTTCAGAGTAAATCCTTCTCTTAGAATTTCAGAATCCAGTCATTTATGTTTCCATTGAGAGGAACTTTGTCATGGGATAAAGGTTTAATCCCCAATACACTGTGCATTTTAATCAGTTTAAATCTTTGCCTGAGAACAGACATTTCACAATCAATGGATTTTAATAACCTTTGGGGGAAAATTGCATTAAAGGCAAGCAGTAATACTTTTCTGGTTTCCCTCTTTGCTACTATTCGTTTCCTATTTTGTTATTAAGAATCTTAGCATGAGACCCAGATCTTTTTTTTCTCAAATATTCATCCGGTCTTGATGATTTTTCCTTGTATGAAGTTCTAATCCTCTGTTTGTGACAACATAATCATTTCCACAGGAGCTAATTGCAATATTTGTAACCACTGATTAGAACTACAGGTGGGGATATGTAGTCAGGATCTACTGAATTAAAAACAAAACAAGTCCCAGGCAACACAAAATACATGACAGAGAACAGAACTGTTTTCACAATTGTGTTTCCAAAGCAATTCTTTTTTTTTAATGCAAACAACGACAACAGTTGATGTAAGCATTCAATGCCAGCAGAGGACTCCTCTAGGGAGAGCCTTTTGGTGACTCGGTTTCTCTTATCATGCTTTCCTTACAGGAATGGTGTTTAGGGTGATTAGAATTGTAGTTTTTTTTTTCTGGAGCCACAGAAAGAGAAATCATCTGCAAACTAATGTTTCTGTCACTCTGAGGTCTCTTCCTGAATGATTAGAAACTGGAGCAAAGCACAGAATTTTGCTTTTATCAGCCAGTATATGTTTGCTTAGAGGGAGAGTGAGAAAGAAGGAAATGTCAAACAGTTTTACTGGATCATTGAGGAAGGAGTTAGTAATTTATAATGTGCCCTGCAAGGGATGCATACGGTGGCACTGGCCCCGCACCAGCGCAGGAAGCAGCTGTAGCTTACCTGTATGTCCTGCCTTCTTGCCCTCCACGCTGGTATGCTTTAATCACCCTTCCACACCCAGCCAGGCAACCCTGAGTTGGATCAAACAAAGCTGAGAGCGTAGCTCATCCCATTACCCAGGTTTTTAACTCAGACATGTAGAAGCTGCTTTTCACATTGTTCCTAAAGCTGCAGTCGCAGCACTATTTCGATGTGTTTTATGCATTGTAGCCTGGAATTTTTTAATCAGAAATTGATTGGATAATTACGAGAAAAAATGTTTCAGAGGCAGCAGATCAGTAGCTGGCGTTTTAGCCCTGAGCATGAGGGTGGACTTTCCAGTGCATCCGTGAAGCTCTTCCTCCCTGCAGTGTATTTTCTTCCTTCAGATTGCATAAAGGCTGCTATACCCAGCAGGAAAGATTAAAAAGGGCTGTGACAGACTATCCCTGAGTGAAAAATAGAGTACAAGCATCAGAACAGTTAGACCTGGCTTAGATAAAGAAAACTATGCTTTTACTCATTCTTTGTCTTGAACCTAATTCAACCTGCGTTTCTTTGAGGACTGAAAATTCTTATTCAGACCTTTATTGCAAATATCAGACAGAAAGGAGTTTTAATACCAGGTTTTGTGCTGTAGAAGAGTAGAAAAATTATTATTAACTAATATTTTTTTTCTGGCCTATCACTTTCAACTAGCAGATAGTGGTCTGTGTTAGGAATTGGTTATTAAATAGAAGCTTGAAAATATGAACAGGTTCATAATAAAACCAACTTGAAAATAACAAAGGAATTTCTCCTCCAACTTTTATTTAACTGGCCCTTACACCTATGAAAATCACCTTGAAGTAAATACTATTAATTATATTTCAAAACTCATTACAATGACAGCTTGAAGTGAAGTGGCAGGTTATCAGATTTTGCTTTAAATTACATTTTTCAGCAGTGTAATTTAAGATATATGTTTTAACAACATGGTTTTGAAGCTTCATTTGCCACAACTTTTAAGATTTCAATCATTGGTGAACTATGTGTTCCATGCAAGGGCATTATGTTTTTTTGTGGTGTAAATAAACTAGTTCCGTTCCAGACCCATAAATGTAGAAATCTGGATATACACTGTAAATATTTTTAATGGCAATATGCATGTACATGTATACTAATCAATCCAAATAAGTCCATGACCTATTTTTGTATTCACTTTCAGTGCATATTCATTGAATGACTGCAGTGATAAATTAAACTGGATTTTTAGTCTCAATTACAGAATCTTTGAAATTGCTTGAATTTATTTTTCCACTTACATGAACAAGAATTTTCCACTAATAGGAGTTGTGGACTTGTCTGATGGAAGAATTGCTCTTTAAGGGAATGGAAAAAAGTGAATATTGGGTATATAAAAGGAAGTAATTTGAAACTGTAATTGTGAAGCAACTGAAATTGCCTTTGCTCCATAATAGATGAAATCAGCTGTGGGTAACCAAATGTAAAAGGAAAAAAAAACACAAAACAGTCAAAATTGCTGCAGACAAAGGCATAGACTAAGTGCTTCAGTGTTTTTCTTTCTGCTTGTCAAAGAATGGTCATAAGTAATATTGAGACTACTGTTCTGTCAGACTGTGGTAGTCCTCACAGAACAATAAATTAAGTGAAATAATTTGCTCAGGAAGATGGTAGCATATTCTTTTGTTGAAAATTGGGGAACTGCCTGCCGGTTTTCTATCCTGATCACTGTGGGATGCCTGCCTGCCTGCAGACACAGTGGTCTGCCACTGCAGAGGACTTGCCAGCAAGTCACTTCATGCCCTGTTGCTGCCTGGCCTAACCCTACCTATTCCTTAGGTGCTCCAGAGGGTCTGGACAAGAAGTCCACAGGGGTGCTCCTTTCTCCAGTTCCACCCCCTGAATCCCACTCCTTTTATCCTGCCAAACAGCATGGGCTTTTAGACTCCAGACTGTTATTATTGTTAACCAATTATTTCTCCCCCATTTAGATCCCTTCTGAAAGAAAGATTATTTGTGGAGATCCCCACTCCTGCACCTTTGCAGCCCCAAAACGATGGAGGTCTACTAGTTCATACTGTGTGATTACCTGAAAATAAAGTTGATGCCATATCATAGATGAGTCCGCAGTAGAAACTGCTCCACCTAGAATCCTCAAGGGGTATCTCCTTGTGATCCCCTGGTGACTTTTAAAACTTACCAAGGACACACTGAGCATCTGCCGGTTGGCCTAGCAGTATAGTGCTGTGTTTGTGGTCTTCATTTCTTCAGACCACTGAACTGCAACAGCCAGCTGCTGAAGTAAGTGTACAAAATGGTTTGTCCTTAAGCCCAAGCAGAGTACTTAGGACAGACAGCAGTGAGAAGAACTTGCGCTTGCTGCTACAAGGATGAGATTCATGTTACTGCCTTGTAAAATGCTAGTGCCATCAAGGATAAGAAGTGCAGTATTTGTTCGTCCAGGTTGGAAGAAATGAAGGTGCCGGTTCCTGTAATCCTTCTGCCCAGTTCTCTCCCAGCAGCTCCCTATCCGTTCAACCTCTTCCCTGACAGAATCGCAGCCTCCCCCTTCTTCAGGCTCTGCTACTTATGAAGAGAGAGGAGGGAAGATACCTTCATGGTGCAGGTGACCTGCTGCATGCTGGAATAACAGGACTCCATGACCACAACAGACAGCTAAAACTGAGAGCAATCCATGTGCTGAAGTGTCCATGCCTGAAAGCTTCCGAGTCAACGTTTCAATGCAATACTAAAGTTAGAGTTGTTCACAGGCAATTCAAATAAAAGACCAAGTTCAACTTTCAAATTGCTTGCAGTGAAAAATTTGACCAGCTAAGTCCTCAAAAGTAGGTGATAAATATATAAAAATCTATGAAAATACAACATAGCCTGTGTTTAGTTCTAATATGGGTTCTTACCTCCATTTGACTTATGTGATTTCACCAGATTGAACAGTGACCAGTTAACTGTCTGTTGCAATACCAGGGTTACTATTAATTGGTATTTCCTATGCTCTGAAATACAGTGCGGGGAGATGTACTGTTTGCTGTCAGCCTAAATAATAGTTAGGTGATCGATTATGTGCCTAATTTAATCAGCTTGCTTGCTAAATGCTTCTAGGGATTAGAAGTATGTTTTGGACAAAAAAAAATCTGAATATATGTGTCCAGCTATATTTTACATTAAACAAAGTGCAATTATTTCTCCCATTCCTCCAAATGGTCTATGGATAGAAAGATTTAATTTATTGGACAGGTTACTGGACAGATTATATTATTGGGCAGATTTAATTTGTTTTGACTACAAGCAGATAAAACATCAAGGCAGAGAAGAAGAAAAAGGGCAGATATAAAAGTATCTAGACTAGCATTAACCAGTTGTTCAGAATGCTCTTGAGACACTCCATCATGTTAGACAATTCATTCAACTCATAAAAGCTACACTGTCATTATGATGAGAGCTGAGCCGATTATTGACAACAAATCTTTTAACTAATGAATTTAGTCTCTTTGGATCAACAATTGCTTGTGGGAAGATTCTTGAAATTACCTGCTTGATTTTACTCAGAGGTGGGCTTTTTCCCCTTTCCCCCCCGCCTTTTCCTACTATGATTATACTGTGAGGAAAAGACTATGGGTATTTTACAACCGAAATTTGAAGTTGGACCTGTATTGTTAGTTGCAGTTTTTCATATACACAATCTGAGTTTGTTTTTTGTTTTAGTTTCACTTGTGAAAAGACTTATGACTGGGGATGCCAAAGAACAGAAAGTGAATTTCAAATTGTTAGCATCTGCCTGGACCACAAGGATTTTATGTCACAAGTCATTTCTAAAACCAGTAAGTTAATGTAGCATTTTTACAGATGGGTTTCAGGCATCAGACTTATTTTCTTTTTACTGCCTGCACGATCTACTCGTGAAGAGGAAGTCAAAACTCTGCTTTTCTAATAGCCCCATTCTAGGCTTCCACACTAGGGTGGTGTGGAAAGAAGATCCCCTGATGTGGAAAACAGTATATACGGTTTATGACAACTGTGGTGTGAGTATTTGAATGAATGTACAACTTAAAAAGTGATTTTCAGCGTAAGCGGAAGCCATGCAGATTTTCTTGGCAGTCACAAAAGGAATAAACAACGTGGAAGAAAGTGGTTTTTGAAATTTGAGCCAATGTTAGAACATATCATATGGTATTCATTCTCCTGTACTTGAAAAACTAAGTAAGAAACAAGACAAAAATGGATGAAAAAAAGAAAAGTATTATTTTCACTCGAAAGGGCAGTGCTGCTCCTTTGTATTTTTCCCCCAAAGATCTTGCTAATAGGAAATTAGCTTATCTTTTCCGTCTCTTCTCATTTCAAGTTTTAATCAGCATTCTGCATCCTTGTTTGATTTCTTCTGGAACTGCTAGGACTTAGAGGTCTTTTCCAACCTTAATGATTCTATGATTCTATGATACTATGCTACTTGTTACAGAGTGTTTCACTTTCTACCCTATCTCAAAAAGTGTGTACGCTCTTCTTTTGAATGTGTCTAAAGTAATTTCAAGCGTGTTTGCATTTCACTCTGCTTCCTTTCAGCATATTTGCAATGTGCTCTGGTTTTCTATGTTGGCTTTTAAATATGTTTGTCCAACTGATTATGTGATAGACCTTTATTTTTCCTCTTAATTACTGTAATTTCTCTGTGTGTGTGTGAGTGTGCAAGTGTATGAAATGGTGCTTTAAAACAGTTTGCTACCTGTTCATTTACAAACACTGGAGAGACCTTCCATGTGCAATGTGAGAGAATCTGCCAGAGAGAGAGAAAGAAATACAGCTAAACAACTGGGGATAACTGAATCTAACTAAAGCTTCTTGAGCTTCAGAATTTTGAGCCTGGAAATGAATTGCAGCTGTGTATACGCATACATCTGGGCGCAGATTTTCTTCTTTAGCCTAGCTCATTCTAAGTGCTAAGGGCAAGCTAGTGGAAAAGAAAGAAAATTACAAATATTTGTTGTCAAGATTGCAGCAAAGGAAGACATAAAGAGGACAACTGCAGACAAGGAGCCAGGAAGAAGATGGATATGTATAGAATTGTGTATTTTACAGCTGATACAGATATGTAAGAGCCATATTAAAAAAAAAATATCACGAATTAGAAACCTAGTAGGGAACAAAGGTTGAGAAGTATTATGAAATGAAAAGCCTACTCCTTTCATTTTCATTTAACTGAAAAACAAAAGGAAGAATTTCACCAAGCCAAATTTTTCATTTCTCCAGAACATTACTATGCTGTTTTATCTGGGATTGTGATAGAAGTTACATTTTATATTCCCTTTATATTTTGGCAGGGAGCTGACACTTTGTTATTTACATGCATTATGTGGTTATGTTTCATTACACAGTATAATAATATGATACAGCTAAATGACAAAGTCCCTGGTGGACATTTTAAGCGGTACACATCCCAGGACTGCAGTAAACATGCTAAATTACAAATTCATGGACTGGTGAATATGACCATTCAGCGATACAGGAATGTCTTCGTCTTAATAGACAGTACATTCTGCTGAAAGGGCATGGGCAATAGGACGGTGTTTTATTTATTTATATACTTAGGGCTGAGGATAGAAACCCTCAAGGAAAGAGTATACAAATCTAGTTAAAGCACAAGGTAGAGGAAGTTTGTAGTTGTAAAGAATAATCCAGACAGAGTGGGAAAAATCCTACAGACTTTAATGATGTTTTCACCAGTATTTTCTACAGTTACTAAAGAAAAGGCAATGGTACTCACAGGTTAATTGCAAATTAAAGGCAGGGCTTAGTGATGAAATACTGAGATTTTGTTAGTAACTAATTACCTAAAGGCTCAGTCAATTAAAAATAACAGCCCCAGGAGGCTAGACATGAGTTTTGAACTTGATCCCTCTGCTTCCACCTATTATCTTCGTCATCTTCCCATGCCTGTAATGTCCTCATGACGTCACATCATTTTCATCTTCGGTATAAGATATGTCACTTTTATTCCTGACTTTTGCTAAGAACTGTAAAAAAATTCTGTGGCTGATGAAACAGTGAGATAAAACAAAAAGCATTTTGTACCTTTTTTTTCTTTTATATGAAACAGGAGAAGGCTAAAGGAACAGAGGGAAAAAATTGTCAGCTAGAGAAGAAAACAAGAACAACAAATAATCCCTAATGATTGTTCTATAAAAAGCAGATTTAACATCTACCTTTCCCACAACAGTGGGTTTTAGTTTTGTTTTTCTATACAGACTGTATTTTGAATTCTCTACTAGATACTGAATGCATCCTCACTAGTCAAGGATGATACTAATGATCTGACGGTCCCTCACTCTGTAAGAAGTTCAAGCTGGTGAGCCCCTTGCAGCTACAATGGACCCAACCTATACATACACATCCTCGGGCTAATGGCTTCATGGCTCACAGTTAAAATAAAAGGGGTACAAATTATTCTAGAATGTCACAATGAAGGTAACAGAGTGCAGGCTGTTGAAAATAATGAAGTAAAAGTGATAAGAAGACTTTCTTCAGAAAAATGAATCAAGAAAGGCTTTGTTTTACAGGAATTTTTGGGGGTTATATAAAGAAAGAAGACTGCAGAGCTGCAACCATATGTGTTTAGACAAAAATAACTTAATTACTGTAGGTTAACTGAGAGCTGGCTCAGGACTCTAAATAAGAAGTTATGAAAACACCACGGTAACAGGAGGGTATATGCAGGAAAGGACAATATATCTTTAAGATCAGAGAAGTTATATGCTGCATGCAGAATGGCTTACCAGAACAGGAGTGGTCTGGATGGAAGCTTATGATAGAGAAGATACATACTGCGTTATAAAGAAATGGATAAAAAGCATCCAAACCAGTGCGAAAAGAGACAGGTGAGGAAACGTTTGTATGCATAACAGATTCTCTTAAAAAGGCACATCATTAATCATGAAGACTTCAATTACCCTGGCACAGACTAGAATAAAAATCATGAAATGATTATGGAAAGTTATTTCTGGAGGTAAAATGGAGCTATTTCCTTTTAAATCTGCTGAGCAATCAAGAAGGCCAGACATGTCTTTGGATGTATCCCCAAGAAAATAAATATATGTGATAAATGAGATAAAAGTTGGTGAAGATTTGATTCTTGTGATCATAGAGCAACGGCATCAAATTGTAGGCACTCAAGAGAATATTCATAAAGATAGAAGTACAAAAATATTGGACTTTAAAAAGGCAGAGTATGAAGAATATGAAATATATTGAGAATAGTGTGCAGAATTAAAAAACATGCTAAGTGCGTGTTGCAGAAAGGGAAGCTACTTATGAAAAGAAGGAGAAAAGCTAAAAATTCTTGCATTTTCACAATTGTACAACAATATTAAACAATACCTGGGAAGATTCCCAGATGGTGTAGATATAACTCCATTTCCTTGGCCCATTTACACCAGCTAGAGATGGTAATGTGTTTAAGGTAAGAAGAAAATCAGACAAAAAGCAGATTTAAAAGTCAAATGTGTTGCGCAGAGAGGATTATACTAAAAAAAAAAAGTGATAGAAGAAAGAAATTAGAATATCTACAATGAAATATACACACCTCTAAAGCAATTTCACTAACAGAAAAAGCTTTTATTTTCATGAATATACAAAACAGGTATGTTTTTCTGCTTATGATTCATGCTGGTTTTATATGTAATTCCACCATCAGTTAAAATGCTCAGATGATAATAAGCTACATGTAGACAATTTAAAGCAATGTCTTCATGTAAAGTACATCAGACAGAAAAGGCTGCTATTAGTTTTTATGTCCTATGTGTCTGCTGACTAAAACAACAACAAAAAGCTGGTTGAAGTGAACAAAGTGTATCTTACAGTTCACAAATAAAACAAGAGCAGTAGGAGGTCTTTAAGCTATTTAAAGAATTTCATGGACTTTAAAAGCCATTCTCTATGAATCATGCTGTCTTTACAAACACTCTGAAATTATTTTTTTTTAGAGGTTGACAAGTTGAAAAATTCCATCATAAAACCACTATATTAACGTTTCTGTGATATTTTCTAAAAAAGCTAAGAAAAGATTTCCATATGAGAATAGAATACAGCTTAGCACAGAGCTATATACAAAGCAAGAGAGTGAGTCCCTTACTGTAGTGTAGAACTCTATGCTATGAGAAAACTGCTGAGAATGTGGGTAAAAGCTAGAGCAACAACTAAACATTCACCTCCTTTGAAAAGTTAGAATTGTTTGTGAGGTAAAAACATCCAAAGTGAACAAGGGAAAGTTGGGTTTTAAAGTTTAAGGTTACAGAGAAATCTGAGAGTATTGGAGTCAGTTCCACTGGAGACTAATAGACTTTGTCATGATCTAAATAAGAAAGCTGCAAGGCTGACTGAAACACAACTGTGTCACACAAGTGTTTACAGAAAAAATATTCAGGATGCTGTGATATACAATAAGAAAAGAACAATATTCTAAAAGAGAGGTTATTGGGAAAAAAGTGTATTTGTTGTTATATACAGTTGTGAAAAATCATGAAATTGTCCACATCATCTCTAAAAATAATTTTCTAAATTGAAAGCTGTTAGGACGCTGAAAGTCTATACCTTTTGTAACCTAGGTAAGGGCACTTTTAAAATGACAGACATGTCCTGATGTTTTTTGCCAGATTGCATCCTATGAAGGAATAATTTCTGGGCAGGATGAGCTTATTAGTACAGCTAACAGTGAAGAGGTAAAAGGAAATATGTTAAATAGAGGGCACACTTCAGAGGAAACTGGTGTGGAGGAAGGATAATACTGCTTGCTTCCTTACTTGGAGCATGGCTCATGGAGACCAAGGAGGAGAGCAGAGAAGGAGAGGCAATATCTTCTGTGGAGAGCGGGGAAGACTACTGAACGGACTTTCTGGACACTGAGAAGCAGTGAGTTTCTATTCAGGCTTTCAACAGGGTGAGACTACGTGTTGTGTACTGCCTTCTTTTCCGGTCTCCAAAATGTTATCTCACCATTCTATTCTCTTCATAAATTGTCCCATTGGCACAATAACTATAAGCTGTACTGGGTAAATAGGTGAAACATTCAAAAATGCCATGAATCAAGAGTCTAAAAAATCCCTTTGGGAAATGGAACTAGAGTCTGAAATGCCAAAATATATTCCCCCTCACCACTGGAGAGTCCAAGATACTTACGTGGTTGCTGCCTGCATGTAACAGCAACATATTCTGCCTCTAGACAGGATAGGGAGCAGGTATCTGTGCACGCTGAAACCTCTGTCCCACATCAGCTGAGCAGAGGGCCTCGACTGGAGCGTGTCCCAGCCCTCTGTTTCCTTCCCCAAGCAACAAAACCACAGCTAAGGTGAAAAGCAGCTGGTGCCCACCTAGGTTGCACCCTACCAGGGACTGAGGTGGGGTTGGGATCTATGGCCTGGCACCTACGGTACAGACATGAATTCCTGCTTGCCTAAGGAAAACTGAGTGCTTCCATTTTTGGATTTAAATTATTTAGTTTGGCTTTCTACTTTTTGATTTATGCAACGTGCTTGCATAGCAAAACAGATTTTAAAAAGTATTTCAGGAGAGCAGATGACTAAAAACCTTTGCATTGGGTGCAGGGGCCCAGGTGCTGGCAGTGGGGGGCTGCAGGGGCAGTCTCTGTGAGGACAGGCCGGGGCTGCCCCATGCCGGACACAGCCGGTTTCAGCCGGCTCCAACGGACCCATCACATGGCACGGCTGGGCCCCTCAGCCAAGATGGTGGCGCCTCAGGGAAAATGTACTTAAGAAAGGACAAACAATGCCACCCAGGCAGAGGAGAAGGGAGAAAAACAATGAGAAACAGCAGCGTGAACACGAAGGTCAGAGAAGAAGGAGGAGGAGCAGGTGCTCCAGGTGCCACAGCAGATATCCACACCGCAGCCCATGGACAAGACCGTGCCGGTCAAGATGGATATTTTCTGAAGGAACTGCAGCCCCTGGAGAGGCCGTGTTGGAGCAGAGGAAAAGTGTGAGAAGGAAGGAGCAGCAGAGAGAGCAGCAACCATTACGTACTGACCGCAGCATCTCCCACCCCCCATGCTCCCTGCGCTGCTGCAGGCAGGGGAAGGATATAGGAGTGAAAGAGTGCCCTTGAGCCTGGGAGAGGCCAGAGGAGAGATGTTGTTTGAATGTTTGTCTTTGTTTCTCACTATCTGCATCTGCTTTAATTGAAAATAAATTACAGTTAATTTTCCCTAAGTCAAGTCTGTTTTGCTCAACGTACTAATTGGTAGGTGCTCTCCCTGTCTTTATCTGGACCCATGAACTTTCTTGCTGTTTGATTCCCCCCCCCCCGCTTTTTTTTGTCCCTTTGTCCTGCTGAGGAAAGGGAGTGAGTGAGCAGCTGGGTGGGAGCTGAGCTGTTAGCTAAGGCTAACCACCATGAATTTGAAAAAAATTGAGGAGAAAATGGAAGCTAAAAGTCAGAATGAGAGAAAAATAGTAGCTAATCATTCACACAGAAATTGATGACAGAATTTCACATACAAATGCAGGGCTTTCTAGATCCACCCTGCCCTACTGGGCAACTGGCAGTCCTACCGAGATCTGCAAATTGACTGGGAGAAGAAGGGGAGGGAGGGGTCTCCTGCCTTTCCATCAGTGACTTCTTCCTAATCTCCAGGATGAAGCAAGGTGGAGGGAACAGGCCCTGTTCCTGTTCCCTGGATAAGTGTGATGATCACTTTTTACTTCTGTTCAGCAACATAATATGGCAAATTCTCTGTAACTGTGCTGTGACTGGTGGCAGAGAATCATATAAACATTCAAATATAGGTGGAATCATTCTTATCTTACTTAGATCGACTTTATTCTCCATTTCTAGTCTCTGATAATGTTGCACATGAAAGTTTCCTGTTCATAAAAACCCAAAAAGAGTCAAAAGTAAGACCCTGAAAATTTCCACTCATCATAAACTGTCACAATAAAAATAATGCAGTGACAGAGCTAGAATGGTCTACAAGAGAAATGTTTTAACTCGTATATACTAACAGACCAAACAGAAAAGAACAGAATAAGGGATCCACAAAGATTCGTAATCAGATAACATAATATCCTTAATAAAAAGGATTTTTGAAAACTTTACTTTATAATCTGGCAATTTTTTTTAGTACCCAGTGTCATAATAGAGTGTCTTAGAAAAGTGTCTGAATTAGGCTAGCCTATAGAATGGAGTGTGATGGAAGAGAGCAGATATACGCTATATATAGAGAAAAAAGCCCCAGGCACAGAGCAAAGTTGTATAAAGAGAAAGCTGGGCATACACACAAGCACACACATACAATACAATATTCCTATTTCCGTGTTTACTTTCAAGAGGTATTTTTCTGAAAAATAAATTACAGCAGTAGGTGAAAAGCCTACAAGGGAATCAGATAGATGAACAGTGCTGCAGAATTCTGTCTCCTGTACAATGGGAAGGTATACATCATAGTTACTGTCACTATTGACTGTTATAAGCAATCAAGAGCAAGTGCAACTGCTGGGCTTAAAAAAGAGTAATAACAACTGTCTTAGTGGCACTGCAGCTTGTAAGCTGCTGTGAGGTTAGGTTGGTGGACAGAAAAAGAGCTAGCATATGATCCATAAATCATTGAGCCTAAGCAGAGATGTAGTTCCTTGGCTTCTCAGCCAATCAGGAAATCAATCTGAATTTTCAGTAGTACAAATGAGAAATATTGCACAAGGACAGTCACAGAATCCCAGGTTTCTACAAGACAGATTGATAGAGTATCTTCAATTTCAAAGTCCCAGTTTGTACTGAAAATAAGGAACTCATAAGCTGCCTTTGAGTATCAGTTCCACTGCAAGTTATCTAGGTTAAATACCTTTTATATATTTTGGATTTTGAAAGATTACACACTCATCAAGTTACCGTTTTCTGGAATGCCATTGAATATGGTGGGAAAGGAGACTAGGATGTCGAGCAGGCTGTACATTTGTTTTGGTCTTGCTTACAGGCCCTCAGTAAATATGGACAAAAATAATTAAGAGGGTACAAACTCAAAAGGTATGTAGAACCTGAGAATGCAGCACACCCTTTCAACATGTGTTTCAAGTGTTAATTTAACAGATAAGAATTTTAAACAAGCAGATACTTAAAGAAACTCCCCAGCAGCTACCAGTACGCTAAATATATTGCACTTGTGTTCTAAATCAGTAGGAAATGTCAGATACAAAACATATTCAAAAAAACGCCCACAAAACAGGTCAGCAAAATGCAGTTCTATTTTTTTAAAAGGTTGTCCATCAAATCTAGAGCTTGGAAAAATTCTGTTCTGTCCAGCTCCCTGTAAACACAGTGTCATTTAGTTCAACCCTCAGAACCTTGTCAGTTTTTGTATTTCACAATAAGGTATTGTACCTCATGTGTCAAGGGCAAGAAAAAATCACTGTCTAAAGTTTTACCTCTCTGACATTCCTAGTTTAGATTGTAATAGGTATGCTGAGCTGATCTTTCTGGAATTGAAGAAATCCTCCAGTTTTAGTTTTCCTTTTTCTTCATGCAACTAGATGATAAAACACAGGTTTCTTTATCTTTGCATGTCCTGCTTTCAGGGCTTTTTTTATGCTTCATGCATAGCAAATGGCAGCAAAAGAAGATGTAGTAATTATCAGAGAATATATTCCATAAAAGAAGAATACAGGGGAAAAAGAAACAGTTACAAGTAATGAAGTGGCTTTATGGATTGTCTCCTACACAGTAGGCAGATACATTTCTAACCTGCCAAGTTCACTACTGAACAAAGCCTAGGCTTCTTAAATTGGCAAAACTCTTGTTGACTTATAGGCAATGAGATTTTTGCCTGATAGGGCCTGATATGGCCCTATCTGAACTAGCTAAGGACATGAATGTTAAATAAGACTTATGACCTGATGAGGGTTTTTGTGCTTAAGGCTGTATTTCCAGTGTGTATTTATATATTCAATTTTCTCCATTCAGTAGTTGTACTTTGGTAGATATATGAGCTGCACAGTAGCTGCTTCATGGGTAATGTGATCCTTCTTCCACTTGTACAGAAACACATAAAGAAGCCTAAATTTCATGCACGGTGCATAGTGCCCATCTCATTCCGTACGTTATTTTCATGGTTTTCCTGCAAACTCTTTTTTTCCAACTCTGACACAAAACATCATTTTCCTATGGCTTGCAGCAATTATAAAGAACTGGACAACTAAGTCCACATGCCACATGCCCTGAAGAGGAAAGTAGTGAAAAAATGTGCAAGGAAAAATATAGTCTGCCAGCAGGAAAATATTTTTGCTTTAAAATTGCATTTTTAAAAATTTAACTCAAGGCAAAGTGGAAGTATTTTCTTGTTTTGTTTTGTTTTGTTTAGTTTATTGCTTACCACCCATCTTTCCCCAATACACGTATGTTATTTTATTTTCTCTCTTTTCAAAATATCAATGTTTTGAAAACTGTGATGTATAAACTGTAAATGATTGACTATATCTTAAACCCCAGATATAGTAAAAGATGGGAAAAAGCGAGTTCCTTATGAAAACGTAATTCAAACTTTGCATCATTCATAGCCCATAAACACTCAACATATTGTTCTTGCATATGATGTACCATAAAATGATATACCTTAGAATTCCTAGGTAATTTACCATAAACATTTGTAAATACTTCTTAAAAACAAATGCAACATTTCATTGTATTGTGTACCAACATAGTAAGGTAAAAAAAAGATATTTTTATTTTGGCAGAACAGTTCTGGATGTTCTCCAAACTGTTTTTCTGTGATACAGAACAGCTACACAATTCTAAAAATGCTCTTGTTGGTTTAGTCTACTTCATTTCAAGAACGTGTATAAACTACAGTACCCAAAGGTCCTTTTGTTATAGTGTATGATTTATCTGTTGCAGTTGCATCAAGATTTTCTCTGGGCAGGTGAGACGTATAACACGGGTTGGAAGACGCTGATGTGCCGCAAGAGAAAAGTTTAGAGAACTGATATAGTTCCCAAGCACCAGGAAGAAGTTAGAAAGGACTGGTGAGATACTCAGGCTGGGAGCTACTCTAGTCGTTGAAAAAAAAACCTGAGATATTCCCTCTTTTTAAAAATAAGATGTTACAACATTCAAACAAGCTTCACTGCCACCTCAGGAAAGAGCACTCAAAAACTGGTTAAGGGAGACTCGGATGTTAAAACATACATATATATATATAGAGAGAGAGAAATGCACACATATACACATAAAAATATATCATATCTACGTATTCTACCCAACTTCTCCAAATGGCCAGGCTTTGTTAAGAAACAGGATAGGGACCTGGAGTTTAACCAGCATCTCTCATGTTTTAACTCTTCCAGTTATAAACATGTGCCTGCAATTTGCAAACATGTATCACTTTCCTTATCATAACTCATTTCATGTGCAAGAACTTATTACCCTAACTTATCGCATATGCAAATATGTGAACTGTGACTCATTTTTCCACTGCAGCAGCTGGGGTCAACACAGTTGAATAGCTATCTTTAATCAATCAGCTACCAGGTTGTGACTGCTTAAAAAACTGATAGTGGACCTTTTACGGAACAACTCATTTTTCATTTTCTTTGTCTAAAAGGGAGAATACATATGATCGTTAGCTGTGATCATCTTAAAAGTGCATTAGAAGCTTTATATTGCCTGTCACATACAAAGAACAATTCCCTCAGACTCATAACTTACCTGAAAAACAAACATCATCATTCCAGAATTCTTTTGTATATTTGTCTCGTAAGTGTATCTGTTAGTATATTTTCCTTCTCTTTGTGTTTTTTCCTCTTTTCATGGCTAAGGATGAGTAACACATATTGAATGTATTGAACATCTTAGGCTCATCTTACTTTTAGGGATCCAGTCAAAAAATAAAACTCCTATCTCACTGACACATTAAGCAACCACATGACTACAGTGAGAAACTGTTTGAATAATTTATCATTTGCAAACAAAAATGACAAGTATTGTGCATAACAATGTGTATCATCAAAGAGAGCTCTTTTCAAATTGCCTCCTGATTGCTTACACAAGTTTAAGAGAAATGACTATGTACAGGTTGTAAATTATTAACTTTATTTAAAAAATAAATTAGCCGGAATAAACACTTACTATATCACATAGCAATTATATAATTATCCCTCCTCCAATCATTAACTGAGAATTCTTTTGTATGGGAAAGACATGAGAGAGAAGTCTCCACAGAGAGGAGCCCATGGTTGCCTTTACTAAGTGCTCTTTCCAGACTGCATATCACCAATTTTTTGTTGCAGCTGGGAGTTATATTGAATATAGCAAAATACATTTTGTCTGCAAAGAAGCTCATGAAATTCCCCACGTTGGCTGGGGTAGATTTGATCAGCACATGAATGGGAAAGCAAATCAAAGAAAATCTCTCAGGCTCAGGGTTGTAACCTAAGCTTTTCTTTTTAATCCCACACATACAGACCTGCACTGACATCTCAGATAGTCACACTATTCTTGCTTAAGATAATGCAAATTATATGTGCACGTCTTCGGATGGTGCCAGGACCCCGTGCATGTTAGCTCTAAGTCTAGTAAAAAAGAATGTTCTGAAACACTCTGTGGATTAAATGGTGGCTCCAGTGAAGCCAGTGGGATCTTCAACTTTGGCTTCCACAGAACTGAGATTTTACTCTGCCTCTTTTGAATCTGGGCTACTACCTCTGCTGGAAGAACAGGTTCTTTCTTTTTGTTTTCTTTTTTCTTTCTTTTTCTTTTTCTTTTTTTTTTTTTTTTTGATATTTGCCTTGAAGTATTTGTGAAAGATGCTAGCCTTATGGTCCTGGAGACTGATTTTTTCTCTTTAGCCTCTAAGTAGTTTTCAGCAAGGAAAAGCTTTCTCTTACTAACATACCAATATGCACTAGCCTTCATCTGCAAGGACAGCCTCTAAAAGTTCAATCTCTATACCTCTTCAGCTTTTTCTTTATTTTTTTTAATTATTTTTTTTTTTCAGGATGAGTATCATATGTTTGTACAGATGAACACTCTAGCTCAAAGACTGTAGCAACTTTCTGAAAAAGGATTGCTTAGAATGCTTACCCAAATATAGATCTGATTGGATCGTTATAAGATTTATTCAATGTCTAGCACTACATGAACTACATAGTTTTGCCATGAATTATTGATGTTTCCTGTGATTTTTTTTTCTGTAGCCAACCAGACTAAAGGCTGCTTAATGTTTCTGAGTCCTTGAGCAACCTTAAGTAGGCATTAGTATTAAAAGAAGGGGAAAGAGGACATTCTTTTTTCCTTTTCACACCTCTCTATACTTCATGATGGTTATATTCAGGCTTCAGTACTCCCTAACTTGGATGTATTATTTAACACAGGAGCCATCCCTACCAAGTTTGCATCAAATGGTGGCCAACATTCACATTACAAACTCAGGTCCTCTGCTGCTGCCTGAAGGCTTGTTCTCGATATTATGTTGATTTAAATTCTAAAACTTAAATCACTTTCTCCATAACACAGAGAAATATAACTTCAATATACTTCTTAGTATGTATTTAGTATACTTCTCTTGTATACTCTTAAGTGACTTAAAATGACCTCTCTATATACTACTTAGCTCCTCTTAACTTCCATTAACATACAAACTCCCTATACTGAAGTACAATTGTGTTATAATACAAAAAGCATAGGCTAAGACTTGAATGGCTGTAATTTATTAGCTGACAACATGACAATTTTATGGTGCAGATGCAGCCTAACAGTCAAGTTACCACTCTGCCTACTGACAACACATAAGGAGAAATCACATGGGGAACTCTGTCTTGGTACTTATTTTCCACACTGAAAATATGCAAAAAAAGCCATATTTATAGACTTTATTTCATGATGTGACAGTTCCTACTTCAGTATGAAGGGACATATCCCCTGTAGGAAATATTTCTTTTTCTCTCTCAAACGCTATTTCATGCTTGAAGGGATCCTTGCAAACTCTTAGTCCATTTATGTGCAGATTTCTGCTGTCCTGTTTGTCACTGTCCTGACCTCTGTTGCAACTGCTGGAACAAATATTGCCAACAAGAGCCAAAGAATAATAAAACTGTATGGTACATCCAATCACATTTGTTACATGACCAATTCAGGAAACTTGGCATGGTTGGCAGCCTAACAATATGAAGTACAGGTGATTTTTTCAAGGTCCTCTTCATTTATATAGCTCATCTAGATACCTTATTCCACTCCAACTATTTCAAAGAATTTAAACAATGTTCAATGGAAAGAAAGCAGGACTGCAATTAGAAATGTGTGAAGTTTAAAACTGGGAAGTATTGACCTTTTATACAATGCAGGTTGACGCTGTTCTGCATCTCTACTTAGAAAATGAGTCTAATAGAATTTTATTATTATCCATCAATAGCTGTGTTATGACTCAACCAATTTACATTAAGACAAAAAGAAATAACAATCGTGGTATGTGTCCATTTATCTCTGTATCTGATCTGTGACACTGGTCACTGTGGATGCTGTAGGAATAAACATTAGAATAAAGAACAGGTAGGTACGTTATCCCAGCCATGAGAAATTTCCAATTTAAGGATTTTCTGTGCTAGAGCTTTCATCCATTTCTGTGCCGTCAACAGTTAAACTCTTCTATAAATCAGTCTACTTGCCTTTTGAATCTACTTGTACTTCTGATAGTTGTAACATCTTGTGAAATAATTCTATAATCTCGATATGCACTGGAGATATTTTCTTAATCTTGTGTTTGTTTTAAAACTTCTGTCTGAGAATTTCATTTAATGCTCCTAGTTTCTTCAGCACATTAAGTAGGGAAGAATTATCTTCCATTCAGTTTCTCCATATTGTGCATCACTTAATATGACCTCTGTTATATACTTCCCCTTTTCACTCCCTCTTTTCTAAAGCAAAGAATCCTAAATACTAATTTAAAAGTTATCTGTCCATACCTTTGCCTTTGAAGTCTCCTTTCTATTTTTACCATTTCTACCATTTTCTTCTTTGGGCTGGAGCAAAGGGTGTGGCGGGGACAGAAGGAAGAAGCACAGCAAAGTTTTACTTTGCATTCAAAGCTGCGTATACCACAAAATTTTTTGGTTGTTGTTATTTAGATCTCCATTTATCCACTAAAAAATATCTACATTCCATTTGCCTCAGACCACTGCTGGACACAGAGCTGTCATTCAAACAGAACTATTCAAAATGACTCCTAAATCTCTTAGCAATGATATCTAATTCAGCTAATTCTTTATAGGCATTTACTTTGTGCTGATTTTCCTTATAAGTGTAATTTTGTGTTTATCAACACTAGATTTCAGTTGACATTTTATTGCCAGTGACTCAGTATCATGAGGTACTCCTGAAACTCATTGTAGTCAGTTTAATTTAAACCAAACAATATTTTTTTTTTAAAAATCAGTAAACTGTCACTTATGTTGTGCACATAGAGATCCCTGAAGGATGCCAACAGTAACTTCTCTGAATCATGGCAACTTACCATTTTTCCTACTGTTTGTTTCCTACCTGTTAGTCTATTATTAGTCAACAATAAAATAATTCCTTTCTTCCCATGTCAGCTTAGGTCTACAAGACCCTTGATGAAGGATTTAATAATAAACTGTCAATATCCAAATGCAATATACAAGTGCACTCTCTCAACTCCATAACCCTTTTTCATATGTTTTTATAGGCATCACTTGCATTGATCTGCAAGTCCATACTTCCTCCAAAGCCACATCATTGCTTCTCTATTAAGTGCTTTCTGTTCACATATCCAGTTCTCTTTATCACAGTTTGCAATAGATTACCCAATATAGAAGCCAGGCTTGTTGGCCTGTAGTTTCCCCAGTTCCTCTCAGGGCCTCATGCCCTCCAGTAATGCCATTGATTATGTGTTTATTAATACACATAATATTATATGTTTATTAATACACATATTATAATGTATTATTAATACAACACAATTAGCATTTTAGCTGTTTCTTATAGCTATTCCTTTAGAAACACTAGAGTGGCACCAGCTAATCTAGGCAATCTATTACTAAAGGCTTCATTTATTTTTCTTCTGAAAACTTTTCAATGGCTCTTCAATTTGAGAACTTTTCCAACTTGCACCCCATGTGGAAAAGGTCTACTATGCGAACCTCCTTGACCACCTCTGTAGAGAACAATGAAGAAAAATAATTATTTAGTTTTCCTGATATGGCCTTATTTTCTCTAGGAGCACCTTCTGTTGTGGTTTAACCGGGCAGGCAGCTAAACACCACACAGATGTTCGCTCACTCCCCACCCACAGTGGGATGGGGGAGAGAATCAGGAAAAAAAAGTAAGATTTGTTGGTTGAGATAAAGACAGTTTAATAGGACAGAAAAGGAAGGGAAAATAAGTGATAATAATAATAATAATGATAAAAGAATATACAAAATAAGTGATGCACAATGCAGTTGCTCACCACCTGCCGACTGATGCCCAGCCAGTCCCTGAGCAGCGGCCCCCCCAGCCAGCTTTCCCCCAGTTTATGTACTGAGCATGACATCACATGGTATGGAATGTCCCTTTGGCCAGTTTGGGTCAGCTGTCCTGGCTGTGCCCCCTCCCAGCTTCTTGTGCATCTGCAGCCTCCTTGCTTGGCAGGACAGTATGAGAAGCTGAAAAGTCCTTGACTAGTGTAAGCACTACCTAGCAACAACTAAAACATCGGTGTGTTATCAACATTGTTCTCATCCTAAATCCAAACCACAGCACTGTACCAGCTACTAGGAAGAAAATTAACTTTATCCCAGCCGAAACCAGAACATTGGTAAAAGATGTCAAAGGATCAGGGATGGTAGAGTCTAAAACTATGGAAATCTTCGTAATAAAGATTGCTGTTCAACTGGGGCTCTACTCCTGTTCAAAGAGATTTTGCATTTACTTGCCTTTAAAAGGCCAAATACTCACTTCACAATTGAGTTATCCATAAAACTCCCTTTCTCCACCCCAGTCCTAATGAATTCTCCCCTGCTACCAAGCAAAAGCAGGCTAATGACTGCAGAAAGTCTGCAACACTCACAATAAAGCTTTCCTCTAAGGTGTGCAGCTGGGCCTGTCTCTTGTTTGAAACACATTGTAGCTGGCAGTCCCAGAAGAAGTCAGCATTCTGAGCAAGAAACCCAGAAACCTCACTTGATGCCATCGTTAATCAGGCCTGTTGGTTAAAATGCCTAAACATTTTTTTAAAGTGATTGAGGACAATGACATTTTAAATGTAATATCCCAACACACTGTTAATGCATTCTTAGACATCTATTTTATCATGAGTGAATTTGGGCCACATGAACAAGGTTTTTTTAAAGAACCATCTAAAAATTGCTATGCAGCAAGTCTGTTCTCCCTGCAATTGGTATGTATCGCACATAAGAAGTTCAGGTAGAAGTGCTGCTGTAACGACTCCTTGAATCTGACACCTGATTTTTTATTATGTTTAATGCATGTTGAACATAAGAAAGGGGGGTTTGGTCAAGAAACACAATGAGCTAGTACCATTCAAATAGAAATACAAGGTGATATGAGATGTTTCTAAAGTACTGTCCCAAAAGGCAGCGGCCTGGAGAGAAAGCACCAAAGCCAAAGAATAGTCTGAAACTTGTGTTTCTGTCATCAGACTTAAAGGACGATTTTAAAAAACATATCCACAGCACAGACATTTTATATGTGATCTATTTCAATGCAGCAGTGTATGAATGACACTGAGAGGCACATTCTATGGAGATGGAAGAAGTTGTTGATTTGTCACTAAAGCTGCATTTGTTTATGCAAGTAAATGACAGTGAAGACTGTCTTATCTTCAGCTGGCAAAGTAGGCCAGGTGATAACTATACACTCTGCCCCTAGCCACCTTGCTACATTCCTTGACATGCCCTGTGTGCAGAAAAGGTAAAACTTGGCTGTCCTTGTCTTTCTGTTTGCTTCAGGCTGTCCATTTAGCAGTTAGATTTCTTAAATTTTGCTTAGTACCTTAATTCTAAGTCTACATGTAATGTGAGTTTATTCCAAAGTGCAAAGGACAATGCAATAATAAGAGAACTGGCAGTTGAATGATACCTTTCAGGTCATTCAGTTCCTCTCCCTACAAACCCAGGTTACTTTTTTTTTTTTTTCTTACTTCATATTTGCATTCACTATCTTGGATTTTAATAACTTCATAGCCTAAAACAAATCCATAGCCAGGAAATTTGCCCTGATATCCAGCTTGTTTATCCAAGTTCTTTGTCAGCTTGCAAGCTTCCTGCCCTCCTAACTCAGTCAACTGTTAATTAATCACCACTGTTTCAAGCAGTTTTCAGTTCAGATAGTGTTTCTATCCACAGCCATTTGGCTTAATTTGCCACAGAAATTTTCATGAGATAGTTATCAAATGCTATAACAGATTGCTTCTATGAGCTCTCTTTCCCAATATTATTATTGTCTTACATCACCACATACGTGTGTGTGTGTGTGTGTATAAAATTATACTTTTCTGATAACATTCTTTAGAAACTAATAGTACCTGTTTTTCATGTTAGGATAATAAAAAGGCTGAAAGAAACAACCAGGACTTTGCAGGTGAGGATCTAAACTTCAGTTACATTTTTAGAAAGAGTAGGCAATATTTGGGAAGCACAAAGGTGAACAAGAACTCCTGGTGTTTAAGAGCTCATTCTGTTATCAACAAGAAGGCTTTAATTTTACCATCCCTTAATTTGTCTCAAGTAATCATGTGCCAGCACTCAGCTTAACATAAGGGTAGGTAAAAAGCCTATCTGCACTAGAGCATCCAGAAAGGTATTACCAGAAACATTAGGGATCGTTTGTGAGCTATTATTTATACAAGAAGCTAGATAATTTTTGCTGGTCACTGTGCACCACTGAAGAGAGCCTGGCTCTGTCCTCCTTCCACCCTCCCTTCAGGTATTTATATACATCGATAAGATCCTGCGGAGCCTTCTCTTCTCCAAGTGGAACAGCCCCAGCTTTCTCAGCCTTTCCAGTCTTCCATCATCATCTCTACCTTTAATTTTACCTAAATCCAAGAAACAATGATGACTTTACATTTCTGTCAAATTCTGTAATGTGTAAGGTGCAGCTGGATACCACCCTGTTAGACTAGGCTTTTCTTTCTTAAACCAAATGGTCATGGTAATTTGGCTTTAGCAACTGTCAGGGTCCTGAGGGCACTAGCAGGCCTGACTGCCCCTGACGAGACCCAGCTGGTGTCCCCTCTGACCCCTATCCACAGGCACAGGGGGTCTCACTTAAGCTCAGACTAGGGTACCCAAAGCTGGTCTGAGGAATATTGTAGATAGGCTGGTGCCTAGCCCTGTCTCTGGCCTTTCCTCTACATTGTTGCCTTGCCTTCAGCCTGCCTCTGGCCTCATCTTCTTTTGCTACTGACTGGAGCTCCTGGTTGGTCCCTGGACCTGGTTCACTGCTTGCTGTGCCTGGGTCTGTCATTGGCCCCCGATAGCAGCACCCGGCTCTGACTGCTGCGTTCAGACCCGGTGGGGTGCTATCTTACCGGTGCGGGCATGCCCTGGGGTTGTCCTCAGCTTCCTGCTCACCTGCTTTTGGAGGGCAGCCCCCCTCCCTTTACTTTGTCTTCTATTATTTTCTATGTGAAATCTAGTAGTTTGTAGTTGCTGCTGCCATTGTAGAATAGTTACTCACAGCCCGTGTGGCCCTTTGAACAATTCAATGTGTTTAAACAGGGTTTATCAGATACGTTCCCCACAGAAAACTGGGGAACCAACTGAACAGTTATTTTCATACTTGTGAACAGTCATTTTCATACTTGTGAACAGTCTTTAGTTAAAATTCACTGATGTTAGTTTGTTGTCATCCCGAACACTTTGATCTAGAAGGCTTGGAGGGGATAAAAAAAAAAAAAAAAAAGAAACAAACCAAACCCCTAGATAGAAATGTCACCCCAGCACCTCTTGAAGTTGATTTTTAGGTGTCATTTGCCTGCTTTACAAGGCCATTTTCCTTCAGTGCACAGTATCCAGAGTACAACAGTTTATCATTCCCAGTCATGAGAACTAAGGGACATGTAATTGGATATGAAGCTGACTCAGAGAAGTTTAATGTATTTACTTTCTTGGGAATTGTGACCAGGATGCAATAAAAGCACCTGAGGGCAATATTTGCAAGAGGAAACACTTAACACTTGCTTTTCAGGTGAGTCTTTTTTTTCCCCCAAAGAAATTGAAAATTCCCCTTAGAGATGCTTCCAATCAGGTTCAAGTTAGCAAGACTGAAAATCTGTTTGTAATTGCAGACCCTCCATTACTTATTTCCGCTCAAAGGACACCCTTAATTTGGTGAACTTCTTGTCTTTAGCTATTTTACAAAAACTTGATCAAGACATGCTGCAAGTGCTTAAACATCAATCTCCCAGTCCTAACAAAAGGCACATGCATACAACATTAAAATTACTTATACTAGATTCATATATATAAAGCTTCTTAGAAACCTGACAACTGTTTTAAACTTGAAGCCTTTCAACAGCTCATAACCTCCTAGTCTTTGAGTTGAACTTAGAGAAGGCATAACTGAAATTAAGCAAAGCCAAAGTCAGGACCAAATGGAAGTTAATATCTGTGTTAAACAAAAAGATTTCATGAGATAAAAAGAATTAATTTGACTGACTTTAAGGACCAACATATAAATACCTAGATATATACATAGCATTTACTTTTTTCTTTAATGGTTTTACCAAGTCATTCTATCATTTACGTTGTCTTGACACGTATCTTATCATGGCTAAAAATGGAGATTGAGGAATTAGTAGCAAGGTGGATCTTCTGAGGTAGAATCAACTGATGATGATAGTCCAATGATAGGTACACTTTGTGCCAGGCACTGTGCATTCATGTGACTGGTCTGAAGCTTCGAGTCTCCTTGGAAGCAAAGAGACCATTTGAAGAATGACAGGTGATGACTGTCAGTTGAAGGAGTGGATAATAGTCCTTGAAAATAAAAATAAAAAATCTAAACAACATTCAATACTTCACTAAGAATGTAAAATCATTTTTGAAGACAAATATGCCTGTCAATTCAATGGTTTCTTCTATTTCTCCTTGTTTTAAACTTTGATTTCCAGCTCAGATTTACTAGACACCTTTAATATTTATTTCTCTGATACTATTTTTACAAGTTCCTTTATAGACTAGAACTGCAATTTTAATAGGCTCTAAAAACGCATCCTTTTACTTTTGGTACACAGAACATTGTGTACTAAATGCAATGCAATAGAAATTGCAGAAAATACATGAACTTTAATACTTTTATTCTTCATTTAAGAATAGAAGCTTGTAGTTCACGTTTTTCTACAAAAACGGGGAGGAAAAGCTTTTCTTTAAGTAAATGTTTGATTATTTTCCCTTCTTGTCCTCCATATAATGGAAATGATATTTGAGAAGCTGTTTGCGAAAACAATAACATTTATCACACTATGGATATTTTGAATTGTAACCCTTATGGATAAAGTGCAAGTTTCACCTAGAATGAAACAGAAGTCTACAGGGTGATTAGAGAGATGATAGTAATAATAGAAATAATAGAAACCTCTAAATAATAGAACTATTCTTTTTAGAAAATCATAGAGTAAAGAATAGAAATATTATTATTTTTTAAAACATGGTCAGTTGGTATCGAAGTACTTCTGCTTTTTGAATCATTTAATTTGGACAAGATCTCTTCCCAAATTCACTATTTCTGAAGAAAAGGGGCAATTAAAAGTGTCATAATTAAATTATTCTCTCTATTACTAATGCAAATAATAATTCATAATAACATAACAATATAATAATAATGTGATTAAATTAGTATTAGAGCAATTCTTTAATTTTGGGGTAGTTTACTTGGGTTGCTGATTAATTGTGTCATTAATACAAAGTATTGTGGAGTAGATGCCATGCACAGCTAGAGCCCCTAGCCCAGAGCATTATAAACACAGCAGTTCTGCTTCCAGGTTAAGGAAGCTGATTTTTTTTAGCTTGGAATGAAGCTAATAAAACCCTATATGCAAGCTGGCCTCATGCAAAGCTATTTTGTGCATTTTTTCACTGCATTCCCTAGAGGTCAAAGTTCTAGCAGGGTCCTTTGTTTCATGGCAGCTGCAGGTGTCGTGTATTATTACCTCCTGTTTGGGACTGCCACAGAAAGTCCATTCTAGGAGCAGACCAGGGTGCAAAGATGTTCATGCAGATCTGGTGAAGGCTCAGGCACCCTATCTCAACATTTAATGTACCCATTTTTAGGCCATCCTTGAGCACACAAGTGCTTTCTTCTCTCCCCCCTTTACACCATCCTTGGTAAACAATGTCAATAGAAATATACTTCCAAGTCTTATGTTTTGTGCTGTATCTTGAAGTGGTGCACACTAGACTTTCTTTGAGGAAATAAAGCAGAATTTTCTCAATTCAGATATGGTCATTACTCCACCAAACTATTTTGGATATTATAATTTTTAAGCCTTTTTTTTTTTTCTAAGACTTTGTCATTCACAAATTTTAGACTTATTAGGTGTAGGAGGTATCACCAAATTACTGGTGTTGACCTCCAATGTGTCATCAGTTATCAGGTAGCACAAAGATTCTCTCCTAACAAATCCAAATATTGTAGATTCACAAAAGTATTTTAGTTCTCTAGTTTAGATCTAGTTCAAATAATTTTAATAGTGAGTGTCCAACACTTTTCTCTGAAATTAAAACTATAGCTTAATGGCCCTACATCTAATATAATGCTTTCAAACACACAAAGAAGATGAACGAGTATCCAAGAGAGACATTAGATTGCTTCTACAGTCTAGAGACTGTAGTGCAGGTAATAAACAGCTTGGACTGCATCATGGAAGTTGCAAAAATTCAAAGCAGCCCAATCCTATTGCTCTTACTACAACATTAGCTGGCAGTTTCTAAATGCAAAATGTGTTAAATCTAAGTTAATGTGGCTTCTGCATTAATTCAATTCTTTCTTGCTTCAGCAAAAAAATGCTTGTACTGTACAAATCCTACTGTTGCAGAGCAATTCCTTAGATATAAACAGCTGGGCTATTCTTAAAGTTCTCTATACTGCTGAAGATCTCAGAAAAGCTGCAGAGATACATCACAGCAATCATTAGAGATCAAGAGTTCCCAATTACTAAGTCACACCTACTTGCCAAGCAGTTGATACAAATGTATTTAGCAAGGAGTTTTCTAAGAAAAATGAAGATCACACTTCCAGAATATTTTATTTAAAATGCAGATACATCACCAGAGAGGCAATTCTACCAGGCCAGTTTAGTTATGTTGTCTTAGCAAACCAGTTAACTGGAGCCACAGTGTGATTTGGAAGTTGACAGAAGGGTTACAATGATTACAAGTGTTTAATCCAAAGGGCTAGTAATTACTCACCTCTTTGGCTTTCCTGAACTAGGCCGTGTATATCTATTGCATTAGCAAATCCTTATCAGGTACAACAGTGCCTACAGTTGGAAAGATCTCTGACAGAGAAAAGTATAGAGATTTGGGCAATGTACAATGAAATAATCGCACTAAAATAAGAAGGTTTTCTTGGAATGAACGCCTGAAGGGTTCTAAGCACTTTTGCATAAAACTGAGTTGCAATTTTACATGATGTTTTACGTAAAACCAAACTGATGTCCTGTAGAAATTCAAGAGATAATAATGATCTAAATCAAAGTCTTATTCTGGGCAAAAAGGAACACACCAAATATGGAGGTAAGAATTTATTTTTAGTTACAATAATGTTTTTACAGTCTTCTAGTCCAAAATAATACAGAAAAATGTAATTAATAATACAGTTAAAATTGCTACACAAACAATTTCTATCCCACCCTTTTCTCTGTTGTGATGTTCACCTTTCTAATGTCCTTCTGAATCCTAAGGTCAACAGCTGAACCTTTCTCAACTGCCACAGGGGTGGTAGCGATCTTAAGCCATCAGCAACCTGAGGACTTTGCATGAAAGAGTATAATCTTTATGGTGGGAGTTTCTTTCCTTTCAGTCTCAGATTTGTTTCTACAAGCTTTCTCACAACAGACAGCTTCCTTTCCATTGATTCCCAACTATTCTTGACAGAAAGAGCTACTGTTTGTCATGCACCAACTCCCTAGGCCTGTGGGACTGTTGCTACACAGGGTACTCAGAGAGGTTAAGGTAACACACTTGGGGTGAATTCACCAGACAACTGTTGCAACAAGCTAAATCCAGCTCAGGCTGTACCAGCCCGGATGAGACCTGAGACCTTGCACCAGCCACTCAATGCAAAGTTTGTGGCCTTCTACTAGGGGTGGCAGAAAATCATATTTAATGGGCTTCAGCTGTCACCAAAGTGAACAGCAACATACCACTGACCTTCTTCTGATGGGATCTGGCTCAGCTTATGCATCCCATAGGTAAAATGGAAAGGAAACAAAACTGCACTTGTGTTTCAAGAATGTATCTTCAAAATGACTAGACTAGAGAGAGTTCAGAGGAAAAATTTCAACTTTTTTTTTTTCCACTCAGTATAGTTAACATTGTTAAGAAAAGGGACTTCTTTCAGTGGTTGGAGTGTAAAATTGAAAGTATTGAAACATAGTAAAAGAAAACAAAACTCTCTTCTTTCTTGCTAGATTGGAGACTTGAAATTGCACAAATTGGCTAATGTGTTCAGAGGCAGAATTGGGAAAGTGAAAGTAGTAAAAACAAGCCAACTTCCCAAATCCATAATCCATTTTATATTTATTAATCTAGAGCTTGTTTCTAAATAGAGCTGTTTTCTTATTCACCCAGATTTTTGAGTGCTGAGTACACTAAACCTATGAAAGATCCTTTTGAGACTGACCTCTCTCAAATGTGGAATCAGAAATATTCCTTACTAACTTGCAGTGTCTGTTTGATGCCAGCATATGGTTTTGTTGTTATCTCTTTGAATTAAACAACACTAATTTCTGTATATCTCCATGTTGCTGTTTTCCTCATACTTACTTAGGTTACTCTTTAATGCTTCTTTGTTTCCAAATCTTGTTTGAGACCACTGAAGATGGGAAGAGAGTTGTAAAAGAAATATGTTTGAGATGAATAGCTACATCTTTCATAAATCTGTTTTTCAATTACTAATGAGCTCAACATAGTAATGCATTTTACTTTAATTACAATT
This sequence comes from Pygoscelis adeliae, assembly GCF_000699105.1. Lineage (NCBI taxonomy): Eukaryota > Metazoa > Chordata > Aves > Sphenisciformes > Spheniscidae > Pygoscelis > Pygoscelis adeliae. The sequence goes on along the minus strand of NW_008824283.1, from coordinate 7,219,029 downwards.
TTGATGACCTTCTTAGAGCTGAAAGCCATTTCTCTTTATTTAATGACATGCATGTGTGTGTTTGGGGAGTTCTGTTGCTAAGTGATTTGCAGGAAAGCCAGTGAAGCAAACTAATGAAGCGTCAGATAATACTTTGTAGTGTTTTTATGGAATGGCATTATTGGACGAAGAAGAAACCTTGCATTTGCAAAGTCTTCAGAGTTTGAAAGTTTGAGAGAGCATATCAGACCCAAATTTGAAAAGAATCCCCTGTCTCCCTGTTTTATCACATCCAAGTTGTACATTTGACCATATAATACAATAGGCTAGTGATAGATAAGTGCAATGCAGATCGGTCCCGTTAATTTACAACGGTACAAAGTATGTTTGAATCTGATACTTTCCTGTTTCTTTTTCTTTTTCTTTCTCTTTCTCTTGCTTGCTTACTGTTTCTTTTTAAATAAGAATCACCATTGCTCTTTCCTACAGTGCACTGTATCTGACATATACAGTGTATAAATTCAGCCTGTGGATACAGAATGTGTCAACTTTAGAGTGAATCTGCAGCAGGTGGAAGCGACACAGCACTGACTTCAATACGGTTCTGTCACAATGATGATGGAACCTCGGTCAGCTCCACACGCAGTTTAAAAACACTTTTTATAACAGAATTGCTCATAATAAGCTCTTTCACAATGGCAGCCCAAAAGATTGGGTTCTTAATATGGAAACGCTTAAGCAATTCTAGAAGACAACTGGTGTAGGATTCTTATACTGCATCTTGCTTTGGAGAGGAAGGGAAGCCATATAAACTTTGGCAGCAAGGATTTTAAGCCTTCAGTTGGGAAGCTGAAAAGGTATTAATAAGTTATAAAGCATCTGGGTAGCACTTAGGCATACTGTAATGAAGAGGTAAATGATATGTCCTTTAGTAACAAGGTATATATGGCCATAACATGCATTTTTTAAACTGATTCTTTAAAACCACTGCTAATATACAGATGGTGCATGAAGGAAAAGGAAGAATTTTCAAGGATAACTGAATGTACAGAATCCAACCTCTACCCCATTTCATTAGTTTAAATTTTATTAATTTCTTTCTTAAAGAAATGAACCACACAATTTTTTTCTTTATTTTTTTTTAAAGAGAGTGAAACCAAAAGCATTGTATAAAGCACAGACTTTAAGCTAAATTGATTTAGACTTTGAGAAATTCAGGGGAAATTATAGTTTGGACATCTCCTAATTTAGAAAACATGCATGTCACAATACTTTTTCACTCTGATTTTCCTCTATATCTTTTTGTTTTCACTTAATAAACTTCCTCCCCCCATTGATCCTACCAGACCCAAACCATGTTTATGTAATACATTATTAAAGTGGTGTCAGGCTCATGGTATAGTATGCTTGGGACTTTGCAGTAACATTATTTTACTTGGTGTTCCTTAAAGAATACTCAAGGGATTCTAAGGCAATATTAGATCCTTTCACAACATACCGCATAAGCTTTTCAGTTGTATTCCATGAAGTTACTAGAAAAAATCAAAGGTGGTGTTGTTTCCTACATTCTGCTTCAGTGTTACTTTTTGTAGGCAGGTTTTTTTCTCCCCAAAGAAAAGGCCTAATATTTGAGAGATGTGATATATTTATTTTACTACATTTGCCAGTGGGGAACTCACACAGATGGTGGTTAAAGAGAATAACCTGCCATTGTGCTGTGAGAGCATGTACCAACCCTGAAACTCTCAATTGCTCATGTACCTACAGCTTACAATGTACTCCTATTGCAACCTGCTCAAAGCACACCACTCTAATTAGTTAAATGAATTGAGTCCTGTCTCTCTGCTCAGGTTTGAAATCAAAATACTTCTCATGTTTCTGTGTGACAGAGAGGGTTGTTCTTAACTAGAGAGGAAAATGATGCAAGAAAAGGGCATGTATTTCAATTGTAAGGATTAAATGGTAACTAAAACTGATATCACAGCACCGGTATGCAGCATGACCTGTGGGTACCGTATGACCTGTTAGAGGACAGAGCTGTGAAAGGGTTGCCTTTTTGCCTCATTCTGTATGCTGCATTCTGGGCCATGTAGAGCTCTCCCAAAGGAAAGAAAGTCAGTCTCTTCCCAAAAAAACTTGAACATGTTCAAGCAGAAAACTGATTTCTGCCAACTTTATTCTGCCCTTTAAAGAGAAAGAGAAAGACAGCAAGCTGGAGGATGTAATACAAATAAACTCAAAGACTTCAACAAAGAGTACAGGGAAGGAGTGTAGGTGGCCTTCAGAGGTGAAAAGTTGGATTTTTCCCAGGAGAAAATGGACAACTTCTGGAGTAGGAGAGAAGCCCAGAGCCAATATGCAAACAGTCTCATAATGCTAAGACTTGCTGAACCAAGAGGAAGAGTGAAGGGAGGGACCCACCCTGCAACAATATGTTGTGCATATTTTATTCTGAGCCCTCTTCTTTCAGTGTTACACACTAACAATTCAGATTTTTGGTCTCAAAAGTTGCTGTGTGCTAGTTGGTGTTCCAGTACAGGAAGTTTGGAAATCAAGGGCCTTTTGGTGTCTTGTGTCATGCTTACTTTTAGGAAAATCTCAATACCATGGCTTACCAGTGGAATTCCATGTTTGGAAGGTATTACTGAAATTTGTGGTTTACCTATATTCAGTTTGCACTGGAAGGTGTGAAACCTATAATGGTGCAAAATAGTCATGTTTGAATGCTGTCCTCATCCCTGTGTCAATCAAGGGTGGACAAAGGAAAAGAAGTGCAATATTTCTTGTCAACAAGCTGTTTCTGTGAATAGTAGGAGATGTTAGTGTTGCTTTCATATCGTATATAGGCAGTTTTCATCTGTCTGCTGATACTGCTATCAGTACTGGCAGTCAATACAAGCTGTGATTTTTGGATTTGTGATTCCAGTTCTTGTCTCCCAGGAATTGAGCAGAATCAATCTAATTACTTAGTATTTGTAACAATAGTCGGATGGTTTCCACAACTGCACTTTGACTGGAGCAGACTGGCATAACTGTGTCAGTTAACCTTTCCTCCTCCACCCACACTGAAAGTTTAGCAACCGTCATGTTGCCTCCAGCTAATTTCATAAACAAGTTATAAATACAGAATTGTAGTATTAGGCATGATGGCGTGGAACAAAATTTGTTAAAGCACTGAAGATGTCTAGCATCTGATTTGTTCTGCAACAATATATTCTGTTCTTCAATTAAAAAAAAAAATAAAGCAAGGTGGACTTTGTTAATCTGAGGATAATGCATTTATCAATCCCTGCAGTCAGGTCAGCTAAATACTTGTTGAGTATATGAGGACTCATTACACCCACACATAATGAAAAAAGTCAGACATTTGAAGACAGAAAATAATGTAGCACATTACAGTTAACCCATTTTTATTGAAGGGGGAATAACTAGGTGACTGGTACTTTGTTGTGTCCCTCCCTTCTCTTTTCTCCACCTTCACACCTTCTTCCCTAAAAGTCAGACTTACAGTAATACCTGTTCTGTAATTTATTTATAGTAATCAAGACATATAATCCAATGAAAGACTGTATTACTGTACTCTTCCCTAGTGGTATTGGTGTACACATGATCTTTGTAGAGGATTGCTACAAAACAATATTGACAAGAGTAGTAGGTAAGCATATACAAGGCTGAGTTGTGTTTTAACTCTTTTTTCTATTTTGGGAGTGTTAAGCTCCTGAATCAGATCCTCCAGTCACTGTCT
>NW_008824283.1:7193676-7215288 GCF_000699105.1 Pygoscelis adeliae | reverse complement strand
ATAATCCCCACTCTGCAAAGAAAGCTTGAAGTCCAGTAGGAAAGACTCAAATATTTCATCTCAGTTTACTTTTCTTGGCTTTCCCTCCTCGGTGAGGTATGCCACATTATATTTCAAATTAAATCTTTTTTAGCCGTGCCTTTTAAGAAATCACTTTCATTAAGTGAAACTGCAGAAAGAATTTCTGCCTTTTTTAGCACTAAGGGGACATTCTACCTGTGTAGGTTTGGGTTTTTTTGGGGGGGAATTTTGTTCTTAGAAATAAAATCACTTATCTGATACAAAACAAATATCTTCTGTATAATGGACAATGTGGAAATTGTTATTGCTTCATCATTAACAAATGTCTTGTTTAGACATCGAAAGTGCTTTCTGTAAAAGGTGAGCTCTTGTTCACGTTATATTTATTCATCTGTGTCATGGTTTAACCCCAGTTGGCAACTGAGCACCACACAGCCTCTTGCTCACTCCCTCCACACCCCGGTGGGATGGGGAAGAGAATCAGAAGAGTAAAAGTGAGAAAACTCGTGGGTTGAGATAAGAACAGTTTAATAATTAAAATAAAATGAAATAGTAATAATAATAACAATAACAATAATAATAATAAAAGAATATACAAAGCAAGTGATGCACAATGCAATTGCTCACCACCCGCCGACTGATGCCCAGCCAGTCCCTGAGCAGCGGCCCCCCCGGCCAGCTTTCCCCCAGTTTATATACTGAGGATGATGTCACATGGTATGGAATGTCCCTTTGGCCAGTTTGGGTCAGCTGTCTTGGCTGTGCCCCCTCCCAGCTTCTTGTGCCCCTCCAGCCTTCGCAATCGGTAGAGCATGGGAAGCTGAAAGGTCCTTGACTAGTGTAAGCATTACCTAGCAACAACTAAAACATTGGTGTGTTATCAACATTGTTCTCACTCTAAATCCAAAACACAGCACTGTACCAGCTACTAGGAAGAAAATTAACTCTATCCCAGCTGAAACCAGGACAATTTGAAATGTTTGTCTTTAAAAATAAGTAAATAGGAGCCCAGAAGGAAGTTTTAGAACTGTATGTTTTGAAACATTGATCTAAGCATTGTTAATGGAAGTGTTATCTAAATCTTGTAGAAGTAATGAAAATTTCTCCAGGTGTTAAACTGCAGAATCTTCTGTCACTTTGATATAAGGGTTAGACAACAAAGTGGATTGCCTTGTCCATCAAAGTGCAGCTGAAGAAAATTTCATTGACTACTGAGGTAAGAGTGACAAATACACAGGAAACTTCATGTGGAATTTACCAAATTTAAAGAAACTAGATGCTTACCAAAAAAAAAAAAAACCCCAGGAAAAAAGCTAGTGCAAGCTGATGTTAAGTTTGCATAAATCCATTTAGCTCAGGAATCATTTTATAATTGGATAACAATGGTGATTGCTAAATGAAAGAATCATGGCTTTATTTAAAAAGACACATTTAAATTTACTTGATTTAATTTCTTTATCATTGGCTAAACTGAGAAGAGTATAACCATATGACTTTCACAAACAGTCTAAAACAAAGGTGGAATGAGTTTACTTAAAAACGTACTTGTCTTCAGCTTTATTCTATAAGGCTAGTCATTATCTTGAGTTTTAAACTGAGCTGTGAGGAAAAGAAAAAGAGTAGGGTATACAGTTTTGTTTAGCAGAATTATTTCCTTAAAGGCAACACATTATTTGGCTTGAATTATTGGGTGTCACCATGGCCAGATGTAAAACTCAATTTACATTTTATTTTAACTGATTTATCAACTATTCCATTGACAAAGAGAGGTGTTACCTTGGTGAGTGAGAAAAATGTTATTTTCTGCTTACAGTTGCAACAAAATGTTACAGTATTTTAGAAGTTTTCACTCAAAGCCTTTTCATCACTATTGCTGTTTCCCAGACTCCTCCATTTTTAGCTGTTCCTAGAACTGAAAGCTCTAGTAGGTGTTACTATGGCTGACATTTTACTGCCATTTCCTCCATCCCTCCCCATATATTGATGAATGCACAGTATATTAAAAGGGCTGCATATGTTAAGGACTTTGTCAACCTACTGCAGGGTCTTAATTGGTTTGTTGAGGCAGTACTGATATTTCCTCAATTTCCTTCAGGGAAACTGACAGCTTAAGAGAACAAGAATTCAATCCCTGACTTCCTAAATCTCTCACCCTTGTTATATCATATGCTTTTTTTCAAGAGAACAAGTCAAATACCCAAAGCCCAGGTGAATCTTCAAAGCTAAACACGAGCTTGTGCTCTACTGCTTTACAGAGGAAAAGACAGAAAAACAGTAGTTAAATTATGTTTTGATCCACTTGACCTTCCTCTCTGCTTGGACACAGTGCATATGTGTTCCTCTTCTGCCTTGCTTACATTTCTCCAAAGGCAAAGAAAACATGTATTCACTGGCCACAAACAGTATCTAACATCTTCCATGGGCTCATGATTGTCTCAGAAATTTGGAACTATGGAACCATGGCATCGAGTCTTTTTCCAGCAGATATAGACATCCATAGAAAGTCTTGGTGTCCCACCATGAGAAAAAGCAGTTTTGTACATGCCACCTGTGTTCTGAGCATGTTTTGCTGGTTGCAGCTTCTGGGACATCTATGATTTGAGGTCTATTTGCTTTTTGCACAGGTTTCCCCCAAAATCTCTTTCCTCTAGAACCTTATAAAGAAGCATGCATGGGGCCTGAAATGCTGCAGAGCAGGATCAGTGGCTTTAGAGGGTTTTATTTTGTAATGAGAAAAAGAAAGGGACAAGATTTAGAAAGCATGAGAGGTGGAAAAAAACCCTACTATTTTAAATGGTATTTCACATGCTGGTACTGAAACCTTTAGCACTCTGTTTCTGGCAAGAGGGCTTGTATAAGTTCAGTGACATGGTAACTCTTTGTACTCCTTCCTTTAAATTCTGGGAAAGAAAAATAAGAATTCTGTTTAAAATTAGAAGAAGTCTTATTGGCAGCAGCTTCATTTTCTCATAGTAGAAAATAAGTAAGGGTACATTGTCATGAAATATTAGAACAGCAGTATTTGAACTGGGGACATGTTTGCATTTCATGACATGCCTGTTTGATTTCCTTTGTTATTTTATTCATGATATTCTTCAATCACCCTGATTTATTAATTTCATGTGAAATATATATTTTAGCTTGGGCAAATGAGAGTACATTTGAAAGCCATTTTTTTGAAAAAAATCCACACTGACGGATGGATATTGATAATCTTGGCATGGTTGAAGCAGAAATTTTGCAAGCACCAGAAACAAGGTTGGTTGGTTACTTGTTTATATATTTATTTATCTATCTTTCCCAGGCTGGTAATAAAACTGAAAATTTTGAGGAACACATCAAATGTAAAGAATGTTTCTGTAAAAGAGGACCTTTCCAGAGAAAACTGGGAGTTAAAAGAGCTCCTGTTCTGAATTGCAGCCCCATAGGTCTAAAACTACATCTGATGACAGTTAAAGAAATGCCACGGAGAGGGAAAAAAGAAATTAGAAAGAATGTTTTGTATTACTTACAATTCATTCAATTTTCCCCTTAGGCAAACAAACCATTATCTTTGGTGATGACAAAGTCTTTAACATTGTATGAAACTTTCTTATTTTACTCTAAGCCCAAGAATAACATTTCTTTAAGAGGTGGGTGAAAGAAATAAGAAATTGATAAAAGTAGTGTTCAACTTTTAATTAAGTTTAGCTGAGAACAGTCAGATTAATGATTTGCTTTATTTTTCCTTCGATATCAGAAATCCTATATCAAAACCCTTGGTTCAGTAAAATGTAGTTTACCATGCAGAGAAAATTCTATGCTTCCTGCATTTCCATAGCTAATCTTTTTATTATCCCAAAGCCAGATTTTATAGCCCAGAGCAATAATTTTTATCTACTGAGGAAGTTTTAAATGGGCATCAATGTTGGGCAGTATCCCTCCCCTTTCTTCCTCATAGTCACAAAGCACAGTAAGCAGCTAAAGTATGTCTAAACAACCCAAAATAAATTCAGTTACATTTCTCCAAGCTGTGTAGTTTGGTGTGGTTCAAAAAGTTATATTAATATGATAATTCTGCAAATTCAGACTGATTTACATTTTCTATAATTTTGGACTATTTGCTCTGGCTCCTTATGTGCAGCACCAAAATGCTTTCAGCTAATTTGTCTTATGATTCATATTCTTATTTTGGGGCATTTGCGATTTCTTCTCCACATGTTTTGATGAATGTTTTTGTTGAATAATCAAGATGTTGCAAGTGACAAACAGCTAGTGCACTGTTGTTATACAATAGAGAAGAGAGTTATTGCAGGCTACATATCCTGATGATGGCCCACTTTCACTACTGTGAAGTGCTGAGAACATTTTTAAGTGAATCCACACTGTTCACTTCCCATTTCTCTTACTATTTGTTTATGGACAGGAATTTTACCTGATCTGCGCTGCTGGGATAGTAACCCCTGTTTGGGCATTGCTGTGTTTCTCAGGCTCAAAGGCGAAGAGGCTAAACCTCTTTCTAAGAAGTAGAGTCACAGCATCTTGCAATTGTTACCATATGGTTCAATTGACTGAATTAAAGAATCTAATTCCAACAAAGAAGGGGGCAGGCTCTGAGCTGACTATAACCATTCCATTATAAAAATAAAGAGGTGGTTTAATGCTCAGCTAGCATTAAACTCCAACAAACCAAACTGTTTGGAACTAGGAAAGGAAGAGGAAAAATTAAAACATTGTTCTGCTACTAGGAGGTGATTGTGTATGAAGGTCTAAGATACCTCATCCTGATAACTGCATGTATTTCTGCTCTTTATCTGCTTTGCTCTCCTAAAAAAAAAAAAAAAAAAAAAAATTGTTAAAACTAGAAGGAAAACAGATAAAGGGAATAGGAATGATCCAAGTTTTGAAGTGCCTTCCATATGTAGGACCAATTAGATTTTTCCTCTCCTCATTACAATCTCATTGGTTTTAAAAATTTTATGCTGTTATATGGGAATTAGTTACTTGTCCTCTCTGGTTTATGTTTCTGCAGTGGTACAATTTCTTTGTATACAACTTGGTGAATTGGTAGAACAAGAACTACTTAACATATGGACGGGAGTCTTGATTAGGATGCCAAATCATTAGGACAGTTTAGAGGTCCAGGATAACAATGGTAAAGTTTGTTAATTTCTATCCTACAGATTATCAAAATATATGAATGGGATTAAAAATTTAAGATCAGAAAGTTACTGTTTTACAAGAGCATCTTATTGCAGACACCACTTGCTTCTTCAGAGTCCTAAAACTGCATTTTTGCATTTAAGATTTTTTTATAAGGAATTGGCAGGTTTGGGCATCGTCACGTTTGCTGTTGACGCACCCAGATCTCCTCTTTCCAAACTTTTCAGGTAGAAATCTAGTTGGTATGACCATTTTGCTATACAGTGCTCTTGAGTTAGCATACCACTGTCTGTCTTTTCATATCTTGTCAAGATGCTTAGCCAGTGACTGAACTGAACCAAGTGTGAAATTTCCACTTGTAAAATCTTCTCTAACTTGGCATAACAGTCCTGGTCAAATCCGTGACGGGACATTTTCCCCTAAATTCATTGGCATCCTTGTCATCTTCATGCCAACATCTTATCTCTGTTCACAACAGTTAGGTCCCCCTTCCATTCACTAGTGAATTAAATGGTAATTTAAGTAATGTTTAACAGTGAATTAAATAATGTTTCATATTAATAGGTTTGTGGATTCCTTCTTGAGAATCCTTCCTGACTTTTGGCTAGATCAATCATCTTTTCCATTAGGACTAGTCTCCTGTATTTATGTTCTGTTATTTCTCTAACATTCAGCAGAATATGTTTAGAAGGCTAGAGCTCTAATACACATCTTACAGCAGCATGCATTTTCAGATGGGCCCAACAGCGGTTGCCCTTTCTCCACAGCAGGGAATATACATTTCTGATGTGTTAATGAATAAGGTTGTCCAGCTCTCTCAGTTTGAGGCTGAAAAGCAGCTGCAGGATATACAGACAATACATCTACAGATACAAGGGCCATGGCTGAATGGCAGACAGCTAAGAAATAATTGAGTAGTTTAGGGCTACAAGCATTTCAATATTTATCGTCATGAAAGGTTTTTCTTAAAAGCTTTTATAATTTTAAAGGCCGTCTTTGGAGCCCCAGAGGTACAGCTATTGTTGCTAGACAGCACACGGAAAAATGTACACATATGTGAATTGTAGTATATAAAGTAGAGAAAAAGGACATGTGCTTGTGAGTGAAGCTTTTCCATAGGAATAATCTCTCGAATTCTGCTTTTTTAACAGTTATCAAAATTAAGCATAGCTGGACTTTCACAACTGTCAGATCCTGTGTTTGCCTTTTACTTTCTAAGAAAATGAATAAGACTCCTAAGGGACATGGCGGTATTTTCAAGCTTTCATAAAAATCAGACCACCCTCATTTATTTAATTATAAAAGAGGACAGAAAAAATAACTTCTCTCAGCTTTTTTCTTTAAAACAGTTAGCTTAGCATACCCTAGATTTAAGCCTAGTATGATCTTTATTACTTTTTAAATGGAACTTCTCAGAGCTATTTGTCTTTGAAACAAATCAAGAAGGAGACCATAGGTACCGCTGCAGACTATCTCAAAATGCAGCTTCATAAGCCCTTATTTCAGTTGAGAGGGGATAAAGAGAATAATTTATTTTCATAATGGCTCTATTAGGGCAGACCATGCCTCTGCCTAGAAATGCCCTGTTAGCAAAGCTGTCATCCAACAATGATCTCTGGGAAGGTGAATGAATATAACACAGACTGTTCCTGCATTTGTTTTAGAATAGTCAATAACTTCCCCCATGCCTCTACTATTTCACAAAGCATCATAATTTCTTAAGGTTTATTTTTTGTTTAGTAATAATGCCCTCTCATGGACCACAATTCGATCCAAAGTGAAAACTTGCCTAAGCAGGGAATTATACACTAGAGAAATATTTACAAGATCTATTGTAATTTCTCCTGCAAGTAGTCTACACAGTCATTTTTCAGACTACTGTGTGAAGTTGATATACTGAATTTATTCTCCCACTACCCCTGGTCATATTCCAGAGTGATATATGACCATTCAAGGCACTAATGGGGTAAGAGCAAGGAGATCCAGTTTCAGAAGCCAATTCTTTGTAGGACACTTGGGAACAGGAAGTGCTCAGAATAATAGGCTGGACAGCTACTGTGAAAAGGTGTTACTTGGGAATATTCAAAGCTTAAGGGGTTTCAGGAAAGGATAATCTTAAATAAGAACCCAAGCCTCATTGAACTCAGGGTGTCCTTTGAGCTAAAGATTGGATTTTGCATGTCATGGTTCACTACTGGAAGATAAATCTAAGATGGCATTTTCATTTTCAAGATTAAAAAAAGGAAGAGCACTCTGGCATAGGTTCACAGAAATTTTGGGCTATTGCACTAGCTTAAATATGATTCTCAATTCCTATTGGAATAATTGGTCACACGTGTTTCAAATACAACAATGTATACGCAGATTTGATTTTGCAGGACAGGAAGGGGAAAAGATGGGTTTCAATTAAGAAGCATCCTAAATGGAGTATACGGAAATGTTGTTTGCAAGACACATGAGAAATACTGCCATTCTAGTTTTAAATAAAAAAGAAAAATGTGAAGCAAAAAGAATTGTAATGATTAATTTGACACTGACCAGTGCACATGCAGAAGATTATGGTATGGTAGATTATGATGAGACACAGATCATTTACTTCAAAGTGTCGATAGAAAAGGTTGAAGAAAGAAGTTAGACATTGCTGGGATTTATGCTGAGATGTGAAAGTGCCTGTTTACAGTATGATGTCATCAGGAGCTGATGAGTTTGAAGTTATGATGTGAAATATCCTTTTTACATTATAGTATCAATAAAAGTTGATTAAGTTTATTATGGACTACCTTGGAAATTAACCTTTTATTGCTCACTAGTGATCAAATATCTATACTGTGATACAGTTCAGAAGTCTTGCGTTCTTTGGGTATATCTGCATGCATAACTCAGCATTTAGCAATTGTTTAGTTAAGAAACTGAAGAACTGAAGAAAAATTTTAGGTTTTAAGATGAATACACTAATTGTGCAATTTAGTTGCTGGGAGTTGCACCTAACTATAAAAATGTCCTATAGAATAGTGAATTTAAAATGAATTGCTTAATCTTAGGCCTATGATCTGGCTTTGAGAATTGTTAAACAAACAAAAAAAAAAAGGCTTGCAGGAGTTGTAGCAGTTTTTGGGAGAAGACTAATGAATCCATTAGCCCAAAGACCCTAGTTGTACTGTACTGTTATGATTTGGGCACTTTGGTCTTGAAGCCTGAATTGATGTAGGAGGAATTTCAAGTGATGGTTCTGAAGAGCTTTAGGTCAAACCCAGCATCACTAATCATGGATTTTTTTGCTATGGCATGGAGACATTATTCCTCACATCCTCAACTCCTCTGATCAAGACTGGAAAAAAAATGCTTACAACATCCACCACCCTCGTCTATCTCAAAAGGAAAAAGATTGTAATAAAGATTCCGGTTCAGATGTCAGTTCAGATACAAGTTCTTAGCATAATAAGCCATGATAGCTGTCAAGGGTTAAAACAACCTCTGTTTTAGAATTCTGCAAATTCCAGAAACAACAAAAAACCAATCTACAAGAGCCAACAACTTCTGAATTTTTCAGAAGATAATCTTTACATATCTTTAAGTAAAATCAGTATTTTCTCTCTTTGGAAATGCTACTGTTATTTTATTAGACAAAATCTCCTGTTGCACTTAACTCACTGGCAGGAGTAAAATTATTTTCCTCCTTTTTTGTGCTTTGATGTACATTTTCCTGGGTGAAATGCTCATCTATTTATTCTTGATACTAACATGAACACACTTGGTACAGAAATATGTAAGAGGAATAAATGGATGGAGGCAATTACTGGCTCCTGATTAAGCGCTGACAAGAGTAGTCCCAGCTTGTGCTTGGATTTGTCACTTTTAGGTGACATTGGATAAGAAACTTCAAATCTCTCTTTTAGGGATGAAAAGCAACAAAGCCTTTTTTGTGGATCTGGCCTGAAGACAGTGTCAATTTACATCAGCTGACACTGTGGCAGACTGTGAGTAAGTGGGCATAAGGTATTCTGTCACCAGACAAAGTGACATTAATATTGTGCCTCACCATGAGTTATCATGGCCACAAGCCATTAGTTCCAATTAAAATAATGATTTTCTCTTTCAGGATGCAATGCCAGACTTTGTATCAGGTCAGTGATTAACGCATGTTCCTTTTGTGCCTTTAATGGTGAAATATAAACAGGGTAGGCTAATCATCCATCTTCTTTCTAACTGACATTTTTAAATAGGACAAGCACACACTGGATGCAGACGTTCACCTAGGTATAGTGACTGTTTAGTGAACACAATCATTTGTCTCAAATTTAACCTGGAGCTTAAAGCCAGAAGTTCCAAGAGGTGCCAGTTTCTGGTGTTGATCATCTACAAAGTACTGTATTTTTGAAAAACACTAGGTGATACCTTTTTTTCTGTCTCCACTTTTTTCTAAGTAGAAATTCTCCAGTTTTTTGGTAGTGTGTTTTTTTTTTTTTTTTTCCCCCTTCCTTGGGAGATTTTTTTTGGGTTTTTTTGCCTTCCTGTGCAAAAAACAGCTTCTTTTATTTTCTTTTCTTCTATGTTATAAATTCACTATGAATCCTATGCAGTAGGTTTTATTTTTACTCTTCACATGATCCACAGTACACCACCACCAAGAAAAATTTATTGATGAGGTATTTTTTTTACTACACTAGCAAAAGAATTCATTCTTTCTGTCCCAATCGGTAGAAAAATGTCATTCAGTGTAAATAAGGTTGTCATTACTGCCTATTAAGAGATATGATTTCTTTAGACACAAATATATTTAGTCTGTGAAAAGTTCATGAAAATTGAAATTTGATTCCATCAAACAGAAGTAGAGATTTTTTTTCACAGCATTTTCCAAGACACCTAATTCTTATGCATGTCCTACTCTGACAGATAGCTCTTTAATAATGACACCCAATTACCTGTGTTCATTTTGGTAGGTTTTTTTTTTTTTTTTTTTTCCCCCTTCCTTGGAGAGATCTTTAGTGGATTTTTAGCAAGTTATTCCAAACGATTCATCTAGAAGGACTGAAACACAATGTCACGCTATCACAGTTTTAACTAGCTATTGCATGTTGACTGTGCCATGGTGTTAACTGTCTATACTTATTTTAGTTCAAGACATACACAAAATAAGATTTACACAGCTCTAACAAAAGAGGGTTAAGCAAACAAATTACCTAAGGTTTACTGTGGGCTACAAGCACAGATACGGTTATTAAATATTGGTATTAGTTTGAAAGTGACAGAAACAGTGTGTTTATAAAAACCACAACAACCCACAGGGATGATTCATCATAACTAGAAGTCATACAGCTCACAATGCAGGTTTCAAATAACCTCTTGTATCTGCACTTTGAAAATCATGCAAAACAATTTTTAGGGACTACTTTTTTAAGCTATTATATTCTTCAACAATTTCAGCCTTCTGTCTGCAGTTTTAATGCTGCTTATACCTACAGAAGGACTGCAGTTAGCTGCCAAAGGGCACAGTGTCTAGTGGCCCACGAAGCCATTCTAGCATTTGCCTAATAGTATTATTTGCTTTGCTTTGTACATACCCATATTGCCTATCCATGCTCTGGAAGTCTTCTTAAGTATAAGGGAAATGCAGAGCAAAAAAATAAGTTGAAGTTGTTGGGTTTGGAGACAGTAATAAAAATACTGTATTAGGCAGTCACACGTTTGAACTGTTCAGCAATCAAAGCCCCCTGAGAGGAATGAGCTCTCGGAAGCTGCCTCTTCTCAAGTGTGTTTGTCCACTCGCTCAGATACGTTGCAGGGGAGGGACTGTACATGGTTTTGGGATGGATTGTACCAGTTTGAACCTTACCTTACCACTTTAAAGATTGGTCACCTAAACTGGAAAACCAACATCCCAGCAGTCTTGTTTTACAGGGTTTAACATCCTGTTACACCCCTCCTTGTCACTGCATTGTGAAATAAAGCCCAGTGTGGATAGATTTAAACAACACTGCTGTTCTCATATCTCACCGTGGTTTCCTCATTGTGGCAAGATAAGCCTCCTAAACAAGCACTGGCATTTTCCTAAGTGGCTGGAAGAAAACTGTGTCCAAATTTACTATCATGTAGTAGTGCTGACAATAGATACACGATTAAGAACACCTGTAGATAAGATATTGAGAAATTATTACTAGGCACTGCCCCTATTAAAAGGCAGGTGTAGTTTTACCACATCTAGCAACTGGTACCAGCACCTACTTCATTTGTAGTTCCAGAAGCAGATATTTCACCCTCATTTCCATCCCACAGTGTCCAAAGATTGTTATTTCATAAGAAAAGGTGGAGGATACCAGATCAATCATGCCAGAGATCAAGCCCTTTCACTGCTGGAGCAAATCAAAAGTTTTTAATATTTTCAGATGGAGAAGACTGTTATTAGAGAAGAGATTTTCTTTATTTGTTTGGGAAGGGTGAAAGCTTTATCAAAATTCAGTTAGCAGGGTGCATTTCTTAAGGGATTCCTCCCTCCCCTAAGAAACCAAGAAAGGAATCCAACAGCCAGGTATTTGTTCCACCTATTAATTCTCTTGGCAGATTAAAACAGAAGGAGGAGGCAGAGCATTATCAAAATCCTCAAGACAAACTACTGGAGAGAGAAAAATTACTGAAAACTACACTGCAATAGCTCCCAAAGAGACTCTTACCACCTCTCCTATTTAAGTCACTATTACTTGTTATCAGAGAAACCAGAGACAGCTGATCAATACGGTAGTATGCAGAGGAGCACCTGAATTTTGCTTGTCATGAGGAAAGATCTCATCTGCTGAGGCCATTACAGTAACATGCTATATATTCCGGATACCCATCAAGTTGGGGTTTTAAAACTGCTGAGTTTGCTTATAGAATACTAAAATCCTTGCAATCTTTTAAAGAAAGGGAGGGGAGGAAGGGAGACTAAATACCCATTATTCCAGGTTACTTGATCTGTGCCATCACAAGCAATAAAAACAAAGCCTCCTCTTCATGTTTGCATCACTACTCCCAGTACCCCCATATCTTCATGGATACTTGGGCATGTCTGAGTCTTTGAGCAAACTTGTCACACCAGGAGTACTAAGAATATCTGGAACTAATGCAGCAGCCATGCAGCCAGGAAAAAAAATTTCTACATATACCATTGGTGTTTCTTTGTAAACTTACATTCATCAAAAGAGAGTGTTTGTTCCACTTAAAAGTGTTCCACTACCAAGAAAGGTAGCATTTTTATTCACCAGACCCCCCACCTATATTGATTTTGTCAGTTAAAAGTATTTTGTCTCTCAGGATTAACTATAAATCTTAATAGGGAAGAGCCTTTGTCTTTTCAGGACTGCTTCCATGCAATTCTTCCCCTCCCTCTTCAAAATGACAGAGAAAAATGTGGTTCTGTCCAAGCCTACAATGAGAAAAAAATGCAGTATTTTCTAGCTCAGAGTATTTTCTTCAGTCTTCTTCCAGGACTATTTCATGTTCTGGTTTTTTTTTTTTTCTTTTCCTCATTCCTCCAACAGATATCTGTTTCTTTTTTTCCCAAGACAGGTTAGTTCACAGCCTCAGTCACTTTGGCACTTGAAGTCTCCACCAGACCGCATTTCTATATATCTGTGAAGCAGTTTGCTTTTCATTCCACTTCCTTCTCCTACGATGATCTGTGCATCCCTGTTACACCTTAGAAACTGGTTTGAAACCAGTCAAAATAGACTTAGTGTTTAGAGCCAACTTGTCTGCACCCATGCGAGATGATGCTTCAGAAGAAACTGCTGCCTCTTCTTGAATAGAATGATATTTCTTTCAGGTGCCAATGACAAACACAAAATTAATCACTCAGGCAAATTCTCTCTTCAAAATCCAGGAGATGTTATGATGCAAACCCTCCTGTGATATTGTATACAGGATGTAAAATTCTGAATAGAAGTGTTTATTATTCAGGTATTCAAGTTTGACATGATACTCTCACCAGTGACGTGAAATTCTCTCCTCACATGTTATTAGTACCATAATGGCTTGGGGATGGCAGAGGGACAGGGGAGGGAAGAGTAGGAAAGAAGCTGCTTACTTTTCCAGAGTAGACCATAGTTTGGCCCTTCCAGCAATCCCTGTGACTCTCCAGAGCCCTCACAGTCCATCAGCTGCCAAATATCAAAAGGCTGAAGTGCTGGGACTCTGCAGGGACTGCAGCATCTCTGTTGAAAATACCAATTCAGCTCCCAAGGTTAGCATAGCTTAGAGAGGGTTTGTAAACAGGCAGGATCAAGCACAGCAAGGACTGTGGCCACTGCAGCCTGCAGGCTGGGACAGCGGCTGCCGTCTTCCTTTCCCATGGCCTGAGCTGAGGAGGTTCCCTCCCCACCTCTTACTTCTTCTCCCTCGCAGAGTTTCCTCGTAGAGAGCCTGGGCAAATAAGATACTGACACCACAGTTATCTGCTTAGTAAGGATCCAATTTGCACAAGCTACCCATCTTTCTGGAAGAGCCCCAGCCTTCATCTAGAAGGACCATATCTACTCCTGATGTGATCACACAGTTGACTTCAGTGGTATTATGTTGCTTTCATGTAGGCCGAAAACTAACGGTAGGACTCTGCGATACAAATGATTTCTTTACTGAAAAGCAGTGAGAGACACATTAAAACCTTTACATTTATGCTTCATATGTGTCATTGTTTTTAAAAGAAAGGGAAAGCTAAAGCAATTAAAAGTGAAAAAAATTTTTGAGTATTCTGAAGAATTTTCTAATGTTGTTAAAATGATTGTTAAAGCCATCAGTATCAAGAAAATTTGCTACTGTGCATATGCCCATGCTACATGGAATCCATCATAAACATATTGTATGTAATGGATGAAGACCTTCATAATCTGATTGAATGGGTTCCTGTATGACAATGAAGAATGCTTTTGTTTAAGGCATGGCAACTATTCATTTTTTCATGGTCACATTACAAAAAGAAAATTAGACAAATGAATACAGTGAAGTGGTTGTAATGAATGTGAGTTGGAAGCATTTTTTTTAAAGATTTCCTCCCTATGTTTGAGAAAAGCTATCAGATATTACACTTTTCATGATGTGGGACCTGCATGCTTAAAAATTCCTCATCATAAATGCTAAAATGAGTGATAATTATATTAAAGTTTTTTCTGAAGATCAAAGCCATACTACATTCACTGTAGTAGGTTTATCACTGTCCTCTCTATATATCTGTTGCAGATGAAACTAAAATTCTTAAATGCTACAGAAAAATGAAAATACTTTGTATATGTGGCTGCTTTCTTGTTAGGCTCAGGTGACAGTCTTCTAAGACTGGGCAGGAATCAATGTCTTTAATGTGCAGTAGGGGGAAGAAAGTTAAGGTCTTCAGTTCCCTGGCTGTGTCTCTGTAGATACATGGATCACCATCAGCTTCAAAGTGGTGCTACCTAAAGCTTGCTTGGGGTCCTCCTAATCCCCCCACCTCCTCCGTGGTGCTAGCCTGTTCTACTCTTCAGTCTTAGACCAGCACTTAGTCTACCGCTAACATTCAAAATTGTGCCAGGTAGGTCAGCTGGCACAAAATCCAGAGCCTAAAGGGTTTCATGTTCTTCCCACTGTGGGATGTTTCTTGTGCTGGAGCTTGTGTTTCCTTTAGCAGTGCAGAAGTTACAGGCTCATGCTACAAGAAGGCCAAGGTCAAGCTAGGACCAGGTAGTATGAGTTTCCAAATGAACTTTCTCTCATGCTTGAGCCTGATCTTTGCAATGTTGCTACACAGAAAATGGTTTAGCAAGTCCCCAGACACAGAATCTTGTACTGGCACATTTAAACCATACTACCTGTTTATGTAAAATACTTTTCGTATGGAAGTAAAAGGACAGTCTAACCCTCTAATAAAAACACAGCTTAAAACCAACATGTATCCTTGTTTTATTATCTGTTGATGCAACAGCGTCCCTATTACAATCATTAGTGTTTTCAGGGCCAAACTTTATTAGCAGTTTGAAGGCTCATGGAGTGGTCCATCTGCCTCCTGGCTGGGAAGAGAACCTTTCATGCCAAAATGCACCTCTGAGAGAAAGCACACGGGATGTATAATGGGGCTCAAGCTAGAAATGTCAAAACATTTTGCATGTCCTCATATTTGTGGCATCAATCACAACAAAATCTGGATCTTTCTCAGTTTTAAATATTTAAAAATTGTATCATGTAACTGTTCATGAGTTCTGTCTTATTGTTTGCTACCACGCAAGAAATTTCACTACCTCAAGCCACCTCAAGCCTCTGCATTCAAGCCTGTTGATTTCTAAGAGAAGAGACCTTTTGAAGGAAGATATACCAAAAAAATTGAAGTTGCAGTTGAAAGCTCTGTCATGTTTTGGACATCAGCATTTTTTCTGGGGGGGTGGGGTGGGTCTGTTGTCACTGCACAACCAGCCATGCTGATATAATGGAAAATATAAGTAATTGGAGAGATGGTGTTCTCTTGGTTTACCTGGGCAAACATTAGTGGTGAAATCTCTCGTACATCTACAGTCCTGAAATTCACAAAGCAGCTCTATTGCACCTGAGGATCTGAACCTTGGCTGGTTAATTGGTCTGAATTTGAGCTTGGAGGTTTGTTCATCACCTCTAGGTGTTCCCCTACCTGACTCGTGTCATGACACAGAGAAGAATGAGTGAAGAAAAGTGCGTCTGTGAGCAGTGGAAATGTATCCTAGTCTCCAGACCTTGCCTGTTAACTTAAATTAACCATATTGAAAGCAAAAGCTTATGCTATGTACCTGACCCTGAGCAATGTTAGCTGAGGAGCAAAGAAAATTAATAGTTCAAATGAGCAAAAAGTCCCAGTGGTCTCAGCATTTACAGGAAGGAAGGGGGGAAAAAAACCCCAGAAAACACCTGAAGAATAAGAATTGCTAGATTATATCTAATAACAGCTCAGCCAGCACGGCTAGTGTTAATGATCCATCTGTGAGGAGCCCAAAGGTTGCCACATATGAACTGTGCTCCTTTCTTACAAAAGTGACAAGCAGGAAATGTTCCATTACTGCTCTAGCTAGATCCGTAATGACTCCTCTGCTTTTTTCCCTGCTGTAGGTAATGGCTTACCCATGCAATTACCTTCTTTTGTCTTCACAGAGTTGAGGATAAATTATTTCATCCTCTCTGCAGGGGGCATTTGAAACTAAAGTTATTTTTGGGGAGAAATATATTCTTTCATGTAAGATGCGGGAGTTGTTGCTCCTCAGGCAGCAGAGAGAAAATGAAAGGCACTTCAAGTCTTTTAAAAGCTGGGTTCTGATGTTTAGCTTGAGATCAAAGAGAAAATGGGGAAAGGAGGGGAAACTGAGTTTCTAGTCAACTACCTGTATAAACAGCCTTGTATATGCGTCCTTTGAAGGACCTACCAATACATTTCTGATCTTTGAACTCTTTTTCTTATTTTATGAAGGTGAGCTGAATTTCTTTTCAGTTGTCTTATTGTGAAATTAATGACTGTGCTTTAGATGCCTTGAGAAGATTGTACTAACCTGAAAAAAAAGAATAACACAGTGTCTGGAACTTGGTTATTACAGTCACACTTTTGTTTGTGGGAAAAATGCCAAAGTAGTTTTAAAAGATTAACATCTGAAAACAATATTTACCAGGTTTTTGAAAGCACAATTTGGGGTTTTGATGTCATACTATAATACTTTAAGCTCAGTGCTGTTACTTTAGTATATTTATTTTGTTTGCAGTAAACCTATTTATTTTCTTTTCAAGCTGCTTTTTTTTTTTTGAGAGTGGTACATTTCAAATTCAAAATTCGTTTTGTTGTTGCTTTTACACATACTTGCAAAGCTACTGCTGGCTTGTGTGAAGCATAATAACCAAGCTAAATGAGCTACTAATAGCATTTATAACTAATACAGATGCCAGACAAGTGTCCCTAGCCCAGCAGAATGACAAAACATTCTTCTTGTTTTTGAGATAATGCTAGGTATACCACTTACTTTCTGACACTTTGAGGAAAAGCGTAGCTAATAGCATGTAGCTGAGGGACAGTACTGTCTATTTATCAGCGTGTGTAGCCAGAGAGATTGGTTGTGGAGTTCAGAAGCAAGCTGTATCGATCTCAGCTACAGTACATTCTTATTGTTTCCTACACTTACCCAACCTGATGTTATTCACTGGGACTAGGAATCAATTAGGGCTTATTGCTGCTGTTATGGAAAAATAAAAGATATGTTTTCCAATACTGTGTGGGATGCCAAATATTTGGTGTTCTGACAGGAATGGAACCAACAAAAATAAGAAGCAATTTCTTTTAATATTTTCATATGGTAGTAACAGCCCCCATTAATACAAGTCTTTTCCTTTGTAGATCTTTAAGACCTTTACTGAGATGGGGAAGGAATGTAATTCCCATTGTTTACAGCTTGTGAAATTGATGTAACAGAGGGAAGAACTGCCTTGCTCCAGGGGAAAGAGATGGTTGAAGTAAGAAGAGTGGAAGCATACTTGCAAGAGTGGTTTGAGTGCTTATAAATATTGATGTGATAGTGTTTTACATTATGATGATTTCTGAGCTTCACAAATTCATATGAGATTCTTGTTGTGTTACTATATGGTTTTGTCAATAGAGAATGATAGGTTTTAATACAAAAAACAGTACATTTGCAAGCATATGATAGAACCCCTGGAGAGGTTCTGATTTGGATCAAATGAACTGAGTGATAGAGAGAGAGATGATAACATGAGGAATTGGTTTTTACTCAGTATGTTGAGAGCTGCCTTTTTCTTTCTGGGACAAAGACTGAGTGCTTATTCACTTACAGCCTTCCCTGTTTCTTCATTGCATACCCATATCACACATCACAGGAATGGCATTACAGTGAACTGTTCAACCCACTGACAAATCAAGTTTTCCAACTAGGTTTTGTTGTCACTGTCACTCAAGAAGCCTCAATGAAGGTAGGTGCAAGGCTGCAACAGAAGGCAGAAAAAATGGCCCTAAGCTCAGCAATGATTTTAGCACAAGCAGACTGCTTAGTAAAACCAGAGAACATAGTGTAAGTTTCTGGGGAATTCAGAAGGTCTACCGCCCAACTGATGCAGATTTCTGTGGGATCTCCTGATGCGTCCTTGGCCTGTGTTAAGTGGGAAAGGAAGAGGGGGAAGCTCCAAGGATCTTTAGAAAAGCATCCACCCAGCTCTCCCTCCTTTCAAATATCCCTTCTTCGTAAGGGTTACTCTTCCCTGGGGAAGGAGCCTGCTTGTGAAACCACTGTGGGAACACCCCTGGGATTTCTGGATACATTGAGGGTGCGACTGGGAACACCACGGGTTCATGTGGTTATGTCCTTCAAAGGTTTCACAACACATAGACTATTGTAGCTATGGCAACAATAATCACCTTAACACAGAAGAAGGCAAGAAGTTCAAAGGCACAGCCACTGGAAATTGAACACATTATCACAGAGGCACCTGCTGACATTGCAGATACACACTGGAAGAGGATAGAAGTCAGTACTGATATAGGTGGATGGACTGTGGGAAAAGCACAATTGAATCTTCACCTCATCCATCCTCCCAAAGTTCCTGCCTATTATTGCAATAGTCTGGGACCTGGCCTACCTAGCAGGCTGAAACATCTCTGCCAAGCAAAACAAAGCCTAAAAACTATTCATTTCCCTACCATCACATTTCTACTGCACAGTGTGTCCACGTGCTCCTGAACTGTCAGATGAGACCATCACCATGGCAGATCTGATGTAGGACTCTTCTGACTAAAAGGCTGGAGAAGTGTTGCCTTTGGTCCCTACCAGCTCAGAATAATGAAAGCAGTAATCTCTAGAATTGCTTACTTCCTTCCCTTGTTCCTCTCCAATGCTCCCAGGCTGCCAGGGATCCCAGGGCTCCTTCCAGGCCCTGCGTCAGGAGGAGGCCATGCAAATCCATGGATCCAACAAAAGGCAGAAGGACCTTCTGGGCAGAGCCCTCCCTGCACAGGCAATGACAATGGCAGGCGTTGCAACCTGCTTGAGGGTCATGGTTTTTTCCCACACCAAAAATGAATGTCTTCATTTTTTAGCTCTCCCACTAGGTGAGCTGAGGTGTATCTCCAGGTGAACACACTGGATGCTCTCCATCATGGCTGGATCTTTTCCTATCCCTTTGCCCAAGACCTACTCAGATTAAGTGTAGTTCCCAAACTTGTCTCTGTCGTAAAAAAAAAACCCTACTGTTAGGTCTGATGGTGTTGATCTCTGTCTTCTCTATCCTACTAGCTACTCTGCACTTATGGTGTCTTAAAGTTTTGAGAAAAATCCTACTCTTACTAATTACCTGCTCATACTTATTGCTAACCCTAAGGCTGGGATGAGTGTATGGGGCTAATAATCAACCCCCTTGGATAATACTGGAGATTTCATAGTAAGTTACTAAGTCAACTCGTCATGAACTAGGCATAACTTAGGGCTGAGGGAAAGGGAGGGTGAGTTTATGTTTCTGAGAACTGGGAGCTAATCACAATTGTCCAAGCATGGGTAAGACACCTATGTTGTCAGGGATGTGCATACTGTATATGTGTGATGGGGTATCCTGGTGTCCTGGTTTTGGCTGGGATAGAGTTAATTTCCTTTCTAGCAGCTGGTATAGTGCTGTGTTTTGGATTTAGGATGAGAATAACGTTGATAACGCAGGGATGTTTTCGTTACTGCTGAGCAGTGCTTACACAGAGTAAAGGCCTTTTCTGCTTCTCGTGTGGTGTTTGGCTGCCTGCTGGGTTAAACCACAGCAGGTTTTTTTGGCACCCAATGTGGAGCTTGAAAGGTTGAGATACGACAGATCTGACCAGAGTGTGTTAAAACAAATTTGTTATAAGCATTCATTATTAGGTTAATAGCTGCTGGTTGCAATGTTGATTTATTTGCTCTTAGAGTTGTGTTCTGTAACACCTTACTTGCTGTATGTGTTCCCTGTTGTGCTGTTTATCAGCTCTGGGGGATGGATTAAGGTTATCATTTTGCTGTACCGTGTAACACTGGCTTATGATATGATAAAATTACTGGTTGTGAGACTAATCTGGTATTTGTACTCAGCAAGGCTGTCATCTCCATACTTTGGGAACCATCTCTCAGAAACTATTAATAATTACACTCTTTACCTTTTCTCCTTGGAGAGCCAATTTATGGGGGAGGCAAGGGGGGGGCACTTTTCCCTGCTCCTTCAGCTTCCCCTTCTCCTCCAGGCTTGTTACAACAGCTCTTGAGAATTTTGAATATCCTTGGGGTGTTCAAACCAGCATGTTCCTATTGCTATCTCTTCTGAATGTGGTTCAGGTCCTGTTTAAGGTTAAACAACTATTTAAGAATACCACCCAGGGATCTGCCCCAAGGCTGGATAGTTATGAGTGGCAGGGTGTATGATATAGTACGGGCAAGTATCTAGGACAGTGGGCACCTCCAAAGTTTTGGAACTTTACCCCTGAGCACGTGCAGAATCCTGAAAAACTAGTAAAATATTTGGAAAAAGTATGCAGTCACTCTGGCAATTCCAGCGAGACACAAATCACTGCAATGTGCTGATGCCTGGCTCATGCCTACCGAGCCCTGTTCAGCACTATTCAGTACCCTCAAGAGGAAGAGAAGGTCTCTGGATCTGCCGACAAGGCAACAGGCACTGCGGTTACTCCAACTCCCACGACATGCACTGTGGCTGAACCAGAGAACCAACCCGTGCTGTTATCAGTTGCCCCTATACACAAGAAGAAATGGTGGAAGCGAAAGTCAGCTTGTGTAGTAAGGGAAGAAACTCTTCCCCTATTAAGGGAAGAAGTGGATGAGGCAGAGTACTCCAAAGCAGGACCATCACAAGAACAGGAGGAGGAAGAGGAAGAACTCATAAATGAGGCGGTAGCCACCTGAGCCCTATCCCTGAGTGAGCTGCAAGATATGCGAAAAGATTTCAGCCGTCATCCAGGCGAGCACATTGTCACCTGGCTGATCTGATGCTGGGATAATGGGGCCAGTAGCCTAGAATTAGAGGGTAGGGAAGCCAAGCAGCTGGGATCCCTTTCTAGGGAAGAGGGCATTGACAAAGCGATTGGAAAAGGGGCACAAGCCCTCAGCCTCTGGAGGCGACTCCTGTCAGTCGTGAAGGAAAGGTATCCCTTTAAGGAAGATGTTATATGTCACCCAGGCAAGTGCACCACCATGGAGAGAGGTATCCAGTACCTGAGGGAATCAGCCGTGCTGGAGGTGATTTATGATGACCTGAACAATGAGCAATTATCCAAAGATCCAGATGAAGTCAAGTGCACACAACCCGTGTGGTGGAAGTTTATAAGGAGCGCACCATCATCATATGCCAATTCATTGGCAGTGATGACCTGGAAAGATGGAGAGGGACAAACAGTGGATGAATTGGCTGGCCAACTCTGGCAATACGAAGAAAGTCTCTCTTCCTCTCTTGCTTGGGTGTGGAGAAACTGTC
>NW_008824283.1:7157859-7190769 GCF_000699105.1 Pygoscelis adeliae | reverse complement strand
TCTTATGCTGAGGGCTCCAGAGCTGGATGCAGTACTCCATGTGGGGTCTCACCAGAGCAGAGTGGTGATGTGCTGGGGAAGACAGTCTGGGTTATTCCTGTCTCAGGCAAAGGCAAATCCATCTGTGGGGTTGCTTTTGCTCAAGGACTTGGGTGTACTTGGTGGGTGATGCAGAAGGATGGGGAAGTCCGATGTGTACCTCAAGGAGATTAGATTTTGGGTGAGAATAGCCAATGACTTGAATTGTATGATATTAATTACTATGTAATACTGTATATCATCACTTCTATGGTGGCTATATGACATATCAACAGTATTACAATAAGAATCACCCAGATTAATGAAGAATGAGTTTTGATGAAACCAAGTAAAGTGCAGTGATGGTAGAACCGGACAAGTGCAGTGGTGATGGAACTAGAACTGGCTTCAGCATGCAACAATGCAACAGCACACACCATCTCTCCTGCCCTGAAGAACTGTTATGACAGATGGAGCCCAAAGTCACGCGCTAAACAAACTCAACAGACTTTTTACAGGGATGGTCCAGAGACTAAGGGAATGATATCTGTGTGTATATATCAAAATACAGGAAGGGTGGTGGTGATTAATTGGGATGTATTGGAAAGCCTGGGACTTGGGCATGATGTAGGTGGTATAGAATAAGGGGTGTAAAGGAACTTGCGGATTTAGATGTCAAAAGTGTAACAGATATTTGTGCATGAGACACTGGTTAGCTCTTAGTAGAGAGAAACTGCACACAGACTCTTAGATCTAAAACATCCCCAGACATCTAAATAACGGTAAATGAGTCCCACTGACTTAGTGTGAACATTTTATGGTAAACAAATTAAACAGCTTAAAGTCTTCATTATATTGTCAGAGCAAAGTTAGATCCTGAAGCAGGGAAGGATCTGGCCACAATGAGGAGAAGTGACTAGGGAGACAGGAGAGGCCAAAACTGGTCCAAAAGTCAAAACAACATGTTGATCTTGATAAATATCATCTCAGCTCATCAAGTAGGAGAGCTAAGGGAGGAAAATCAGCAAAAGAAGGCCAAGGTTGCATACTTGAATTTTGGCAGTGATTTTGATTACATAAAAAGGAAAGGCAGACTTCATGTGTTCTATAAAAGCAGCAAGCAAATATCTCAGTAGCTTAAGAAAAATACGTTGTATAGCTTTTCTATTTTCAAATCTGATTTTATCTTTCAAATTCTCTTCCATGCCAAAGTTTTTTCATGATCATATAAACAGAGGAGACAGTAAATATTTATCTTCTTCAAACAGTTCAAAACAGATGAGTATGCAGATAGTAAAGGGCCAAAGTATAAGCAGTAAACAATTTTGGAAATCTATAGAGGGGAAAATTCTCATTCATTCATACCAATGGCCTGGAAATATATTAGACGTAGACAAAATCACCAGTTGCTTGGGGCAAGAAACATCATGAATTCATGGCCCTGGTGCCTGTTCTGTCTGCAACAGAGCCCTGGAAAGCCTGGCTTGTTACTCCTGCAAGTACATTTATAAGAAGAAATAGCATTGTAGTCACTGCTCCTAAAGGATCTATAGCTGGTATCAAGTTTTTAATCCCTTGATATTCTATGCTTTGGGATACAACTGTTCAAGGTAGTAACCTAATCTAAGTCCATGGGTTTGTTAAAAAGGATGGCTGTGTGGATCAAAGCCATCCTCAACCTCAGCCCAGATATCTTATGTTGAATAAGTCACTGAATTTTTTTATATCTCCATTTTTCACCTGCAAAATGGAGTAAAATATATCTGTCTAAGAAGATACAATCAGCAAAATCATGTCAAATATCATCGGGAACAAAAGCATCACAGTAAGAGTTGTTCTGACTATATCAGATGTCACATAGCCTTTCATATCCCTCTCCACTCATACCATTGGTTTCACTAGGAAGACGCTGCTGTGACTTTTCTACAGGGAATCATAGAATCATAGAATCATTAAGGTTGGAAAAGACCTCTAAGATCATCGAGTCCAACCATCAACACAACACCACCATGCCCACTAAACCATGTCCCTAAGCGCCTCATCTACACGTCTTTTAAATACTTCCAGGGATGGTGACTCAACCACTTCCCTGGGCAGCCTGGTCCAATGTTTAACTACTCTTTCAGTAAAGAAATTTTTCCTCACGTCCAGTCTAAACCTCCCCTGGTGCAACTTGAGGCCATTTCCTCTCGTCCTATCACTAGTTACTTGGGAGAAGAGACCAACACCCACCTCGCTACAACCCCCTTCCTAAGGGGAAGCTGCAGAATTCCCCTTAGGAAGTCTGCACTGAAATTTGCAGGAGTATAGGACCAACCTGCTTGTTTTTTTAGCATGTACTGCTGTGCGTATATATGATTAATGTAGAATTTGTGAGTAAGGCTATTCAGCCGTCTGTGTGTAAATAAAAAAATGGCAACATTCTGAAGACCTTTTTTCATTGTATTTCTCCTGTTAAACAGCATGTACTTAGACTTCTAGAGGACTGTAAGTTTCTAATCTGTGTAGAGAATTCAGATTGATTTAACCAAAGAAGACCCTCTCACCAACCCTGCAAGCCACTGGGGCATTGAAAAGATTAAAGACTTTATTCAGTGTGGGAAACCTAAAATACTGAGTGACTAGACAAATGGCCTACTCTGCATTTTTCCAAGTATGTCTCAGAAAAGAAAATTCTGGACATGTTGCCAGAAAAATCCAATGCCACTTCAACTGTAGTGCAGCTTCCAGACCAAAATATAACTTACTTACCCAATATATTTTACTGTTTTTGAGTATTTCTCCAAATCCAATCTTAGATTATTCCTCATACCATTTTTTTTTTTTTTTCATTTTAAGATCTTTTGGAAAGTTTGGATTGTCACTTTCATGTACTTGTAGCTACAGACTTGAAGGAGATTATTTTGTGTGTAGGATCAAAAAGCAAGTGCCAGTGGATATAAAGCAGCTGGCAAGCAGACAGAATAGACCATTTGTTATTTTTTTTATTTCACTAACTTCATGTATATTTTTCTGCCTGGCCTCATTTGACAAAGATTGCATACAGTAGATGTGAGAAACATTTTAATGCAGACTATCCTCAGAACTGCTGTTGGTAAATGATAGTGCCTATTTCCAAATTTGAGCATGTCTAATTGCAGACAGGCAGCATCACCAAGTAATTTTCCTTAGGTAATCTCTCTTTATTATAAATTCAACCAGAAACAATAGATGAGATTACCCTATAAGTGCGAGCACGCATTGTTATTAGAACAGCACTGGCCCAAAGAGCCATTTCTGGGCATTAACACTTCTCTGAGAAACACAGCAAGACTGCATTTTTCCTGAAGTCATTGCCATACAGTTTTTAATTGCGGGGATTTTGGTTTCTCTCCTTCTGTCTTCCACCTTGTACTGCTTTTGGAGGTGGTGCCCCAATGTTCCAGGAATGCAGGTGTCAACATGGTTAGGTCAAGTCTTCTCATAATAACATCCCCTTAAAATGACAATTGAGGATGGACAAGCTGACTCCAGCTTTGCTCTGATGATTTCAGTCCCATGGGATGTCTCCCCAGGATGTCTGATTTCTTTGACTAAATCTCAGAAAAGCTGAGGTACAAACTACCGCTAAAAAGAGAGGTCAAACAATTAGAGCTTCCATGAAATGCCTAAAATGTTCTCTCCTTTCCACAATATATTTTCTAATACTTTGTAATTTCCCACTTGCTACTTACACTAACGGAGAGCTATATCCTTGTGAAATTAACTCACAAATTTTCCTTTATCAGCTTTAGATATTACTGAGAAGGTTGAAGGTTAATATGGGTATTTTTCTTGGCTTGCTCCATTGCTCACCTTCCTCCAGTCCCTTTCCTGCCAAAGCTTATTAAGCTCACAACTGGATTTATTCATATAATCATCTCTGCTCTCAGGAAAATAAAGTGGGTTTGAGGTTAGTACTCAAGTTTGTTCAGAGGATAACATGCAAGGTTTTTTATTTTTTTAAAGAAGACACACAACATCAAAGAGCAAAGCAAGCAAACCTGCTTTGAGAGGTTAGGAAAACTAAGAGCAAACCTCTTAGTTTTCATTTTTCAAGAAAACAGTGCCATTCAGATGGTACTTAGGTTTTCCTCCTTCGCATGCTGAAAGTATCAGTTTTGGATTTAATTGCTGATTTCTTTGTGGTACCTTTAACATATCAGATGAAGGCTTTGAAGGAAGGAGTCTAATGTCATCTTTGCAATTCAAATACTGAACTGATCAAAAGCTCTTCAACCTTGTCACTTAAACTGATTAAAGCTCATTTAAAAGATGTGTGCAAAAAACGTGCGGAATTTAGCTATCAGGGCAGATAACTGCACTGAATGGTCAAAAATATGTTGTAATGTCTGCAGGTGGCACAAATTTCACATGGCTGTTTTGTAGGTACTCAGTGGATACAAAGCAGACCCCATTCTGGGATCATGTCCTCTTTCTCCTATTCCTTTTGTGTGTATTTTCCAGACCAAGGACTCACTAGGTTTTGTTTTTGCACTTTAGCACATCCTTAGCTGAAGAACTAAGCCGAAGAACTCTGCTTTGTTGCCCTGTTGCTTAAGACACTGTCTCAAAAAATGGATATCTGAATCTTCTGGTTAAAAAAAAAAAAAAAAAAAAAGATTGAAAGCAAATCTCCTGGTTTTAGGACATGCAAATAAACCCACTAAGTTTTTCTTCCACGTGACTTTGCATTGTGGGAGGTGGGGTTGTATTTTTCTTCTTCTACCTATCTTTTAAAATAAAAAGAATAATTTGGCCAAGTCCTTAAAGAAAATCTGCCTGAGAAAGGACTGAGTGCTATGATCACAAGTGCAGAGTAGCATCACTCTGGAGGCCAGAGTAGAGGACCAAAGGAGTCTTGCTGCGTGCGTGGTTGTGTTGGCAGCTCACGGTGGGAGTCCTGCCTCTGCCCGGCTGCTGTGCAGGGAGGGCAGGTGCCAGAGTAGGGGGCTAGATCCCATACCGCAGAAGGACGGAAGAGGAGCAGGTGACTAAGACTTAGGCACTGCAGTATCTGCCTTAACAGCTAAATTCTAGCTTTGATCCACACACTTACTCAGCACGCTTCACATTTCTGCAGCACAAAGCAGAGCTGAATCCAGGACTGTGGAAACCATAGTAGCAGCCTGTACATTGAACTACCCTTCATACCGATACAGAAAGCACATTCTCCTCCTCCTGTCCCCGTGTCCCCCCCCCCCCCAGCGTACAACAAATGCGAGAATTCAGTTCCTTCTTTTCATTTAAGGTTCGGGTGACTATCGGTGAGGCTGCAAAGATGGATAACCCCATTAAAACTTTTCTTTTTTTCTTTCTCAGAGTGCATAGATAATTTTGCTCTGCTCGTACATTATTAAAACTATGAGGCCAGATTCTCAGCAGGGGCAAAGTGATGTAACTCTGTGAAAATCAATTAAGTTATGAGGATTTAAACAACGGAGAATGTCACCCCTCTGACACTTGCATCTTAGGCACTAGTATGCTTTTTTTCCAGATGCGATTATGTACGTATTTGCTAAGAATCATGGCTTACAGAAAATGTGAAGTGGTAGGAAGTATTGCCACATAGAAAAATAGAAGAAGAAAAAGCAGAAGAGGAAATAATTTCCCCAGCAACAATTCCTCAGTGTTTTAGTTTTCCAGCTTAATGATACGTAATTTTAGCTTCTTTAAAAACAAATCATGGTAATGGAGCCTCTGATTTGTGTTTCTTTTCTCTTTTTAAATAAAATGTTTAAATATTTATTGCAAATAAGGGCATTTATATATCACATTCTGCAGCAGCCCTTCACTAACGAATAGTTTCTTGCATGTCATTTGTTGCTGTAGAGTTGCCCCTGCCACCATTCACTAACTGAGAGGCATCATAAACATCAGACTTTAACATCATTACATTTTGTGCCTCCTGGATGGGATTTGTGTTCTGTTTCCAGATTCTATTACTGGATGTGTAAGAGAAAAAGAAAAAAAAAGGGAGAAGGGAAACAAAGTATAAGGAATGTTTTTATTAAACCTTTCTCTTAGCTTTACAGAAGCTTTTTTCTTTTTTTCCCTTTTGTAGACTCCATGTATTTTTAATGATTTCTCTGTTGCTTGTAGAAAGTTGAGAGGATGCGAGAAGGAAAGAGAGAGCAGTCAGATAGAATAATTCAATTTTCTACTTTGTGAAGAGAAAAATTTGTCTCTGGGCTACATCTAAAAAAATAATAAAAAATGATGTTTTCCCTTTGTAGCTTCTAATACATTTTATTTAAAGAAAAAAGCCTTCTTTAATCTCTGCTTCCTTTTTGGAAAATGAAGTCATGTGCTTTGCAAAATCACAGAAGCAGGTGATGCACATACTTGAATTTGTAAGGCAACAGGACAATTTTACAATGGAACAGAAGACAACTTACAAGAAAAACAAGCCTCTGACAAAGCAAAGTCACAGAGCCCATATACTAAGCCTTCTTTTGTGTCACATAAGGGGAGTGGGGAAGAATGGAAGGGGAGGATAGAATATAATGTGTCTTTCTCATATATAATTAGATGGCTTAGTAATCATATCTACTTTATGATGATTACATTGGTAAATTCTTAAGCACTATCAATTTTTGCAATGTTTTTCTGTGTCTGTCAAAGGCAACATTTTACGCAGAGGAGCTGGGGTTTGTATTCCCAAGTATATCCAGGTACTAGCTTTTGGTGGGAGTTTGGTGCTGAGGAAACGGTACAAACTGCTACTGAAAGTGAAACCACTGCTCCCCATGCGAAGTTTGGGAAGGAAAGCCTGGTGCTGCTGGTGGTTGCAGAGACCCTGTGCTGCCTATGAGCCATGATAAGTAGAAGCCCACCACTGCCAATGTGAAAGTGTATGTAAGGGGAGTGATGGCTGCACCCGCTGAAAGGCTCCAGGCGGTGCTTCTTCCAGCACAGGCGCTGCATCCAAAGTGATGGAAATTTGACATCCTGAGGGTCAGAGCAACCTAGGCATATTTTACAAATTTAGTATGCTTTACCTCTCACACTTATAAGGCAAAGGATATATACTCATATTTTTACTAATACAGAAGCATATGGTGGGAGAGCTATTTCCAAGCTCCTCCCCTGCAGTGCTCAGGCTTGGGAGGAACAGGAAGATGTGACACAACAAAGTATAGGATTGTCTCTACTCCACCTATGCTGTTTTTCATACCCTTTGGGCTAATGCGCACTGAGAACTGGCTCAATGCACTCACCTGAAAAAATGGGAGCTGGAAATTTATTCCAGCATCTACTTATGTTCAAATCTGGCTTTTGCAACAGAAAGTGTAACCATCATGTACTGGTGCTTAGAAGTCTTTGTACTGGTGTCCATCAAGCTGGTGACAGGTCACCCTGTGGGACACTGGTGACTGAGAGGAGAAACAGGTGCAAATCAAGGAGAGCTTTGTTAAATTGCTACATAAAAAGAGGTCTAAGCTTGATGGAGCACACCAGCTTACATCTTTGTGTCAAATCTTCCACTATGCTCGATCCCTTATTCTGATATTGTAATGTTTGAAATGCATTCTTTTCTTGCTTTTTACTGGAAGTGGGAGAAAAGAAATATCAACGTTTTCTTAAAAATGTAAATTTTATGTTTCACAACTTGCTTGATGCAGCTCAACATTATTCTTATTATTACCATTGCAAGTCACTCCTTACACTGAAATAGTGCAGGCAAAACTCAGTGTCTGAACAATGACTTAGTAGCAGAGCTTTGGTTGTACTGTATATAATTATCTCTCTGCTGTAACATTTGCTCAGATTGAACATCACTTTTCGCTTAGGGTAGATCATGAACTGAGTACTCACAGACATCAGTGGGATTTGATCTGGGTGTAAAACTGGGTCTGTGCCTGGCTTTTGGTATATTTATCCACTACTTACTGTTACAAGGAAAACCCTGCTCAACTCATGTGGTTTAAATCAAATCAGGTTTGAAGAAGTTTATTCATTTATTGACAGCATGTGATTAACTGGAGAACAATGAACTATAAATTCAGGATCAATATGAACAATATTGCAGATAAACTGCAATATTAGTCACTTCTAAAATGTTAATAAGCACTTAAAAATTCTAAACAGCCTTCTGTAACTAATACCCGAAAGTTTTAACCCCACAAAGACGCATGCACACATTCCAGTCCTACCTCCACCCACCCTGCTCCTGTGACCCCCAACACACGTTTGCTGGTGAAAAAGCCTCTGCAAGGTCCCCTCTGCACCCCCTGGTGCGGGTCTCCCCATATCTGACTCCCACAAGTGGAGCACAGGCTGTCCCCAGCACCCGTTCCATGGGAGGGGGCTCTGCCTGTCCCACGTGGAGGCAGTGATGCTGACGGGGCAGCTACAGACAGTGCCCAAGCTGGGTGCCTGTGGTTCCTCCTTCCCTCCCCAAGGTCTCTCCGTTCCTGTTGCAAATTATCACGGTTCTTTTAAACTTATTTTCAAGCTGACTCCTCGTTTTCTTAAAAAAGAAGCAAATCCCTAGTAATTCCATGGTTACTATTTAATCATGTTGACGGTTGTTTTGTGCAAACTACCATCACTGGTAATCCCTTCTTAGTGTTAACAGTTTTGGGGCACCTGAACTTGCCACACCACCTTTTCCATATCTATGAGGTGTGCTTAGCCAGCTCAAGGAGGCTCCTGGCAATGCTGAAAGGGTTTTGATGAAGGGAGTCATTGACATTACAGTAGCCCACATTTTAAAGAGCTGTAACAGAGATCATGTTCAGGACTAGCTCTGCTTTATGACTTTTGCTGAGGAATGAAAACTCCCTATCTCCTAACAACTGTATTTTAGAGAAGGTGAATAATGATTATTGACACTTAAAATTACTAACAATTTACTGCTGAAACCATTTTGAAACTCCAGCTAGCCCCATGTTAATGCTAATCGAGGATACAAGTGAGAAGGTGTATTTTAATAGTAATACTCAAGAACTGATGCATTTAACTGCCATTAGTGTTAATAGGAGTTATTCGCATGAATCCATGCATATCGAGAAGTAAAGTATACCTTGTGCATAGGAAATTCAAGCTGTCCTATTTAGAGCACAGAAGAACAGTTTGCTAAGAAACAGCTGACTTGTTACAGGATGGCAATTCTGGCTCAGGAGGCTCTTTTCCAGCTGCAGACTCCCCACTTTTCAGAATATCAACTGTTTACTGCTGTCTGCAAAGAGCATCTAAAGGTTTTTTTCAGGCACTCTTTATCTGAGTCTGACTTCTCAGTCAGGAAACAATCTTTTTGGTGCTGAACTGCTGCCGACAAATCTACCTGGTATCTTAAATACAGGAGGAATTCCTGCAGCATTGTAGACTTGTGTGGTGTTGGGTTGCTACTTGCAGGAAATTAGGGTACATTCCATGAATTAGATATAAACTAAAAAGTCTAAAAATTTCTGTAAGCATTTTGGGGGGCTAGCGTAGAGTCATATTCTTTTAAAGAAGACTATTCCATTATTTCATGCATTTTGATTTACCCAAAGGAGTAAAGGCTCATTTTAAATTCTGATTTCCACAGCAGCCATAAAAAAAAAAAAAAAAATCCATTCCATTGGAGGAATATAAAACAGATTTTAGAATGGAAATCTACAAATGTACTGCAGATCTAAGATCCTCCCCTTTTTTGCTGTTCAAGTTGTTTAATGAAATTAACAAAGGTGTCAAATAGGGGAAAGGGAGCTCCAAGTTTATTATTTGAATTGATGGGGATTACCCATTGTTTCTTGTTCAATTGAGTATTGTCACTTTACCTCAGGCTAATAGTCCTCTAAAAGCTCTACTGTCATTGGGAAGAGAAAAAATCCCCTAGGAGAGCAATTCAGAGTGGTTAAACTGGGCTTTGGCTCTGAATTGTTGTTTTGAGAGCATCTCTCTCTTCTCTGCTGACTGCAGATGGAGCCTGTGGAGAGCTAGTGGCCTCCCTAGGCAAAAGTTAGTTTATGGAAATACCCACCTCTGTGTCTTACTGGCTCCCTAAAGGCCTGGACAACAATACCATCCAAGGGAACTATTTTTAACTGCTCTTGCCTAAAGGTTTCAGATTTTCTATTAAGATTTAGAATTTGCCATGCTGGTTCATGTTGATTTTGCCATTAAAAATATTTCAATGTATTTTTCTTGGTAAGTTTGCTGTAAGATAGAAAGTGCTTCTCATGAAAAGCAGAGATCCTGTACTCTGCCAGATACATGGTTTTTTTTTTTTTGTTTTAGTGTTTTGGGTAGATATTAATATATTGCTTCTCTGCAGTCTTAATGATTTAGTTCCAGGTTTGTCAGGAAACATTCTTGGGGTTGAGCATAGGAGAATGTGATACAAATCGTAGCTAGCATTGTTGCCTACATGACTTTCAGTATAGGACCCTTGGGAAGTATGTACTAAACAAATATATTAATATGACAGGACCTGTTTCATTGGGTTTGTGTTCTGAAAGACAAGGTGAAATAGGAAATTCAGCAAGCAGGTAGGATGAAGTAAGTGATTTGAGGAGAGCCCCAGCTGATATAATAGCTCAAATCCACGAAAATCAATAGCAATCCATGAAGCCTTCAAGAGACCAAATGTCTCACTGAAAACTTCATAAATTCTGTTTCTTTGAGAGCTTCTATTCTGAGTACACTTTCAACCATAGCACTAAAACCACTCCTGTTACATAGCACTAAAACCACTCCTGTTACTCCTGTTACATACAACCACTCCATTTCTCTTTATTAATTTTACTGGATGAGCCTGCCCTGCTTGATACTATTGACCATGAACATAAAACTTTTAAATTATGATTAAAGCAATGTTTTCTCCTTTTTGACACTGCATATTCTTCTAGGTTCCATTTATTTTTAATTAGGATGCCGGCATTTTCTAGTCTGCCAGCCAAATTGGTGCTTAGCGGCATGAATAAATACTGATATGGACATAGGAATATTTTGCCTTCTGCTGAGCAAGGGGAAGAAGACTTAGTGTAACCCTTATCATTTAACAAAGAATGGATCAGGACACTTCCACAATGCTCAAAAGAGCAGTGAGAGAAAGACCTGCCCAATGCGCAAATCAGATTTCTTTTTCTGTGTCAGGGTGCCTGCAAGATACTACACAATAGTTCATCTGTTCAACCACATGTTGGTCTGGGGCTTTTCTGACTTGTTCAGAGAAGAAGCCCAAGTGTATCCAGTCAGATAGGAAATGCAGGATAATTGGCTGGATAATTTTAGGGTATCTGGTAGGATAAAAAATGGTTGAAAACTCAATATTGGCTTAATTCTGTTCCCACTCAAGCCAGTGAAAAAGTCTTCTGGCTTTTCACCATTGAAGTCAATGGTAAGTCAATTTTTAAAATCCTATCCTTAGCACATAATGTATAATCATTCATTTTTTGCATCCAGTCTGTTTCATTGGATTATTCACACCTGCCTTTGGTAACATGGTATAGCATAGCTAGCTAGACCAAACACAAAACACCTTCTTTGATAAGCAGTCAGCATTAGTGACGATTCAGCTGCTATTTCAGGATACTATTCTTAGCAACTCAGGTTGTTCACAATTTGATGTGAAATTTTGCTAATTTGTAGACTTCTGTGAATTCAGTTTTGCAGGACATCTGAAAGTGCTGGCTGATCTGCAGGTGTACAGCTTAACTAGTGTGGATATAATGTCCCTAACATATTCTAACTTTAAATGTATTGAAAGTTTCGATAATTCTCCAGTTAATATTTACCTGGCAAGCTGCTAGAGGCTTCGGGAATCTATTTAAATAAACAACTCAAATTTATCCAAATTCAGAAGTTGCAACAGGAGTTCGTTAGTACTATAATCAAAGGACCTTCTTTGAAACTCATTAGGCTTCTGCTTCACAGGAAGTACCACAGAAACAGCTTTTCTAATCATCTTCCATTGCTTCCTGGGTAAAAGAATGGTTAAAGTACAACAGCACATAAATGAAGAAAACCTTTTCTAACTTAAAAACATTTCCTTTTGTCTGACTTATGTGCAAAGTATTAATACTCTACTCTCAAGTATTCCTCTAACCCCAAAATGCTGCCACCACTATGCCTTAGAGAAATGTTTGTTGTTTTTTTTTTTTTCAAGTGTCAGGGACCTTTGGTTTTTGAGTAAGAGGTTGCAAATTCTATTACTCAAGGTATAGGCTGACAGCAATAATTTACTCTCAGATATTTTTTCTCTCTATGCTGCTGTGATTCATTATAATGTGTGCATATCTTCTACACCAGCAAAATGGACTATTTTACAATTGCCTTTCAGTGAATCTTCCCAATATTCACATTTAAAAACAAAGAAATGTTACTGTTATGGTCCATAAAGACTTTTTCTTTTAGTTTTGTATTATATCCTAAATATGAGACATGTTTCTGAAGTGGAACAGAAGCCTCTTCTTTTCATACTAAAGTTTTTATTAATGCCCTGTGCTGTGATAGTCTTTATTAATACACTTTGCTGCGTTCTTATGAGTGGCTTACATATTTCCAGTTTCAAAATTATATTGATGTTTGATCAGAGCTTTAGGCAAGGAGCAGGAGATCTCAGGACTGTCTTTA
Source organism: Pygoscelis adeliae (assembly GCF_000699105.1). Classification (NCBI taxonomy): domain Eukaryota; kingdom Metazoa; phylum Chordata; class Aves; order Sphenisciformes; family Spheniscidae; genus Pygoscelis; species Pygoscelis adeliae. The sequence continues at coordinate 7,178,169 of NW_008824283.1, read as the reverse complement.
GGATGTGTTCACATCTTTAATATGCTTCAGAAGATTAATATTAATGGTTCCGGTGCTGTGGAGACTGTGGAGGCGACTCTCAGTGTCCTTGCAGGAAGGAGATGGGGGCATGGCTCCTGCAGGGTCTCCCAGTCACTGTGCCAAGCTTCCAGCCAGCTGGAAAGGAGAGAAGGATATTTTTCTCTCTAATTCCTCAGCATTGCTTTTATTGCTGGTAATGAAAGTTATCTAAAAATAATGACTGCGCGCACTCAAAGTCAGTTACCTAAATACATATTTAGACTCCGGAAAAACTTTATTATTCTTTGTAGATCCTCACTTCCTTTCACAAGTATCCGTTGTTACAACTCCTTATCATGTATTTAGGATAACTAAATCTAGAGTCTGCATTTGTATACATTGTCTTAATTACTTTCACAAAGTGCAACTGAAGTGGGAATGCTTGTATTGTCCATTTAGGAAGTAGGACATGCCAATGGCATACAATTGTGCTTATCAACACTGGCACAGCGCAATGGCTTCCTGCTGCTGTGCAAATACTAAAGCAAAAGTCAAGGGAGTTTATTTTCAAAGCAAGAGACACTGATCCCACAACGACACAATTTTATTACATTGACATGATGTCTGTGTCTTTATTGCATGACATGCATGTCTATATGGATGGGTGCGGACAATCGGGCTTCCAGCCTGCCCCTGCTCGGAGCTAGCTGGATGCGAGCCAGCTCTGGCCTGGAAGCTGTAGCCGGTAGCACCTCGCTCAGAGCTGTGACCTAGTAAATAACCTCTGCAGAGGTTACTTTGCCATATTAACTGATGTCCTGCACCATGTTAGTACACCTCTGTGCCTTCTAGACGGAGTTGGGCTCTCTCCAGCCACCTACAAGCATAAGCAGCGCCGGCACATGCCTTAACCTGTCTCTGTAGACACACCTTGAGTAATTGAATGACGTTATTCCTCTGGAAGGCTGTAGATGCAAAAGGTTGACAGTTTGTTCCCTCTGTCATTATCCACATTATTCTGGAGAGCAGGGAAATGTTCTAATTTACCTAAAAACAATCAGTCAGAGAGGGCTGCTTTCATCCCTGTGGTTTCTTTATAATGCAACAGCATCTAGGAGTCACAGGCATGGTTTAGCACTCAACTATATTAGAAGATGGAACAAAACAGAAGTTCCTTGGTAAACAGAATTCTGACTTAAATTTGGTGTTCTCATGATTTTAAGTGAGTAAAGCTCTGGTCTGAACAGCTGGGCCAGATGTGACAAATTCTGTATACAATCTGCCCATTTCTGTAAACAAAAGTATTTGAGTACTTCAGAGTTTTTCTCATATCAAAAAGCTATTTTGCTGCATTCTGGAGTATGAGTTAATTAAGCTCAGTTTTAGTTCCATCTAATTTTGATAGAAATATATAAATTACATATTCAGAAATATTTTATTTGGTAAAACCCAATTATTGTGGGTGAAAGGAATATGGGGCAACGATTCATTGCATTTACTGCTAGACAAAAATCTCATCATACAGTTTAATGTAAAAATTACTGCCTGCTGCCTAGTTAGGACATGAAAAAGCCAATGCACCATTTAAAGCGCATCAGAAGCAAAAAGACAATATAACTCAGAAACTCTGCAAGAGAGGAGAAGCTCTTTTTTTTTTTAATTGAAGAAGAAATAATTTATATATTTTCATCACATGGAAGCTGCGGAGCACATCAGAATCAAATGTTTTAAATTCTAAATTAAAAAGAGATACAGTTCAGGCTGATTGTTGCCTGCAGGAAATCTTCCAGGTTGTTTTCTGACATTCTAAATATAAAATACACCATGTGAGAAATGTTTGATTCATTCTGAAGCCTGTGATGAATGTTTGCCAGGTACCATCAACCATTGCCTCATCTCAAGTGGAATCAAATTGGAGCTTTCCCAGAGAAAGCAGAGGTAGACCTCTGAAGTTCAGTATTTAATCTAACTTCCTTGTACACCTTTAATCTTGCCTGAACAGATAAAGCAAACTTGTCTGCACAGCTTGGTGAGAAATGACCACTGTTTGTTGCACAGTGAGTCTATAACTGTGGAAATGTAATTGTTGGTAAACAAGGACAGTGGATTGGTAGGAAAGTTGCTTACCTTTTTTTTTTAAATTCCCTTTTTTCATTCAAATGTTCTTTTTTTTTCATTCAAAAGAATGAAAAAAACCATCCCAAGCCTGTTTTTGTTCAAAAGGCAGGAGGATGCTGTCTCTTGAAAATGTTCTTTGGAGATCTGCCTTTTTCCCTGTCTCTTTTTGCAACAGGAATTTCAGATAGAAGTCAAAGGTCTGCTGTTGAATGCCAGAATACAACAGATGAAAGGGCAGGTACAAAAGTCCATAAACATGCCTTATTTATAGACTGTGTGGCCAGAAAACACACACACAGTCTTAAGGTATTTTGAATATTACATAGTACGAAGATAATCGGACAGGAATCCCAAATTGAATGAAACTTTCCTATGTATGGAAATGTAAACAACCTCTGCTGTGAGATTTAAATCACAGTTTGTCTGAAGTTTAAAGAAAAATAATAGACAAAAGCAACATCTAAATGTGTGATGCTTTTGCAGAATTGTGACCTGGCATTCATACTAATATTAACTGTTCAAATGTATTAACATTTTCTCATACATTTCCTGTTCTTTTGTGAAACTTCTGGGTTTATTACTGGCTACTGCTCATATTTTATTTTTCTGGAACATCTCTTTCTTCCTTCCAGAAAAACTAAAACACGGGAATTTCAATTTAAAAGGTCAAGTCAGTATTTGTTGCCTTTTAAATACAGCTTTCTATTGTAAATTGTTGGCGAGAAATTAATTGGAAAAAGCCAAGTGGGTATTCTTCATGACATTATTCCAGGACATAGTTTTCAAGCTGTTTACTACAGAGACAGCAACACATTACAAGTTCGGTCCACATGTAAGATAGCATGCACAGGGGCATAATGATAAGCAGATGGCATTATTTGCAGTGGAAGTAATAGCAACCAGAAGCATTGTTGCCTACATTATTTTGCAAATGCTTTTATATTATGTTGTGTTAAAGTATGGAACTTTGTGTGCTTTCCCTATGCAAGGCATAGGTATTGATAGTAATTGGTGAGAGAGCTGGTGGTGATAAGTAGAGAGCAGTTATTTGGAAGTAGGTGGTATTTAAAAACAAAACAACCACAGCAGTCACTAACAAAAGACAGAACAAGACAGAACAAATACTAGTAAAATATTCCAGGAAATGGAGGGAAGATGAAATTGGATGTTGGTTCTGTCATTAAAGATGTTGTTTCTGAAAGTCTTTATATGAATATGCCATTCAGAAAATCTAAAGCTTCTAACTTTTATTACCGGTAATACTGCCTAATTTACCACTGCCATCTGCCTGGCAATTATTGCTGGAAGTAGTGCATCCAAGGCAGATTATTTCAGAGAATGGCATTATAGGACATGACTGCATTGTGAGATGGAGTGTGATAGGGAGATTCCCAGGCTAGCAGAGACTTGAGTTACATATTTTACATTTACATATGTGTGTACATACACACATATGCACACAGAAATATAGGCAGGTGTGTGCATAGATACACAATATGTTTCTATGGAGGGACAGATACATAATAGTGTAGAACTGAGACGCCATTTCATTATGATAGAATTTTGCCAGGTTAGTGCAATTTTCCCCTCTTGAGACTTAAATAAAGCTCTGTGTTTGAAAAAAATAAAGCAAACAATTTAGAATATTATTAAAATTATTTCCTTTGGAAAGACATCTTTGCATGAACTTGGAGTTATATTTCCCCTAGATATATGTCCTCATTGCCTTATGCACTTAGAACTAGACTGTAACTTTTTTAGTCACTGATACATTGAAAGAGATGGTGCAGAAGGGACTTACATCTGTGGTAAGTCCCAAAGGCATTCAGCCTCCAAAGGCAGAAAGGACCATATGCAAAAGTGGCAATGGTACCTGCTGGAAGACTGCAGCATGTCCTCCCTCTAGCACTGGCTCGAAACAGCTGGTGTGGAAAAAGGATGGGCAATGAACACAAGTCAGACTGTTCCCTGCTGTGCTGTAGAGCACAGCTAGCTGCTTTTCTTTCTTCTTATCTCTGCAGTGAAGGACAGGATGTTGTGTCACTGTGGACTGCAATGGGAGGAGAACTTCAGACACTGCGAATTCACTGCAACTGCTAGTTGGGAGGAAGGACACCAGAGCTGAGAAGCTACTGCGTGTGGTACATACTGCTGTACTCCACAGGGGATACAATCAGAGGGGAACCGCCATGCTCTTGGGAACTGAGGCTTTTGGAGTGAAAGGAAGTCCAATCAAAGGAAAATGAAGCTATTTTGGAATCAGCTGTGGGAAATGTGTTGCCTTTGTAAACTCTTCTGGTAAAAAATTCAATAGTAATAATAGTAATAGTAATAATAAATTGTTAGAATACATACATACTTACTTCATTTATGGTCTCATGTTTTAGACATTCTTCCAGGGATTCTATCACTCAAATGTGATAACCTGATAAGAAGGATCACCAAAGTAATTCAGTATTCTCATTTATTTGTATCATGGTAACGGCAAGAGATCTGAGAACGCGGAACAGTCACTCAAGTAATACAGTGTAGGGCGCAGTCCTTGCACTAAAGAGTTTATAGTCTAAGCAGGTGAAACAGTCAAGAGGCAGGAAAAGGAAAGCACTTTCACCTTCATTTCATGCATGAGAAACACAGCCTCTGCCCCAAACCTGGGATTTCCTGATGTCTGTGGAGTTTGGATTGCAACCTGGAAAGACACAGAAGCATGTGCTCAGAGTTATGCAGGAAGCTCTCTAACACTGAAAGCAATAGGAACTGCACCCCAAAACGTTAGGATCTTTGTTCCCACGAGTTGCTCGAGGATGTAAAGGGCCAAGTTAGAAATTAAACCAGGATCTACCAGATGCTTTAGCCACAAGACAGACATCTTCTGAAACCTGATTTCCTCTCTAGGGTTCAGCTAACACCACTGTGACTGTAAAATGGCATACAAAAATATGGGAGCTCTATGTTAGCTGTGTTGAGTACTCTTATCTGGTTAGCCGTGTCAGCATGGACATCAGCAAAGATAGCATTTCGCTCTTCATGCTGACCCCCTCTGCTGTTCAAAGCTAGATTTTTAGCTGAGCTAGCTAGTGCGAAACTAGCTCAGCTACGTCTGCAGCACACATCTGCCACAACAACTTCAGCAGACAGACTCTAAGAGCTGAAAAGCAACATCATAGTCAGTTAGAAAAGTTATGCTATGAAGAAATACTGGCAAAGGTCCTGAGGAAACTTGCAATCATTCACACCTCCTAAGCTTACATGAAGTATTGTCTATGTCTATGTGAGCTGAACTGTTGCAGTCATAAAAAGGCTGTAACAGAATGAATAGAAAGTGATTCTGTTGTATCCAGAAGAAAAAAAAAATCAATGTGGGAAAAAAAAAAGCCAATTGTAAAGTGTAAAAGCTGTACCAATTAGTTCTCTAATATATGGCCTTTTGAAGTGCCAAAGAGCATTTTTAAGTGGGACATTTTTTCTTTTATTTAAATAGATAGACTGCTTAATTGTACAGAAGCAATCATGTAAAGCCAAAAGGCTGTATTAAAAAAAAAATAAAAAAAAGTTCCTTTTAAAGTCCAACATCAATGTGTTATAAATTTGAGGTACTCTATTTTCATAAAGGATCCTGTGCATCCCAGCATTGTACACTAACCTAAACATTGCTGTTACATTGAGCTTGAAATCAATGAAGGTGCTTCACTGTAAACAAGGCAACAATTTGACCCAGTGTGCACAATTAAGTTTGGTTTAGTCTGGGATGTGAACTGAAGTCTGTGCGAAAATATTCTCCTCACAAAGTTTCAAGCTGCAGTGCATCTGTTTCTGTCACCCAGCTTACATGGTTCTGAGTGGCAAAGTATTAGCTAACAAACAAACAGGATTGTTCTTTAACACCTGCTATGCTTCCGTGCAATATAAAAGCTAAATACTATTTTTAACTAATTGATATCTAGCTACTGATCTACAGTATGTGATAATGAATAAAATTAAAACAGAAAGTATTAATTTTATTATGTAGCTACGTGTGAATATGTAAGAAATCTACCGCATTGAAAATGTAGCTTTTGTCATACAATTCAGAAAATGTATTAATAATGACTTTGAATGTAACTGCACATATGATGGCACATATGACAGTAAGTGAGAAGAACAGAGCAGGAGCAATACACACTGTCCCAAACACCATCATCATTTTGATTCCTAAAATCTTCTCTCCCTTGACATGTAATGGTGATGCGCAGAAAATTCTTGGTTACCTGTGGTTCTTTTCAGCAATTTTTATGACTTTCAGAGGATCAGGGTTGTATCCATTTGTTCTTGAAATTTTCACTGTAGTGTTTTTTGCAGTCGTAAGTGGAAAATGAATTGAAATGGTTTTTATAGGAGCATGTGGGTTAAAAGAGGCTGAAAGACTATAAACAAAAGATTATGATAGTGACTAGGGGAAAAATATCTAGTAAGGTAATGAAGGGTGCAGTTTCAGGATTGTTCCTATTTAACATCTTCATTAGCAATCTGGAAGAAAGAATAAACAGCATGTTAATGAAATGCACAAATGATACTAAATTAGGAGGAGTCACAAACACTAGTGAGGACAGAAGCATAATGCAAAGGCCCTAGGGAGAAATGTGGGCAGGAAATAACAAAACAAGCCACTACTCAGAAAAAGGCATACTAATACATTAAAGCTAGAGCAATATGAATCAATGTGAGGGAAAATCCACAGAAGTAGTAACATTGGAAGAGAGTCAGTGAGCAACATATTAGATACGTGTTGTAATGTGATATGCTGGCAATAAAAGCCAATATATTCTGGACCATACATGCAAAGGCATAAAGTCAATGATCAAAGAGGCCATAGTTCCTCTAAATGGTTCTCTGCATACTGAAAATGGAATATTCTGTTACGGAAACAGAAGCGTACTGATACTGAAGGAGACCCCCAAGTCAGCATAGCTATGGTCAGTTGTAGCGGTAGGTGTTTTTGTTAAAAAGATTCTGCGAGAAAGAACAGGGAAGGAGTGATGTATAAATGTATGGAAAGCCTCTGAGGAGGATGAAGTGGAAGGGGAGTTAATGGCAGGAAAAGTAACTGGCTGAACTCTGAAGGTTTTTTTTTTTAACCTTTATTCAGATCAACCTCATTTTCTTCTTTAATGAAAAATAGCAGATGACAAGATGGCATGTAACTTGCAAAAGGAAAGCCGTCCTCGCTTTCTTATTGGTAAAATATTTATCCTCCCCACCCATCACCTACATATAAATCTAATGAAGGGAATATATTGTGAAAAACTTGGGATCAATATAGTTCCTCACACTGTGATAAACTTATACCTGGAATCAGCTGCAAGTTGCTTGCCTTTTTTTTTTTTTAATGAGAAAGACTGTAATGTAAGTAGGCATAGGAAAAAGGAGAGAAAGAGGAGTTAAAGTATATCCTCATTTTTCTGGTTTTTGAACCCTACCCAATTTAAGTCTGTATGTCACATGAATAAACATTTTCTTTTGAACAAGAAAACTGTCTCTTTTTTTGGCAAGGTGGAGGGATACAAAGAAAAGGAAGAAAACAAAAAACAACAACAAAACCAGTTGCACCATTGAACTAATCAGTGCTACATTTGCATTTTTGACACTGCATGCATTCTAATTCTACCCTCCTTTTCTACTGCTCACCCAGAATATAGTAAAACTGTAACTGAGTAAACTCAGTTAAACCATACAGTAAACAGTACAATTACAATAAAACTGTAACTGAATAAAAGTCCCTGATCCTGGGAGTGATGCTGCTTCTACGAAAGGAGAGATTGAATAGATTAATATTCCTCAGTTTGTAAAAAATGGGTAGGCATGCTTAATATTTATTATTATACATGTTCATATAAATACGCTCATTAATATGAATGATATGGAAGAGTGAATAATCACTCCTCATTCTTTTTCTTCTCACAATAAAAGAACACAAGAGTAGAAAATGAAAAGATCAGCCAGCTGGTGTAAAACAGAAAGAAGTGCTATTCCACACTGTGTATAATTAAACCCTAGAACTCATTACCAGGAGATGGGTGCAAAAGGAGGTCAGAGAGATCATGGAAGATAAGGGTATGGAGGGGCACTGAGAAAAAAGTTTCACATACAGCTTGTTGCTCTGAAGGTCCCTAAACTTCAGTTTACCAGAAGCTAGGACTATATATCAAAAACATGGGGGTCTCTGTGTGCATACTCACTTTCTTACTCTCTTCCGTATGTGTTTCTACACATACACCAGGTATGGTATAGGCCTTGTACCATTAAGTTGACCCAATGAAGCCTTCTTTATGCTAAAAGTTACAATAATAATCACAAAGAATCACAATGAAATAACCCATCTGTGAAGGCCCTTTTTTTTAACAGTGGCAGTAGGAGAAACTGCCACTGCAGTTTCTGCCACTGCCCTTTTTTACTACTTTTTTTCTACTGCCCTTTTTTAAAAGGGCAGTAGGAGAAAATTTTGAAAACACACACACACACACACACACATACACACAAAAGGAGCAAGGATTGGGAAAGCAGCAGAAATAGGAATTATGAATGCTTTTGGGGGGGAAGAGCAATATTAATTGGATGTCGTCTTGCCAGCTGCTGTTTTGCCATCAGGATCTACATTATGGTGCAAACACTAAGGTCTCTGTCTGAACAACTGAGAAACAGTTCACTGCTTTGGAAAATAGCCTAAATGCCAAAGCACTTAAAAAGAATGTAGTCTTCAGACTTCTCTCCATGGCAGGAATGTATAGAATATAGATTAATTTTTAATAAAAATTTTGTGGTCAACAAAATGTTTCTGTGAGTTTTAAGGGTGTTGTATGGTGACACATTTGTTCAGTAAACACCAGGTCTAATCCAGGGTAAAATTAAGCTTTTTTAAAGAGGTAATGCAGAGCTGGGCTGTACCAAGAATAGAATGGTGGGAGGGACCTTGCTTGGCAAAGGTGAAATCCAGCAGATGTTCTTGGGTGTGCATGCTTGCTTCTGTAACTTACTGTAGGTTTACTAGATTTATGCGTCTGTCCAGCTTCATTGTGGTAGATGGAGGTGAATGTGTCTCTCACACTGTGCATCTGTGGAAAAGCATGAAACATTGGTTGCAGACCTTATATTTAAGGAGTGTTAGACTCCCTTGTCCACAACAACTTGTTCAGATCTTCTTGTCTCATCTTCCAACACTCCACAGATGTTGAAAGCTTTGTCAAAAATGTTAGATGTTTTCGGTAGGTTAAATATGTATTTCACTTAAATATGTATTTCAGTTTTCTTTGTCAGGTGAGAACAATTTTAGGTTTAGAGATTTTTATAAGGAAAGTAATAGCAGACACATAAAAATAAATAAAAGACTTACTTTATGCACAACCTACAGTGTGTGGTAAGTGTGATCCCAGAGGGAAGATTAAGAAAGACATCATAAATCCCAGACTCTAGCTCAATAATAAAAGGTTAGAGGTATTACTGGGACATGAGACACAGTTTATTTAATTATTAAACCTATTTGGATTGTCAAGACTTTTGAAAACTAAATGTATTCATAAAATATTTGGTTTCTTTGAGAGTGTGAAATTTTCTTCTCTTAGGTGAACACTGTTAACTTAGTTGAATTACTTTTTCATAATATTTTCATAATTTATTTAGTTAGGGACCTGTGTAATTATGTTTATTACTCCTATAAAGGATGAAGAATGGTATCTGGGAGAAGAGTCTGCAGTCATTTTGTTATCAGATTTACTGCAGCCTTTTGGGGAGCTATGTCCCTTCATGTACCTGCACAGGTCTTTCCTGAAGGATTTTGGTCCTTGATCAAGAGTGTATTTCAGACTGCAAGTATATGATAGTGCTTTGTTTATAGGAGGAGCAACTCACTTTGATTCCCATCCCGGAAAAAGATCCCCATGACCTCTGGCTGTGGGCTGGCACTTGTCACAGAGACCTACTAATAGAGACAAGAGCCATAGTCAATAGAAAATGTGCTTATCACTGAAGCCACAGACAGGCATGTTTGGGGAACAGAAGATGCCAATTCATAAGTGTGTAAGTTCACCCATGAAGTAAATAAAACTAAATTGCATTAAACATCTTTGATTTTGAACAGGGATATTTGCATCAATTTCCTTCTTTTAACTGATCAGCTTTAAAAGTCTATTGAAAGTTTATTAAAAAAAAGTCCTATGTGGACAAGTCCTGCTCTTCATGGTAAGACATTGCAGTTTGGTATTTTTCTACCATTTTGTGGCTGAACCTCATCGCTTTCATCTTCTTTCCAGTTCCTCTGCTCCAAATGGCTGATTCCACTTTCTAGGCTTCATCCGACTCCAGCTGGCTTCCTCTGGAAGAGGAGATGCAGAGACAATGGTTCTTGTCTTCACAGGGGCAGCACAAAGCTGGCACACTGGTAGTTAATGTGACTCATGAATGAAATATACCTTGTCAGCACTGGTGTTGGGAACGGAGAGCTAGAATAATTGTTCTCTGCTTTCTGAGCCCCAACTGGCCCATAATATTTACTCTGTTCATGGCCAGTGGACAGCTTCAACATGTGGTCCAACTAAAAAGAAGCTCTCTAATGTAATTTTTTTTTCTCTGTGGCTGAGATTGCTGCAACACACATGCTTCCTTGGCTATAAGCCAAATTATTAATACAGTAATAAAGAGTATTTTGCAGTTACTGATTATTTTAATCTTTTTCTGTATTTAAAGCACATTTCTTGGCCAACAAATCTTGGCACCAGCCACGAATTGTAGATCATAGCAGGTCCTGATTTCTTAGCTTCATGAAATGTTGCAGAATTATGCCAAAAATAGATGAATGCCTACCTACTGCATCCCCATGTCCTTTTCCACTTAAGTAAGGAGCAGAAGATTGGCAGGTTTACATGCTCCGCATTTATCACAGGGCTGTGATTATTGCAGTACAGTATACCACTTTAACCATAACAACAGCCACCACTGTTTCAAATATAATAAAACTCTAGAGTAAACCTATGCTAAACTTAACAGGTAGATGGAAAGAAAAAACACCCTGGGAATTAACAGTGGAGGACAGATGATCAAATTCTTGCTATACTAGCTGTATGTCTGTTTATTTTTCTTCTGGCACCTAATGTTTCACTACAATTTCTTGGCATTCGGCACAGCTCCCCAGAGTATCCCAAGTGCAATGCTTGATACTTGCCCAGTAAGATCCAAATGATGCTGAAGTATGAATACTTGTATGCAGATTTATAGGTCTGTAAAACTGTCAGTGTAATTAGCATTTAAATTTAAACCATTTCAGCCTGCTCGAGAAATTAAAGTTATATAATGTAATGTTTGCTTACCGGTAGTGCTTTTTTTCCATTGCCACAGTTGTGTGAAGTAGCCATACTGTAAATGAAAATCCCATGTTTTGTGTCCACTTGCTGAAATTGAATTTGTGTCTTAAGTTTTACAGTAACAGAAGATTCAAGACATCACCATTACTTAAGGTTCAATACAGTAGTTGGGCATTTCTTTATATCCCTTTGGTAAACACATATTCAGTACCCTTTATTGTCATTGGGAATTATACATAGCTATGAATGGGAGGACTGATAAGCACAAGTATTAGAAACACATTATCTTGAAGTTTTGCATATGCCTTGGAAATTCATAATCTACTGCAAGTGTGAAAGAATGGATTTGCTTTTAGACAGCTTATCGGTAAAACTAAAGTAGTCCATAGACAAAGAATTAAGTTTAATAGTTACCAAGCATTTTAGTTTGTCTAAAGTGATGATATGAGAATGTCTCTGAATTTTTAAAAATGTCCCCTGCCAGGAAGCAGTCATACTAAAATGTTCAGATAACAGCATCCTATAGCTACATGTTGTAAGTGTATAAGTAAAGAAACACAAGCATACCATTGCTGGAATCGAAATATATAATATTGATAAATGATAGGTACATTACTAATTTGTAGCAGTTATGAATCTTCAGAACTGTAAAAAAGCCAAATCATTCTTCTGAATTATATCTAGGCATGTGCAGTATTTATTGAGGTTTAATCAAAATTTAGTAAAAAAATAATTAGTTCAACAAGCTTTCTGTTTGAGTAGATCAGGATTGTCATTCTATATCAACTGAGCTTGAGTCAGCAAAAGACTATGCTTCGCTGCTCATTTAGAGGGCAGTACCAAAGCAGACATTGCACTGCCTTTAAAGGATGTAAGCACATGCTTTAAATAAGCGTGTTTCCACATTGACCAGAGTATCATATTTTCTCTAAAAATAAATTAGTTATTTTAAATCTATTAAGTGATGTAATTACATTGTAAGCTATTTCCTGCTGTGTACATAGTTTAATGAAATTTAATATGGTGCATACATACAATTAAAGAACCTGACATTTGATTGATCATATTACACTGAATAATAAATACTAAATTATAGTAAGAAGTTTAGTTTGCAGTCCTGCATAAATATGGTCATGTGAGTGGTGATATGACACTGTGTAATATCAAAGGACATACGAGTTTATTCTGGTGTGTATACTTGTGAAATAAGGTTCCTTGTTATATATACTTTAGGTACATAGAGCCAAAATTAGCTCTCCAGAAAACAACTTCGGAAAAAACCCTTTTCTTTCACTTGTATAACTTCAGAGTTCAGTTTACAAACACATCATTTTCCAGAAGTTAATGTATATTTCCTCTGTTTCTAATGCTCTAGTATTACTAAAGACCGTCATTATCAGGATATAGAGACAGCCTCTGTTTATTATTGGATATCAGGGAAATATCTTGTTTATCCTTTTTGAATAATAGATAATATAAAATAGGGACTTAGGAAGAATCATCTGGGTAACATCCCCTCCTATAGTTAATTTGACCAAATCTTCTTTTCTACTAGAAAAAAGCGTCTTTCAATGGTTTCATTAAGAATTACCTATATATTAGTGTCCAGTCTTCAAATAAGTACAGGGGGAGTTGGAACTAGATGATCTTTAAAGTGCCTTCCAATCCAAACCATTCTGTGATCTATTCTATGATCTAAGTACACGGAGAAATTGTCAAATACGTAATCTGAAAGTTTTTTTCCAAAAGAGACCAAAAGAGAAATATGAAATAGCCACTTCCAGGCATTTTCTATGTGGAAAGGCTAGTTAAGAATGAATGGGAAGATCCTATTCCATGGACCAGAAACACTAAGGATGGCTATAGGTTGTGTTAAATAGCAATTAATATAAAACCATAGATTGAGGTTCACAGATTACACACAAATGAGAGATGAATAGCTCTTATTTTAAAGACATGAGGGGCCCTGATGGGGTAGCAATGGGTAAGGCTGGTTGACCCGGTCAGTGTACCAGGACCAGATGAATGTGAAAGGGTGGATATAGAGCACAACCATAAACTGCCTTGACCAGCTCTTTGCCTGGAAAAAGACACAGTGAGAGAGGAGGGGCGGAAGACCCATTTTGCTACTGACATACGGCTGAGCAGGGAAGAGAGGAGGCCTTGGTGCTACTGCCACAATATACCTGGCAATATGTGCACACTCATATTTCGGGGAGGCTACTATGTGCTGTGCCCAGTGACTTTTCAGAATAATGGGGAGAGATGGAGGAAGTTGCAATCTCTCTATTTCTCTGGCTGCTTCAGGACAATATTTTTTACCTTTTACCTTGATGCTGAACAGAAGGTAATTTCATGGCTTTGAAATAAGAAATATTAGATGAAATCTTGGTGACAAGTTCAACTTCTTCCTATTGCTCCAGAGGCACAAATTGTCTCTAAAAGTAGAGACAGTACCTGAAGTTTCTTCAAATACTATGGAAAAAGCTAAGCTGAGTGTGTATGGGAGATATCCACACACACAAAAAAACCCCAGCTCTGTGTTTGTGATGGAGACAGAGGTATCTGTGAAATATAACCAGATGAATATTAATCTTATTAAATAAAAGTGCAATATGGTAATATGGAGGATTTGTGTTAAAAAGAAACCCAAAAAATTAAAAACATGAAGGAGAAAAGGAGAAATCAATATAGATTCCTAATAGTGGTTTTTATTAATGTTAATGCTTTCCGAATCTCAGATCTCACAAATATTTTTGTCAATAAAGGTAACATTATTGAGTTCCTTTAAACTGACTAAGACAGTTTGGCCTGACTACAGTTATTCCTGTGAATACGTGTAAACTGGATGAGGACCCAATCTGTACTACAATCATTAAACTGCTGTAGGCAAAATGAATTAAAAAAAACTTTCATCTGCAATAATAAATATCACAAACATGAAGTAAAGCAGCTTGAATTATCTGTAGCACAACTCTGTAGAGAATTAAAACTCTTTAGAGATAACTTCGAATGGTGGGATCTTTAAAGGTTAAATTTCAGCTAACAACACGAAATCCAGTTAATAGAAAATGGCACTACAAGGTATCACATGATAGCATCTGATGTATTACAATAGAAAATGAATTAAATGGTGATTAATTAATTACAAGCATAACAGATGATAGCAATATCTGTAATAAAAAGTGATTACATTATATCAAGATCAAATAACATAGTGAAGATATGTGTTTGAACAAATACCGGCTAACATGTACTATTTAATTTATCTGCTGAATAGGGCAATGCAAAGTGACTGATAAAATATCCTTTTTTTTAATAGAGAAATAAGAAAAAATGGGTAAGTATTAAAGAAGCATAGGCTGACTGTCTAAATTTCAGTTTTCATCATAACTACCCTCTTTCTCAGTTACTCTTTTTTTTTTTTTTCAAGTTATGTTAGGATATAAGCTTCTGTCCTTTTTCAGGCCAAAGGTGTTTTGTTTGCTTGGTTTTAAATTGTAGCTCAAATTGCTTCTCTGCAATTCAAACAGAGAAAAATACATTTTTGGGAAAACACATCTTTTACTAAAATTTGACATGCACTAAATACAGGAAACAATAAGTAGAACTACAATTTTCACAGGGGACGAAAACCCCAAATGAAGGAATTTGGTTTTGAGTTTACAGGTTTTGTGACATATTTAATTGGTATTGTTCTGGGGTTTGTTGGATTCCTTGTCGCTACCCAGATGTGTAAAATTCCTTCAGTTGCAAATATTACAAGCCAGTGTATCCCTCCTGGTTTAGGTCACTCTCGGCACCTTGCAGTCATAGATGCTTTCTTGCCTTTAGCAGTTCAGCCCACTTGCTGCCTTTGCCGCCAGACTTCCTCTAGCACTTTGCCCCAGATGACATTTATAAGAAATTGGGGATGCCTTCCAGCCAGCAAAAATTTCAGAACGCCAGGCCTGAGTAAGTCCTTAATCCTCCTAATTTTTCTTTTCTTAAAAAGGTCCCGATAATTACATACAAAAGGCATTTTGAACCTATCAAGATTTGGTCTCCTAAAACATTGTGCATCCCAAGAGAAACATCTAAAATCACTTTTGAAAAATTTAGGTCAGTGTATAATTAGAGCCCCAAGTTACCCAAGAGTATCAAGTTTGAGCTGTGTAATGTTAGACACATGCATTGACAGTTTGGCTACATTCAGTGGCAGTTTGAACTTTCAAATGCATGCCTGTGAAAATAGCAGGGAAAATAAACTCCTAAAAATCACAGAAGACTTTCATTTTTTTCCCTTTGTGCATTTACAGCAAACAGTTTTTACCAAATATATTTGCTAGATATTTATAGTAAATTTTGTGATCCTGACACTTTCATGCCAAAGTACAAACTTGTCAAAGTATCTTCCAAGTGTGAAACTGTGAGAAACTGAAGAGTAAGTTACTTCTCTATTCATGTTTCTGTTTAGAATTCATAGCACAAAGTGGAAAAAAGGCAAAAAACATGAGCAAATTCTCTTTCAATCTCCGGAGATAAATCCACCATTTGTTTGACTAGAGAAGGACTGCTGCAGCATTGTTTTGTCCTAATGCCACCCCTAAGGCCCCGGAGCTCTGGGAATTGCCATGCCTTGAAGACAGAGATGATTGAGAAATGGCTTTGGTCTGCCACACAAGAACATCATCCTACAAGTTCAGATACAAGGAGAAAGGCTGACTGTCTACCTGTTCAGCCATCTTACTCCCATGACCATGCCTCAAGCACATGCTCATTGCATATAGCTAGCATATAGTTAGACAAACCTGACAGCTTAAACTCTTATTTTAATCCTACCTGGGAGTTCTATGAAGACCTAAGGCACTGCTGCCAACTCAGTCTAATAGGCATGTTGCTAGTCTGCAGTATGAGAGATGTAATTTCTACTTCTCTCTCTGCTGCATGATGGGAAAATTTTACGTTTCAGATCCTATTTTTGCAAGAATGGAAGGCAATGAAACCTTAGAGCGCTGCAACTTTATCAATGAGAAGTGTAATAGAAGAAGTTCTGTGATCAGAAGAATGAAGTGGGTTTCCTATGGATATCTGTATTGGAGTGGGGTTTGGTTTTGTCTAACAAGAAGCAAACGCCAAATGAAGTTTTATCTCACTTAGATGCAGTTATAAGATCTCTCTCAAGCTTAGATCTAATCAGGGTTGAATTCGCACTTTATCTTTTCCTTAATATGGGCACCAATAGACTCTCTTTACTATGCTGGCTGTCAATATTTACACTATTGGTAGAAGTGAGCTATCTATGACATATCTACCCCTCTGCAAAAAAGAGGGCGAATATGTATAACTCGTTTAACATCTTCTAGAAGGACTCACACAAACATATGCATTCAGTGTAGGATCACAGAATTCTCAATTCTGTAAGGAAGTGGGCGAAAAATACAAACAGAGAAAACACCATCCTTGATATGTAGGTATTCCTGAACCTAATGTATAGGCTGGCTGTACACATCAGGTTATCCCATTTTACTGTAAATTTTATGTTGGCATTCATTACATTAACAAAAAGACCTGAACCAACTATCTCCAGTCTACTTTAAGGATATTGTGAAGCAGAAAATTTTTGCTATTTGCAACTTGCAGTAGTTTTCTGCCATGGTAGATTTTCCACATTTGGGATTCTAGATGCATATATTACACAGCTGCGTCACTGTCACACACTTCAGGCATCTTTCTTCATATCCCTGTTCCTTTAGAAAGAAAGCCTTTTACACTTCAGGTGCAATCCAAAGAATGGCCTCTTAACCTGGAGTTTAAGTTGTGGTAATATATCGTTGGATAGGTTTCTGAAGTGAGCAGGTACAGTAAGCAAATTTTCCTCTGGTATAAAGCTTTAGATGAAATAAGATGAAGGCTACTTTTAGGTCAGACATACTTGCATTGTCCTTGGAAGGGTGAGGAGGAACCTTCTGCATTAGATGAGCTCTCTGTTCAGTACGTGGTTCCAGTCCCGGTGGATAACAGTGACCTCTGGCTATCTGTCCAAGCACTCTGCTGATAGCAGAACTGAAGCAGGTTCAGATTTATTCAAAACTCATCTTTACATGGCCTTTGTATGCCCCTGAAACATTCCCCATAGAATTTACTTTTCCAGGGAGATTGTATATATACTCACACACATATATGAAAGTACACCTTATATCATGCAAACATACATACATATTACTAGCAGAAAGCAATTGCTTCTTTCTGATTGATGTCCCGTTTCCCCCAGTAGACTAATTCTTTTATAGGAACCTCTTCTATGACACTTGTGCCTTCAGATCTGATGCAAAAGTGTGTTTAATACATATTTGAGGATTGTCCCTTGGCATGGGTCATAATCCTGACTTCCCAAATCAACTTTAAGAGGAATTACTAGAAGTAAAACTGCCTTTGTCCGCTCTGTGAGGCTATGAATACTCATGAAAACTGCTTTGAGTAGAACAATAAATTGCTAACTCTAGTGCCTGTGAAAAGTGCATTCCTTAATTACAAGAAACTTCTGGCAAAATTCACCATAATGATCTTAAAAGGGGACACTGAATTCATATCAAAATTACTTAAGAAAGTCAATCCAGTGATATAGTTGAGTCATCCAGACCAAAATCAATAGGATTAATAGATGTTAAAACAAGCAGAGTAACATACAGCTCGCTCTAATTTTGATAGCCTGAAGATCCCTTAAAGGCTATTCTGTTCCTAATTTCCTAATTTCTGTTCGATTACTACTCTAGTTTACAACTCTTTATATGAAACTGTTTCAGACACTTGATCAAAGTAAATTTCAAAGACCACCACTACTAAATAAGCAAATACTCTGTGTTGCCAAGTTGCTGGGAAAAATATAAGTGAATGATAACCAAAGGAATTGGATATTTTTCTTCTAGTTTCCAAAGCATATTTTAAAAACTGCCATGTGCTAATAATTTCTGCTTTAAATATTTTCTTTTGTAAATGGATCTTAGATTCTTTTAACTTTGTCAATCACTTAGGTATCAAGTTTAAATATGCAAGCACACAGAGCACAACAAAAGAACACACTAATCTTATTCTGTCAAAAGTGGATCCTATTTCTTATTCCCCAAGGCAAGCCAAACCAGAGCCGGGCTAAAACATTAAATACTGTGAAACAAACATACACATATTCTTATCTCTTGCTAAAATACGGACCTGAAATGTGGGAAAAAACATTCCACATAAATTTTTCTTTCTCCCAGTTTCACCTGATCGCAAAAACAAACAAGTAAATGCATTCCCTTAAAACCACATGAGGAAATTTTCAAAGATATTTCAACGCGACCCCTAATTTTGCTGAAGTGGGTAGAGCCACCTGCCATTCTGCTGTACACTTGGCTAGTAATTTGTGCATTGCACAGTCTTATGGAAATCTATGAAACGGTGTGGTCAGTTCTGAATCTAATCATGTTTTCCCCTTGGTAGGTGAACTGCTTTGATAAACTCAGGTCCTTTGGACTTTCAGCCCATTGGCTCACTTGCAAGTACACTCACATAAACAGTTGTAGGTAGAACTGGGAATGTCTTTTTAAAGGCACACCATTTTCCTGTTAAATACTGCACATAATACGTCTTTTTAAAGTGTATTGCTTTTTCTTTGATATATTTACTCCAGCTATGTGTAGCCTTGAATGTTGTGGCCTGCTGGACAAATTTCCTAGGAACTATAACTGAAAAACGAGTTCTTAAAAACCTATTAACTACAAAGAGACACAAGGGTAAAGGAGAAACTCATCATTTCAGCTGAAGCTCTGTAACTCTTTTATTGTTCTTATTGTCCTTTCAGTGTATCAAATTAACACTGTATCTTTTTGTTGTTTTTTTGATTATTATTATTTTTTTAGGGACACAGTCCTGTGCTTACACAGCTAGGAAAATAATACTTCCATTTTAGTAAGATGGAAGTGGTAAACATGTAGTATAATGGATGAAAAGTGATAGTAAGATGAATTTGCTGGTTTTCTTTGGAAAAAAAAAGAAAATAATGAGAGGGCGAAGCCATGGCAGAACAATCATTTGCTGGCTCATTCTTCAAAACAGAGTTCTCTAGATTTAAGAAAGACCTTTCTGCAGTTGAAACCAAATTAGCGGTACTACTTTGAAGAAGCTGTTGTACCCCCTCACCTATCGTGAAAGTGCTTCTGGTGCAGATGTTTTTGCAGGATTAACATGACATGTTTTTCCCTTATCTTACTGCCAAAACAGTAACAACAGGCCTCAGGAGGGAAAGGTTAACATATACCACACTGCACACATAACTCACTGTGAAAGAGTAAAGCAGTCTTGCAAATTAGCCACACAAAAATATTCTGAGGGGCTTCTATTGGAAACACAGATAATATGGAAAGAAATGGGCAGACTTGTTTGGAATGACGTTTTTTGCTACAACAACTTATATAAGTATATGCGTATGCAGCAACACACACATTTGTGCACACACCTAAATGGGCAAAGCAGTTTGAGGAGTGTTTCTTACTTATAAAAAATGGCTTCTCAGCAGAAAGAGAAATGAGTCAGTAATACCTGCTGTTGCTGTTTCTGCATGAATAAGGTCATTTTCCACCCTCCTTTCCCCTCTTCCTGCCTGAAATATTCAGTGCTGTCATTTCAATACTCAGACCATTAAATATAATAATTAGAAATTACTAAAGAAATTTTTGTCATAGAATCATAGAATCATTAAGGTTGGAAAAGACCTCTAAGATCATCGAGTCCAACCGTCAACACAACACCACCATGCCCACTAAACCATGTCCCTAAACGCCTCATCTATACGTCTTTTAAATACCTCCAGGGATGGGGACTCAACCACTTCCCTGGGCAGCCT
>NW_008824283.1:7157200-7157498 GCF_000699105.1 Pygoscelis adeliae | reverse complement strand
CCCAGTGCCGGGTACAGGGGCACCATCACTTCCCTACTCCAGCTGGCCACACTATTTCTCATACAGGCCAGGATGCCGTTGGCCTTCTTGGCCGTCTGGGCACACTGCTGGCTCACGTTCAGCCGGCTGTCGACCAACACCCCCCGGTCCTTTTCCGCCAGGCAGCCTTCCAGCCACTCTTCCCCAAGCCTGTAGCGCTGCATGGGGTTGTTGTGACCCCAGTGCAGGACCAGCACTTAGCCTTGTTGAACCTCATACAATTGGCCTCGGCCCAAATTTGGGCACAGGCCTCTTGTTC
>NW_008824283.1:7143708-7155706 GCF_000699105.1 Pygoscelis adeliae | reverse complement strand
TTGTACACAGGAGGTCAAGCGAGGCACCTCCCCTGGTAGGCTCACTCACCAGCTGTGTCAGGAAGTTGTCTTCCACACACTGCAGGAACCTCCTAGACTGCTTCCTCTCTGCCGTGTTGTATTTCCAGCAGATGTCCGGGAAGTTGAAGTCCCCCACGAGAACAAGGGCTAGCGATTGAGAGACTTCTGCCAGCCATATATATCTGAGACATATATATAAGTATGTGCTCTTTTCAGTGTTTCAGTGATTGTCACATCAAATCCCCAATTATTTTCGAAGTACACATCACCAATATATTGCTACTCCAACATAACTCAAAACTGAAGGAATGTAAAGTGTCAATATTTTTGTTGTCGGTTGAAGAAGATAGGGGAAAAAAGCATGCATCAAACTGCAAACAGAATAGTACTTTGTTCAGAAAACACCTGATGATATGCAGATGTCCTTCCAGTTTGTGCACCTCCTTTGATGAAAATGAAAACAAAAATTTTAAATTCTGTTTCTCAAGGCATATCACTGAAAATCTGATGGTGGCATTGAAATCGTTACAACTATGAGAATACAGACGGAAAAGTTGTCTGAATTTATTTAGGTAGAGCTAAACCTTCTTTTAAATTTTACCAAGATGTTAAGCAACAAATTTTAAAGTGCCTGAGCTTTATTAGAAAAAGTGTTTCAAAAAAGTGCATACCATGATTGTAGGCAGATTTATTCTCACTGGAAAGACTATTTATTTATCTGCCAGAGAAAACAAAACAGTGAGATATCAGTAAATACAATATATGCCTATATCCACAGTACTAGCCATTGTTCAAGAACAACAAAAATAATAACAAAAAACTCAAAATGACTTCAACAATAAAGAAAAACAAGTTTGACATAACAACAGTTGCAGTTTTGGCATGCTCACAAGGGACAGAAGAATCAGAAATCTGCTCTTTATTTGAGCTCCTATTTATGACACAGGTTGTTTTGGATAATCAAGGTGATCATATACACCTGTAAACTAATAAGGGTTATGGGAATACAGAATAGACTGAGACTAGTATCTAAGGAATAAGGATATCTGAAAGTCAGATATTCTCACAGCAACTGGTTTAATAGCCTCGGTTCAGGACTCCAATTAAAATTCATGGACAACACAGAAGAAGAAAGAAATCCACAACACATTAACAATATTACTTTCCTCTGGTCTGGAATCTTTTATCACACTGAGGCATAAGCCTTTCTCCTTTGAAGCTGTTCATGGATGAATTGTGAAGTGGACATAAACAATTCAACAGATTTTCAGCATAAATCCCGTAGATTTACAAAGCAAGTATATCAGTCCAGTGGTAAATAAAAACTCTGCTAAAAACTGTAAGCTCAAATCAGTAAGCTCTGAAATAACCTGGGGAATAAGAGATAAAAGAGCTATGGTCCTTAGGTTGTGGCCTGCATACCATTTGATAGTGGTCTGTGGAGAATTCATAGGTCAGATGGCAGTCTCTCCTCCTTGCTCCCGGTTCACTGAAGGGAAGAGGTGGTGAGAGAATCAGGTGGCAAAGAAGCATGTAGAGGATGCAGCAGAGGAACAGAACAGATGGGCGTGGGAGACAAAACGAGGAGCAAAAGTGACAGCACAATCATTGCATTCTAGACAACTAAAAATACACAAATACTTTTATATTTGTTTCCCTCGCTGCAGTTGCCAGAAAGATGTCGCATAATCACAAGTAGAAGGGGAGGTAGCACATGCAAATAGAAGTCACAGTGAAGGAGATGTATTAGCTGCTCTCTGCTTTAGATGATGCTCCCATGTCTGAAAGTCAGAAAGCCTGTGGCTTAGGAAACTCATGACCCCATAAATAAAAGACATTTCCTCCAGTTCTTTTGTGATGTCTGAAAGTGCTAGCAGAGTTGTCTTGGACAAGCTTGGCTGTTATAAGACATAAGAAAAAAAAAACGTGGTTTCTAAGATGTGAGCTATTTAAGATCTTCAAGGTGAAATCTTATACTTCAGGAATTGTAAAGTATCAGATTCAAAGTTTTATTTTGTGAACAGAATCATTGCAAATGCCAAAAATTAAGGTTTATTTATAGCTACATGAAAAGTTACCATAAAATAGCTCAGATGTAATTTTTGTGGCTAATGCAGTCAGCAATTAGCTACTTTCTGCTCTAGTTGGTGCTGTTAGAAGGCGGCACTGAGAGGAGAAACTAGAACACAAGAAAAGCATCTTTCTTTTATTCAATAGTTAAAAATATCCATCTGACAAATGGGGAACGTACCTGTGCTTTCAAGATTGTATTGGTATGTGTAGTAAATAGATACTGGATAAAATCTACAAGCATTCCTGGGAGCGAGGACCAGCATCTAAGTCTCCCAGTCCTCAGCTAAACTTCATCATGACTAAATACAGAGGCATAGTCTCCTTCCTATCACTTATTGAACTAAGTTCTCTGGAAAGGGCCACTGTTTCACCAGGCTCTGAAGGAAATACCCTTTTCTCCTAATAATTCCTCTATACATGGGGTGGGCTAACGCACCACAGAAGGAATTGGGTGTATAGCTGGGGATAAATTTGCATTAGCTGAGATTAATCACCGACTACACCCTCAGTTTGCTGAGCATGAGGAGAAACAGGTTCAAGTATGCTTCTGTGTTTCATATTCCCCTTGAACCAGCTCAAAGTATTTTCCTAGTTATTTCCTAGTTTCCTATGTTGCGTTGGCTGCCTGGAATTCTCAGTTCAGGATCAGAAGGTCTTTACCCTTGGTCTATCTTCCCTTTTCTTTAAAAGAAAAAAATAAGGACACCAACAGGAACAGTGAAAGTATCCATTGTAGTTTAATGGTATTTTTATTATAGCCAAGGCTTTTTAAGGACATAGGCAAGATAAGCTCCATAGGAAGAGATAGCATTTTTTATGGGATCAACAAATACAGCTGGAAGCATACGTGGATCTGGGGACGTGTGTGCCCTCCTGCAAGTGTCAAATGGAAACAGCCAGCTTGTCTAAAATATTTATTTACAAATGGATTATACATATAAAAAAGTATTACATTATAGAAAATTTGACTTTTAACAAAAGAATTAGCTCTCTCTTTAAAATAAGGACCAATATTCTGGAGGTCTTGATAGCCAGAGGGTTCATCACCTAATCAAGTAAATTTAAGGCTGTTGGTTTTACTATGTTTACATGATTTTTGATTTCTGATGTTTCACTCCACAAGTTTAAGCTGCCTCATTTAACTGAAGGTTACTGGGTCTCCTTTCAGCTATATTTCTGCAATACTACCGTCTGTGTAACTTACAGAAAAGGTGCCAATAACATTTCTCTTGGAAGTGTACGGCAACGTGGGCATTTAAGTTAATGATTTTGCTGATACCTAACTGAGTTTATACATCCTTGCCAAGGCATTTCATTGTTTACATACTCAATGATCAGAGACTTTTATGTGTTAACGAACTGAAATTATATAAGTGCTGAGCTTCTGCATATGTGCATACAGACTTACACACACATTTTATTTCCATAGAAAAAAACTTGGGTATCTACTGAGGCCTACTATACAATGGAAGCTGTACTCTGAATAGAAAAGATATGATAAAGTAAATAAATAGAAATGAAATGTAAACAGATAATGTTACGCTTATTTTTCATTCCAACTTTGCCAAGGCCTCTGTCTTCTCATGAGAGTTAAGCAGGCATACAAATAGGAAGAATTTGGCTAAAATCTCAAAGGCATATCATGACATGGAATTAGCTAAAAATAGTTTCAGGCTAAATCAAATTTTTACCACCAAATAGCAATCCCATGTAAGTTGTGCAGCCAGGCCACTTTTACAAACAGCTTGTGTTGCATCTGATTTATTGTGACATCACTTTACTAGAACATGTGGCCTGAAGAGGCTTAATGCCAATTCAGAAATGGGGAGCAAGGACAAAGTGCTTTCTTCTTGATGATGACGTAAGTAAGAAATAAAGGAGATATGTATTAGTCTATAGCCCTTCCCATGGAAAACATTCTCTCCCAAATATCTTTGGTGAGGGGATCCCATGGCTTTCTTATCATATCACACATTTTTGAGTGCTATATGCTACTTTCTTTTGGTGTCAAATTAATTAGTATTTATTTCCTTTTCCTTCACCCTCAGCATCATAGGCACTTCTTAGGAGAACATGTATGTTTCCCACAGATTATTATTTACCCAGATTGTGGTAATATCTAAAAATGGGTCAGGTATGATCTAAATGCAGAAGACACAATCTCTGCTCTCAAGAGACAGCAAGCAATTGTAGCCAGTAACTGTGATTTTTGCCATTACTAGTAAAAAGCTGCAGACCTTTTGCTGCCCTGGCAGCGCAGAGTCTCAGGGCTCATTCAGGCTCACTGTGTCTGCAGCTGGGTTCAGCCTGGTTTGGCAGTTGCCGAGAGGAGCAGTGCCTATGGGCTTTCCTGTTTTAGCTTTTCTTATGATTCTCAATATAGCTCTGTCCTGGCTGAGGCAGGGAGTCAGCAGGTGACAAACAGCAGCCCTGGTGCAGAGCTGAGGCTGGGGGAAGCAACTGTGCCACTCTCTGGCTTTAGAAGGGGGCCCCTGAGAGGGAAACAGAGGCTGTGAGAAAACAACATATAAAAGTAGCCCCAAGTGGAAGATCAGAGAGAAAGAAATCCCTGTCATGATCATCATACTGCTCCCAGCAAAGACCTCAGTGTGCTTGTTGCTATCCCCTCCTATTCCACCCCACTTTATCTAGGAAGACTGAAACCATCAGCCTCGGCATGCAAAGGGACACAGGAAGGGTGAGCACCACACCACAAAAAAAGTAAATACTAGGAAATTTTTTCTATGTTTTTTTTTTGTATAGCAATTTAAATGGTATTATTAGACTTTTCTGTATTAATTAAACAAGCTGTGCTGTTAGTCTGTTAAAATATTGATTGAATTAACAGTAACATTTGAACCTATGTATATATTTTGTCCCCTTTTGCACACAAGATTTTGAACCTAAAAAAGTAAAGCAGATTCAATTATACAATAGAATCAAATACTGCTTTTGCATTCTGCATAATTAGAAAATAATGCCTTGATTTGATCATTTCTTGGAGGCATGATAGTGAAATAGGTTTTCAAAGCGGAGAAGGTAGAAAAGGATTCCTGCACAGGACTTAAGAACTAAATATTGTGGTGGAAAATCTGTGGACCCTTATTTGGCCCTTAACCTGGCATTGGCTCTACCCCTGTTTTCCGCATATGTGATTGTAACGTGTGCCACACTTCAGTTCTCTACCGATTAAATGGAAATGGGTAGAACCCAGCACAATGGGATTTTTTCAGAAAGATAAGAATAATAATGGAAAGAGGCCTTGTAATGAGGATGAAGCAAATGCATGCTATTCTGGTTTGCTGGTGGCTTTTTCCAGTTCAGGAAAAATTTTTCCATTGATTTTCTACACATGCAGTGGGGAAACGTCTTACAGGCAAAAATGAGAAAATAAGAAAGATAAAATTATGAAGGCATTGTTACTAATGGAGTATGTGCTTAAGTATCCTCTCTGTTGTGGTTTAACCTCAGCTGGCAACTAAGCACCACACAGCTGCTCGCTCATTCCCCCCCAGTGGGATGGGGGAGAGAATCGGAAGGGTAAAAGTAAGAAAACTCGTGGATTGGGATAAAAACAGTTTAATAGGTAAAGCAAAAGCCACACACGCAAGCAAAGCAAAACAAGGAATTCATTCACTCCTTCCCATGGGCAGGCAGGTGTTCAACCATCTCCAGGAAAGCAGGGCTCCCTCACACGTAATGGTTACTTGGGAAGACAAACGCCATCACTCCAAATGTCCCCCCGCTTCCTCCTTCTTCCCCCAGCTTTATATGCTGAGCATGACGTCGCATGGTATGGAATATCCCTTTGGCCAGTTTGGGTCAGCTGTCCTGCCTGTGCCCCCTCCTAGTCCCTCCCCGTGCACCTCCAGCCTTCTCAGTTGGTAGAGCATGGGAATCTGAAAAGTGCTTGGCTAGTGTGAGCATTACCTAGCAACAACTAAAACATCGGTGTGTTATCAACATTGTTCTCACCCTAAATCCAAAGCACAGCACTGTACCAGCTACTAGGAAGGAAATTAACTCTATCCCAGCTGAAACCAGGACACTCTTGCACACTCCCAAAATGTGAGGGCAACCTTGATTTTTCTGTGCGGTACTTTAATGCAGCTAAATGCAAAGACTTGCAGACTGGGCTGACAACCTGGGAAATTTTAGCCTGGCAAACAACAACTTTGAAATGAATTTGAATGTTCATAGTGGATAACAAGATAAATGTGAGTTCCCCAAAGAAAGAGTTAGAAGTATAAAGAGGGAAATCTTGTGTAGAATTAGGGGGCGATATCATCTTAGTATAGGTGCAAACACTAGTAGAACACAATGCTTTTGGTGGTAGTTGAAATTGGAGAAAGTTTGTAGAAAATCCAGGAGAATGATTAAGAGATTTGGAAACAGGTCCCCTTGAGGGTTTTAATCTGCTTATCAAAGAGATAAAAGGGATAAATTTAAGGGAGGTGGTGTATGTGCTTGTGTGTGTGGGTGAGTGATTGTCTTGCATACTGGAAGTATCTCCTGGCAAAAAAAACTTTGATCAAGGGTTGTCTAATATAGTAGACAAAAGTGTAACAAAATTCAATGGCTGGAAGCTGAAGCAAGACAAATTTAGACTGATAGAATAAGTCTCCGATTTTTAACAGTGAAGATATTTAACTGGTGAGTACCTTGGTGAAATTGTGGTTGGTTTTCCCTGGAAATTTCAATTAAGACTCAGCATATTTTTCTCAGCAAACTTTTTTAATTCTGCTGGAATTAATTCTGGCAAATCCTATAACCTTTGTTATTTAAGAGGTCAGATTAGATTATCATAATAATAATTTCTGGCTTTGCCATCTATGTTCAATAATAATTTATCTCATGTTCTCATTGTTGTCTCATACAAACATTTTCTTTTATCCTTTTTTCCTAAACCATCTTTCCCTGGACATAGCCCCCACTTTCTAACTTCTTCTCTGTCCACTGGCCTCCGCTCCCTTCTCTTGGGCCCCTACACTGCAGACCCCTGTTCACATGTGCATTTTGATTCTTTGGCTCACAACCTGAACATGAACAAGTCAGTAGATTCAAGCTGTAAGAGGTCAATAATGTTTTGCCAAAAATATTGCCTCCCCAAAGAGCTAATGGCTAACTTGCATTAGGTAATATAAATATTAGGGGTCTGAGAGTAGGCTGGAAATGATTAGAAAAATTATTTCAATGTGAAAATCTTTTATAACTTTGATTTTATGAATTGCCATTTTTTTTTTAGAAGGGATATATCTCTGGAACCTCTGTCTCCAGTGGTCCCCAGTGAGACAGAAAATTTCAATGAATTAGTTTTTTCATTTAGCACTCTTAGAATGGTCTGTTTTTAAACAGAAAGGAAACCTTTACTACAGCAGAAGTGCTGCTCTGATATAAATTTTCTGAGCAGTAAATGGATCAAGGTCCAAATTAGGTCTTCACTGTGTCAGGTGCAATGGTAACAGCCAAACAAAAGCATCCCATAGCCTTAGGTCTGACAGTCTGTTAAACAAATTTGTATGCACACAAGAAGAAGTGTCTTTCTGAAACATGAAGATGCCCAAGAGAGAGACTCTGGAAAGGTTTTACAGACATTTAATAGTTCAAGACATCATTTGTTCAATAACAAAAGAAAAAGGTTTAGAAAGCAATCAGATTTTCAGGGACAAAAGCTAGGCCTGAGGGGAGAAAGGATCATAGGCAGTGATTTTTGTATGTGTCAGGAAGAGATGCAAAAAAAGTGTTTGACAGCTGGAGAAGCGAGAGAAGAGAAAGAGCTGCTCATTCTATCTCATCTATTTTGTATGCTTTTATATTCCATTTTCTCTGAATGTGATTTCTAGCTCTTTCCTCCTCTCTCTATTAAATTGTTTCATTCTTTTTTACACTCTTAGCACAAAAAATATTTTTTTTTCATGTTCCTGCTCAGTGCTTTTTCTGTCCCACTGTCCTACACTACTCTCAATACTGAACCACAACATTTCCCAAACCTTTTGCAAATGCACCCTCATTTTGGTCACATCTGTATTCACATGACTGCTGTAGTCTCCCCTGAAGTCCACTGCATGTGTTTTACTGGCTGTGCAGAAGCTAGTGAGAACTGATTACAAGCATGAATATCCACTCCTCTGCCCTGGAGGAAGTGGGTACTTGCCAGCAAATAAAAGTAGCTAACTGTTCCCCAAGTAACATGAACATTTCTTGAAATCCCCCAAAGGATTTGAAACACATTTGGTTCTCCAATTTGGTTCTCTCACACTTTCACCTTGTTTCTACTCTTCAGAAGTGCACTAAGAAATCTACACTAAGACTGACCAGCCCAGTAACCATGTGGTGATGGTGTGGCCAAAGAGCTGATTGTGCACTGGGGAGAATGCCTTGAAGTGAGAACTCCAAGAATTGTAGCAGTGCCAATACAAGGGGGCAGATACTAATCTCCAAGGCCTCTTACAATTTCACTATTTCTTCTACCTTAAAGTACTACTTTTTTTTGAATAAAAATGAAGGGAGAAGCCAAAGAAACACTACTAGCTTCAAATGGCACAAGACAACCTTCTTTATCCATACAGCCACAAGATTGTGATATGCACTTGGGCTAAAAAGGTGTCACTAATTTACTTATGCCAGTTATGAGTGTGAAAAAACTCCCATATCCCTAATCAGAACAATGATTCTCCCCAGAAAAAGAACATAGATGTAACTGTGGTAATGCTTTTTAATTTAGTCCATTCAGGAGTGGGTTTAAGGCAAATGGTGGAACTGAATCTCAGCTGTTGCCCTGGAGTTGCTGTATACCAGCAAAATCTTTTGAGTACAAACAAATTATTTTTGCATGTGGGAGGATGTTGGGACCGGAAGGTGTATTTTACTTTTGACAGGGATTAGGATGATGCTTGTGGCATAATGCTTTGTTGGCCTGGCAAAAAAATCTGAGCCTCGGCCTCTTAAATATCATGGAGTTTTCATAGGAAAGATTTTTATTAGGAAATGTCAAAGCAAGTATCTAAGCATGGGATGGCTCAAAGCTGCCTGTCATACATATAGTATTGATGGATTCTTGGCTGTGTCTTTTGTTAAGTAAATGAGAATACTGGTTTCATGAATTGTGGTTACATGCCTAAATGCAAGAGCTGCCCACGCAAAACCTGTGTTGGAACTTTCTAAGCTGACATGGTCGACAGAAGTGAGAAGTTCTGATTCAAAATAAAGAATCAGGACATCTGTTTCAAGTTTCATGCTTTTGGGGGGATATGATGGAGGGGGAACACATTACTTTAATGTGAAAAATACAGATCAATTTATTTCAAACTTTACTTTGATGATAAAGATACAAAATGAAGATACTAAAATATTTGCCACTTTTCCACAAATGCAAATAATAGATATATCTTAACCCTTTCTTTCAAACTTAGAGTTTAACTTCCTTCAGTATGATTTAAGCATACAAAGTGGAACCTGGGAATAAGAAGCAACAATTCTTCTGAAAGGTTATATCAAGAATATACATTTGGACTAGATGATTGTTGTAGGTCCCTTCCAACTGAACTATTCTAAGGAGGAGTATTTACGTAATAATATATATAATGGACTTCTTGGTGGTGATACAAAGAAGGAAAAATACAGCTGAGTACCAGCATAAATGCTGACGCAACTGCTTAACTGTGCATGGGTTTCTGAAGACAGAAGTATCTTTGTTAAGCCTGTTTTCCATTTAACCCTTCTTTAGGTGGCATGTGTACTGCCAGTGATATTTCTGAAGCAATACCTTGAATATCAACTCTTACACTACTAAGTTACAAGGCCAGCTAATCAGCATTTTTATCATTGGGCTGCCATTCTCCCAATTATCATCTTCCAAGGCATTCTTAAGAAAAATTTCAAATGACACAGTAGAGATATTTTATACAACATTTTTCATAATGTCAGATTAAGAACAAAATTGTGTATAGAAAATAATAGTCATGCTTTTCAAAATAAGGATGTAACATTATCACACAAAAGCACACTTAAAATCCAGGAGACAAGCCTGGGATATAATTCTCAGTCCTGACTGAGATTCTTCTTGACTAGCCTTAGTTTAATCTGTTTCAGCTAGTTATCTATTTTTCCTAAATGGAAAGGTGCCTATCTCTTCATCACCTATATTTATATTAGCAAAAATACCTCTACAATCCTTCAGAACAAGTGTAGGAAGCAAAATCTAGCTTTGCCCATGTTAAAACTTTTTACCAGCTCTTTTTCTGAGAAGTTCTGCTGAACAGATTCTGATAGGACTTTTTGGAATTTCAGTTAAAAATTTTATATCAGCAGAATATGGTAAAACTTCATGAATCTGTTCATCAAATATACATACCTGTTCAGCTGGCAAGCAAAATCCAGTCTACACTGTAAATAAAGGAAACAGTCATGTGACATAGCTAGCATGCAGTACTGTAATTAAAAGATGTGTCCGCTGATTATGTATATGACAAAAGAAATGCCTAAGAAGCACCTTCTAAATTACCCTGCCCACTGTTGCACCAACATGTTACTCGCTAGCTGTAAGTGCTTCACTTTGCCCTTTTTACTGTGGGCGTATTTTTCTTGAGATAGATAAAAGACCACATTTTTAAAAAAATGAGCAATGTAACTTAGGTGCTGTGGTGGGTTGACCTGGGCTGGCTGCCAGACATCCACCCAGCCACTCTCTCAGTTCACTTCCTCAACAGGATGGGGAGAGAAAATAAGATGAAAAAGTTCATGTGTCAAGATAATGACAAGGAGATCACTTACCAAGTACTGTTAAGGCCAAAAGAGACTGGACGTGGGGAAAATTAATTTAATTTATTGTCAAATAAAATAGATTTGGATAGTGAGAATCAAAGACAAATTAAAACACCTTCTTCCCGCCCCCTTTTCCCAGGCTCAACTTCACTCCTTCATTCCCACTCCCCTACCTCCCCCTCTCAGGTAGCACAGGTGGGATGGGGAATGGAGGGTTGTGGACAGTCCATAATGGTTCCTCTCTGCTGCTCCTTCCTCCTCATAATTTTCCCCTGCTCCAGCATAGGTCCTCCCTCTGGGCTGCAGTCCTTGAGGATAAGCCTGCTCCTGCGTGGCCTTCTCCGCAGCCTGAAGTTCCTTCAGGAAATATCCACCTGCTCTGATGTGCGGTCCTCCATGGGCTGCAGTGTAGACATCTGCTCCAGCTGGTCTCTCCATGGGCTGCAGGGGAGTGTCTGCTCCGGTGCCTGGAACACCTCCTCACCCTCCTTCTTCTCTCACCTTGGTGTCTGCAGGGTTGTTTATCTCATTGAAACTAGCCAGTGTTGTGTCAGATAATAAGAAGGGCTTTTTAAGGTATTTTAATAACAAGAGGAGGTCTAAAGAAAACATTGGACTGGTACTTGTTGAAGATGGTATCTGACTAATAGGGATGAAGTAAAAGCGGAGGCATTCAATGTTTTTTTTTGCCTTAGTCTTTAATAATACTGATAGACCTTGGGCTGCCCGGTCCCCTGAGTTGAAGGACCATGAGTGTGGGAAAAGTGACTTTCCATTTGTGGACACTGAAATTGTATGGGACCAGCTGTATCAGCTGAATGTTCACAAGTCCATAGGGCCTGATGGAATTCATCCCAGAGTACTGAAAGAGCTAAGGGATGTTATGGCAGGAACCGTCTTGATCATCTACCAAAGGTCTTGGGAATCTGGGGAGGTCCCTGCTGACTGGAAGCTAGCCAGTGTTATTCCAATTTACAAGAAGGGCATGAGGGAAGATCCAGGGAACTACAGACCTGTTAGTCTAACCTCAGTTCCTGGAAAAATTATGGAGAAGATTATACTGGGTACTACTGAAAAGCATTTAAAGAACAATACAATCACCAGGCACAGTCAACATGGGTTCACAAAGGGAAAGTCCTGT
>NW_008824283.1:7137871-7142499 GCF_000699105.1 Pygoscelis adeliae | reverse complement strand
TTTTAGGTCCCTTCCAGCTGAAATATTCTGTTCTGTTCTGTTCTAGTCTAGTCTAGTCTAGTCTAGTCTGGTCTGGTCTGTTCTATGTTTTTTTCTCATTCCTCACTCTCACAGCTGCTGTGCAGTGTTTTACCTTTTCTTAAATACGTTTCCCAGAGTTGCCACCACCTTGGCTGAGGTGCTCAGCTGTGCCTTGCAGTGGGTCCATTGGAGCCGGCTGGTGTGGTCTGGAACTGGCTGTGTCCAGTCTGGGGAAGCCCCTGGCCTTTTCTCATAGGAGCCACCCCTGCAGCCCCCCTGCTGCCAACATCATTACCCCATGGAGGCACAAAAGTCTTAGTAAACTGTCGCCTTTGTTGAAAAATATATGATTTTACAGACTTAATAAATGTCTTAATCTCACTAGAGGGGAGAGTTAATTTTTAAAGAAGATGCATTGAGAAATTGCTAGAAACAAAGAAACATCAATTTTATGTATCAAAATATAAATCATAGTAGGAGGCACCAGTAATCTCTAAATAATGTTTCTGTTTTGGCATATTTAAAGTTAATTAAATCTGTGATTTCTTGAAAAAGTCAAACCTTTCCCTCCTCTCTCCTTACTCAGTTTAAACTCTAATTTCATAAATATCACTCTTAAGCAAAAGCTATAGGAGGGTGGCATGATGAGTAATCTCACATTTCCTCTAGCATTTCATTTATCAGTCAGGTGAGTTTAATTAAAGGCAAACAATTCCAGCAAAAAATAACATGCATGAATGTTTCTAAATGGGGAAATGCTTTGAGTTATCATAATAAGTCTTGTTTTTCTCTAGTAATTTTCAATCTCTGTTACATATTTTCTCTCCCCCTTTTGGATTTGTGATTTTATTGGGGGTTTTGTCCTGCCCAAAATGTGTGCTTAGGCTAGAGATGACACTGTCTGGGCCGTGGAAACAAAACTCACTTTTAAAGAGACTTCACTGTTTTTTTCTTTGCTGTGTTGTACACAAAGTTCACAAAGTGAGCTGAAAGTATGCTTGTGTGGTTGCAAGCGATACACTAACTACGCTGAGCTAGCATATCTGTTTCACACCTCGACTGATAATTTGCTAAATTGCTGTACTTGATTGCATTTAAATTAGTATCATTAGTGTAAAAGTAGTATCAGTTCTGATGGGTCTTTGTATTCTTCACCTTATGAAATAGACTCAGGCAAACTCATGTCATAAGTGATAAAATGTTTCTTTAGTGCTAGGCAGAATAGATATATACAGTGGTTTTACATCCTGTTACGAATTGACCTGAGCCCTCCTAATTCCCAAAACTTGTGAATTACATCTGGAATGTGCTCGATGAGCACACACAACTTACCAACATGTTACTGCAGCACTATTTTCTTTGGCAGTGGTGTGGTACTTACTTTGCAGTGTGTTGGTGGGGCAGAGCAATGAAAATTGTGGGAGCTTTTCTGATCTTTTCCTCCTCTGAGATTCCTCTGAAAGAATTAAAAAGAGGCAAACCTTAATATTAATTCAAAATGGGCCATTGCTCTTGTCATTCTGTCTCTTGTTGAAGGAGCTTTTCTTGGGAACAGTCATTAACAGGTCAGGAGATCTTAAATTACCCCCTCAAATCTATATTACATCTTTAGAAGAGTTTTCAATAATTTGGGATTATTGTGGTGAAAAATCCTCTAGCAGGTACCTTGTCCATCGTGAAGAAACTTTGCAGTAAAGTTGTACAGTTGTATTTTGTAAATGTACTGTAGGGAAGGAATTAAAGAATGCTTCAAAGAGAAGCCTTTAAATAATAAATGTCAAAATTCCATTTCCAATATTAATAGTTTATGTAGAGCTCTGTATTTTAAGATTACATTTATTTAGTTTTGGTCTGCTGCATGACTTTCATAACTCCCACACTTATGCAAATCTTATCCATGGGATGCAAAATACAGCTGTCATATATATGTTACCTATTGTTCCTGATCTACTTCTGTGTTAAATGCATTAGCTAAACAATAGGACAAGCTTTAGTATAATGATGTTAATTGAGTCATAATTTCAAAGTACAAAATGAAATGTGACACTATACAATGGTGTTTGATTTGAAATATGTCCAAATTGGTATTGCATTGTACTTTTGTAATGATTTTTTAAAAAATCAAATAAAGGCAGAAGTTTATAGAAGGGAAAAGTCCCTTTTTAAATGCAATGTAAAAACCTGATAAGTATTTTATCTATGGGAATAATAACATAAAATATTTTTACACAAAGCAAAATGAGCCCACTACAAAAGGACACTACTATGAGGAGGCATCACTTATCCATCTATAAAATATTGTCCACCATCCTAAAAGTAAATCTTTGCATTAATGCTCTGCCGTTTTCCTCGACTAAGACTACATTTTGTGTGTGGCCTAGGAAAAGAAAATATGTTACCTTTTAAAATGTAACATAATTAAATGTAATGTGTATGAAAAGTACAAATGTAATGTATAATGGAATTATAACAAGTGTTATAATTCAATTTTTGAAGGCACTGAGTAATGAGAATGGTACTGCCACTCAGGAAGCATTCTTTTTTTTCAAATTAGTATAAAATAAAGTTATTCTATTTGTAAACCCAAGCAAGATTTATTAGTTTTTTAATTCGGGTCATCCTATGTCATGTAATCATCTTTTACCATAGAAATAAATACTCCTTAATTTGCAGGATTATACAGGATGTCAATTAGTTAGGCTTCTTAGTTTATTTGGAGTGTTAGTAGGCTTTCTATAAAGGAGAGGTTTCGTAATTGTTAATTTATGATATAGAACTATTGTTTCATGATCAATATTTGTGTACTTGAAGTGGTATCTTTTTAAGATGCAACAGAAATCCAATTCCCATCAAACCTGTGTGACCATGTACAAGAGTTGTGAAAGAGTGCTTGTTAAATACAACTCTGTGGCTTTTTCCTCCAAAGAGAGAGACACTGTACATTCATGTGAATACCATAACTCATGAGCTGATTAGAAATTTCCTTTAGAGTTCTAAAGTTTGAGATATGTTTGAGCCTGTGAAGTCCTTACTTTGGTGGGATCCCAGGGAGGATACCACAGGGTAAGAAAATGGCATTTTAGGCTGGAAGGGTTTCATGTCTCAGAAAGAAATGAAAATATTAATTCTTCAAGGTATTTTATATTAACCTGGCTCTCACTTCCACCATTTGTGAGAGGCACAATACAGATAACAGCTTCACAGGTACACTTTAAATGGCAATTCATTCATAGAGAATGGTCTGAGATTCTTGGAGAAAAAAATAAAAATACCCTGTACTGCTTGATTTATCAGTTTAAGTCATTTTGAAGTGTTGCATGAAGCTTTCAGTGTGCTCCCTAAATCAAGTTGTTTTGTTTCATGAACACCAGTAGAATTTGCAGTGCTGCTGCAAGCAGGAGTGGGATTTCCCAGCTGGCAGATGGTCCACCACAATTGAAAACACATGAGCAGAGCAATATGAAAGGAATCTCTCACACAGCTGAATGTTGTCATTTAAAGAGTCTTGCTTATCAACAGAATTAGATACTTAATATTCAAGTCTGTTGGATGTTTAGCTCAAAGGAATAAATAAAATACTAATATTTCATTGAAAAGAATGACCTCTATTGATCTATATGCCTCAGGCCAGATCTGATTCTTAGTTATATGTGCAGAATGCTATTCAAGTCAATGGAGTAATAAGGACATAGCTGAGAGACCAGGTGAGTGATTTTTAAAAAGCCAAAGTTCAAGTGAGATGTACTTTAGAAAGAATTAAAAACTGAACAGCCTTTTCTTTGACTAAAGAGTATCTTTCACTTTTTGATCATTTTTCTTTTTTCACAGACAAACAGTTTTGTCTTTGCTAAGTAATTAGAAAAGTAATTCTTGTTGGACAAAAAAGAAATGGCTGGAATTTTTAATGAAAATACTGTAAGTGATTTCATTCTACTTACACAAGCAAATTTACTCATGAAATTTCAGAGGGCACTGAACAAACACAAAAGTTAGTAAGAGGAAATTAGTATGATAAAAGAAATAGTCATAGCAGAAGTCAGATTAGTGTCTCACTCTTACCCTGGATAGATATCAGGAAGACAGACTTGAGTAAAAGTAAAATTTGGTCAGTGTCATGGTGATTTTAATATGGTTATCATGAGTAAAGCTCCATTTTCCATTCTGCAATTTTTTTTTTTTTTTTTAAAGATTTAAGAATATATGTAATTCTGAAATAGGATCAAATCAAGTCCCGTCAATGCAAAAAACTACAAAAATTTCAAATGCACACCCTAAGTATCTGAGGCAATGTTAGAGCACTCGGGTGGCACATGAGAAAGATTCCACCTAGGAATGTTAGATCGAGTCCTTAAATTAATTGGAGTTCATTCACACCAAGGATGTAAATTCCTGGATGAGTGGGATACTGGTTATTCCAACGTGAGACCCTTTCACTGTTTCCTGTTGGAGTAATTCCATTTTTGGTAAATAATACATATTCTTTGGAAGAGAGATTTTTATATTGTTCTCCAGCATCCCTAATCATTAGACTATGAAGTTACTCTCCCTTTTTGTCTCTCTTTCTGGCCCAATGCAGTTATAATGTTTTATGTAACATGCAAAACCTC
>NW_008824283.1:7136182-7137824 GCF_000699105.1 Pygoscelis adeliae | reverse complement strand
AGCAATTTTCTCCACATCTAGATCACCTAAAATTTTCAAGGTGGAAGTTGAAGTTGCTGATCTGATGAAATCTTCCAAATCTCAAACATGCTTTCTGTGTGGAGTTAGCTTGGGTCCTGCAGACATTTTCCACTTTCTTTCTGTTTTGTTAGTGCCAGAAGGTCTTTTTTTCAGGGTGTGTGTGGGGAAATATTAATTTCTGATAATTTCTGGTTTTCATGTAACTTCATTTTCAGGTGAAAAGGCATTGTGTTGGAAAATTCCCAACAAGCTCTAGTTACATACTTAGTCTGAGATCAGATGTCTTCTTATCTCTGATGAGGCATTGCAAAACCTTGCCACTTTATTCAGGGGGATGAATAAGGAATTTGAATCAACAGAAAGATTACCTTGGGTCTTAACCCTTCTTCTGAATCCCCATAGAAATTTATATCATCTAAGCTTCATGAGGCAAAATAAGCTGAGTATATCTGAATTATTTTTTTACAGCCCTAAACACAGATAAATTTTAATCTGATTATTTTGAAAATGTAATTTTTAACCTTTCATCTTGGTTTACACAATGACATGTCATCATGATATATTACAGATTCATTGGGGAATACTTGTATGGTTTTGGAAAACTGGCACTCTTCACCAAAGTAAATACAGTGCCTTCCAGATCCAGAGTACTGATCTTGGCAGACTGGTCCCTTGATACTTCAAAAAATAATGATGATTCTTTAAATAAGGTACTTTGTTCTATTAGAACATTTGTGATTTTTATGGTGGTTTCCTTCAGCTATTCCGGTGCTGTGTAGTATAGAGCATACCCCCTGTAAATATATAAATAAATAAGAAGCAGTGGGTTGGGAGCAGAGACTTAAATTGCTGTGCTTTGTCTTTGTTAGTCTCCAGCTTATCCATGTACTTTGCTCATAATAGATCACATTTTTTTTTAAATTTCAGGCACTGTGAATGAAATTACTTACTAAGTTAACCTGCTTTCTTGGATATATCTGATATATTCATAAAGATTAAACCGTGTCCAATTAAGAGATCTAGCCAGTCATAACATATTCCAGTATTTCTGCAGTATGGAATGCGAACTCATGTCTCTACTCCACCAGAAAATTGAAAATCCCAAGAAAATCTGCTTTCTAAAATGCATATATCTATAAACAGTTTTCTGTTTTAGATGAAGTATTTCTATTAAGCCCCTCCATAACAACAACAAAAAAAAAGCTTCTAATTAAGAGTTGTTCTAAGTTAGTTGCCCAAGGGCAAGTAGGATTGTGTATGAAGGGATTTTTTTTTCCAGTTAGAACAGTGATTTATTAATTTTAAAGTTAACTTCCCATGCTATCCCTAGTGAGCTGGAAGTGTTCTTGGGTTTCTGACACTTTATCAGGAGCTGGGACTTGACCTTAGAGCTCCCTGGTGAATGACCTGTTTTTCTAGCAGGCTATATTACTGGACTACTGCAAAGACGTTTGGTAAGAGGAATCTTAAAAAAAGAAGTCCTTGCTTTATATCCCTGCTTTTGAACCATCACCACTTATAAATGCACCTAGCCCAAAAGTGGAAATTTCTGTTTTATGTAAATGCATTGGTGTTTTGGGGGGTTTGTTCAGGGAAATTGAGGAGGTGTTATCTGTTGCTG
>NW_008824283.1:7134481-7136130 GCF_000699105.1 Pygoscelis adeliae | reverse complement strand
ATTTTAGGTTTGATTGTAAAGTCCAGGTTAGTTTCTTTGAAAATGTATTTCTCTATATTTTAACATCTAGGTTCAATTTCTCAATAGTTTTATTTTTTATCAATATTTGGATTGGAGTCCCACTAAACAACTTCTACATCATATCTATGCAGAACTGCCATCATTGATAGATCTCTCTTCCCCTTCCCCTCCCCGCCCCCCTCGCCCTTGATCTCTCTCTCTCACCTACCTACTGTATCACACAAAGCAGTGCTGGGATAGCTTAAGGACTAAAGTCTTTAGACTTTAAAGAAAAACTTAAAAAGAAGACAATCAAGGAAAAAAAACAGACAAACAGTAGACCACTGAAGTTTGAAGAACAATGAGATCCTCTGTTTCAGCTCTTATTTAAGATATCACATCTGGCAAACTGATATAAAAACACAGTCCCATGTTTTCTAATTTATTTTTTTCTCTTTGCCTTGCTTTCTTTTGTAGAGACTAAGTTAACCTACTCTGTATTTTGCAATCTGCCAGTACCTACATGCAGCTGCAGAGTTTACCAGTAAAAGAAGGATGCATATTGGAGGTGGTAGGGCAGAAAGGACTTTGACTCCAAATTATGCAAATAAAACAACAACAACAACAATACAAAACCAAAGCAATACCCCTACCTGGTCTACTGCTTTCAGATGAGTGCCACATTATGTATGCTGTGATGTCCTGAAAGCCAGAGCTGCTATTGCTACAGCAGTACTTCTCAAACTGTCTGCACAGTACAAAGCACTTTATGGAAGCTGAGACATTGTCCTGAGAGTGTAAAAGTATTTTAGGGCTTTTTTTTTTTTTTAATTGACAAGATCATCTCAGTCCAGTATCTTGTGTCTGTGGACCAGGAAGAATTGCAACCTGCCTGGGGCTTATTGATTGTGCTCAGCTACAAATCAGAATAGACTAATGCAGCTAAAAGAGTGCTCATACCATCATTGTATCAGTATTCAGTATGAATAGTAATAAAGTTAGTTTTTATAGTGGCTCAATTTCTCAGAGGTCCTTTTCATTCAAATGTTTGGCCATGGGGAAAAAAAAAAATCAAAATTGTGACATCTAAAGCTCCTAAATTGAACTGTGTGATGGAGAGAGGGGATTGGCATGAGATTCAGCAGAGCATGGTTAAGGAAACAAGGAGTAAGACCATTAGAGTCTGAAAGGATCAAAGTATTAAAAGTCTTTTGCATGAGATGTGCAGTCTTGTAATCGATACGATGTTTAACACAATGAACAAATACTTCAGTACTGAGAAAATATGTTCTGATTAGTTCAACTGATAAAACGTGCTATTACATTCTGAAACTGCTGGACCCTGCACAACTGATTTATCAACAAAGGATGCAAACAGAACAGTGCATTAGTCCGATCTCACATATATGAGTAAGGATGTGCAAACCTTTGCTTAATTGAACTACAAAATGGAACAGTGGCTTAAACAGTGTGTAAACTCTTGGCCATTAACAGAAACTCTGCTAAAGAAGATATTTCTGTACTCACAGTAATATCTACTAATTTCAGCTGGCTCAGTCAGTAGAATTTTTTTCTGTGTTTTTCTTACTACATTTCTAAATTCTAACTTAAAATTCTCATTAGGAGAAGGAAATAGAAACAGAGACACA
>NW_008824283.1:7133492-7134465 GCF_000699105.1 Pygoscelis adeliae | reverse complement strand
AATTATTCCAGTTATTTTGTGCTGCTCTAGTTATAAAAAAGTAACACGGTGGGGCCAGGCAAAATGCAAGCTCTTGAGTTATTTTAGGTGGAAAAGATATAGGGTGAGCATAAAAATAGGGGAAATAAGCTTGAAAGATAGCTGAAGAGATAATGATGTTATTGAGCACTATAGTGACATGACTCTTGCTATTGCTCTGCCTCTGTATTTTCTTGACAGTCAGCCCAAATTATTAGAGAACAGTGTAAACTATACTGCTGAAAAGGAATAATCCAACTTAGGAATTCACAGCCATTGCTAGCCTTAATGCATTTTGCCTTGGTAAGAAGGCTGAAAATACAGCGTGGAGATATGCAACGTGATAAAATGTTCTATGCTAAATATGTTTTACAAAGCAGCCACACAAAGACAACACTTGATGTAATCCTTTGAGTAAACACGTTTATCTCTGCCTGTTATGTTCAGTTTTGTGTATTCAAGCAGCCCAGGGACCTCATGGTCTAAATTGGGGGGTAGGTGAGTGGAAGGGAACAAACAAAAGGAATTCTTCTTCTG
Source organism: Pygoscelis adeliae (assembly GCF_000699105.1). Lineage (NCBI taxonomy): Eukaryota > Metazoa > Chordata > Aves > Sphenisciformes > Spheniscidae > Pygoscelis > Pygoscelis adeliae. The sequence goes on along the minus strand of NW_008824283.1, from coordinate 7,133,910 downwards.
CTATAGATGGGGAATTTTGGCAGGCTGAAAGTATGTGATTTGGTGCCAAAACATAAAATAAATCCAGATTATCATGTTATTTCCCCAAATTAAAGCCCACTTTTACTTCCAGTGAAAAAACATCTTTGAATCATATGGCTGTTGTTGGATGGTGGCAGCATCAGGCTTTGTGGGACAGGCACAGAGTACTTGATGAAGTTAGAGTATTCCGGTTTCCAAGGCTGCTTTCACTATACATTAATTCAATCCAAGTGTTTCTTCAATGTAAAATAAACATCATACAATCATAGAACCATTAAGGTTGGAAGAGACCTCCAAGATCATCGAGTCCAACCGTCAACATAACACCACCATGCCTACTAAACCATGTCCCTAAGTGCCTCATCTACATGTCTTTTAAATACCTCCAGGGATGGTG
>NW_008824283.1:7125571-7130269 GCF_000699105.1 Pygoscelis adeliae | reverse complement strand
AATGTCTCTGACCCGGGCCCCAGGGAGGCAGCAGACTTCCCTGTGGGACGGGTCCGGTCGGCATATAGGGCCCTCTGTTCCCCTCAGAAGGGAATCACCTACGACAATTACCCTCCTTTTTTTCTTGGCAGAGGCAGTCATAATGCGTGGGGCTGACTGCCTCACCCTGGGCAACCTCCTGGATGGACCTTCATCTACATCCTCGTTTGCCTGGCCCTCAACTTCCAGGGCCCCATATCTGTTCTGTAAGGGGAACCAGGAAGGTGAGGGAGGCCGGGCGGGGGTTCGCCTGGCACCCCGAGCAGGAACCTGTTTCCATTCCCCCCCGTCGCTTGGGTCCCCTCTTTCTACCTGGTGGCAAGAAGGCAGGGGATCCTCTGCTTCTCGTGCAGCCAAGGATCAGAGCTTGATTAAGAATTTTTCAGTCCTGTTTGCTGGTAACTCCTCCACTACGTCTAGTAGCAATCCATTCCTCCAGCATATTTCCCAAATGCTTGTAGAATGAGCAAAGGCCTGTTGAACGGCAGACTTTTACTGGGTAAACCATTCCCACAGAGTGGGCTCGTGAATAGCTTCAGTCCGGAAGCAGGAAGGGTTGTACAAAGTCTGCACAGACTGGTCAGCTGGAGTACACCACTTTTCAGAGCCCATCCTGATTCACTTTGCTTAGTCCGATTTCTGGGCTTACTGGTCTGGATTTTCTACCCACTGAGTCAGCAAGATTGCATGAAGAGAGCTTATGGAGAGAGACAGCAATATTCAGACGTAGGCACCCAAGGTGACATGGACTGATTTGTGAATGGATTATTTCATTTCAGTATTGTGAAGCATATTTGAGAAAAGGTACAGAGAAGAGGATACAGAGGATACATGATATTTGCTGACATTTTTGCATGAAGAAATCACTCCTTGGTTTGCTGAAACCAGGAAACAAAGATAAAATAGATGTGTTGCTTTCTATGTCACTAACTTGTTTAATCCAGGATCAGAACTGAGTAATAAAATGTCCAGCATAGAGATACTATTTTCCAGAAGAACCAAGGATGTTACAGAGAGACAATGACACAGCTTAACACGCAGTTTTTCTAAAATTTAGAGAGGAGATGGGACTGTTGTCTCCAATAAAGGTATAAAACTCCCCTGGGGCCCTCAGAAGGAAATGTGAAGGAGGGAGCGAATTAGGAAATGGATAGTTGCAGCAAAAAACAATTACTAGATAACTATTAAAGGTTACAGTGAAGACCAGGGGCTAAACACTGCCACCTTTAGCACTGGACTGGGTGGCTGTAAGTCATGGTCAGAATTTCATCTGGCTAGTGAATATTATGTAAGAACTCTTAGATGGAGAAACATTACGGAAGTATTTTCCTCTTGATAAGACTCCATAATGACAAATTGACCTACAAGTAACTAAGGTGACTGAGCTCTACCTGAGCCATGGAACTTCACATCTGAAGTAGTTAAGAGGGAACAAGAAAAAGCTCCAGAACACTATCAGTTTAACCTTAATTTTCAGCAACATTATGAATTTTTATTCCTTGTGAGCAGGATGTGCATTTCTCACCAGTACTGTCCAATAAGTGGATACTGACACACTGCAGTATTGCTTTTTATTTTGTTTTTGCACAGCTTAAAACCAGTGAATAAATTTGTTGCTTGAGGAAATCTAAGTAAGTGAATATCATTACTGAAGATGACCATCAGGTTGCCAAGCTGAAGTACATGCAAAGGGAGCATGTGAAAAGAATAAACTTAGTGAACTAAGAAAGTAAGTGCTTTCATAAGCAGAAAAATATTTGTCGGTGAAGTACATATTTCAGCTCACTACCTTTGATGATCAGTGAATATGTAATATAGACTTCAGTAGCAATGACTCTTCCATTAGGGTGCAGTTGATCAACTTTAGGTGAATTCCTACTTGTGGAAAATGAAGCCATCTTCAGGGGCATAAGTAAGAAGTGGGGAAAATTTTATTGTACCTCTGGATAGGGCTGGGTATATTTAGGACTTTCTTGGTGGAGATGGGAGATTATGGTTCAAATTCTCTCAGGTAGAAGGGGAAATTCAATCTCCCATAGCTTAAGCAAACCATAAACTATTCAGGTCAAAGAGTCAATTTCTCTTTGAAATTTGCTCTGACTCTTTTGTTGCATTTTTGCAATTTTAGCTACTTGATGAATTAAGTTCAAATTTTATCATTTTTAGTGCATTTTGACTAATATATTGTTCATCACAAAAAGCATTTTTTGCTTGAAAGTTTGTGGTTTGATGAAGGGGAGGGGAGAAACATTGCTGTGAAAAGAAAAAAAATGAAATACACAGTTTTCAAGGCAAAAATGAGCTACCATCATTCTGGAGCCATCTTGCAGTTTTAAAGCATCTGGATTGAATAATGCTTGAAAGATCAGATAAAATATTGATTTTTTTATAATTTCTAAAAAGAAGTAATGATTTCTAGTTTAGTTTGTTCACAAGCCTCCCACCCAACACTTTTTTTTTTTTTCTTAACAAATGTTCAATAGGTAAATGCTCCAGCTGTTTTATTTGAATGCTTAGAGGGGTGATGAGTTATGTCATCTTGCTCTGCACAGTGCTGTAAGAGATATTTATGATTTATTACAATGGAAATCTGTGGATGAAGTGGGGGCAAAAAAAGAGTGTGGAAACAAGTGAAGGCAAAAAAATGAAGAAAAGAGGGGATTATGCTTTTACTTTTCACTGAAACAACTTGGGCTGTGAAACCACATATTGCAATGTGAATTTCAATCAAATTTCTTGAAAGAAGGTGACTCCTTTAGAACACTGAAAGGCTCAAGGAGTTCATTTCAGGTGCCAGTGACTCATCTTATTTACATTTTCAAAAGCAAGAGTTCCAATTGACTGAATTATTAAATTGAAACACCCAGAGCAAACACTTCACTAAGGATGGATCCATGTACTCTTTCTACTTCCAAGAACACAGGCTGTATTTTTTAAACCAGACAGAAATGAAAATATTTGTTACCAGGGAAATTTTAGGAGGCAGAAGAGAGACTGAACTACTGAGCTTGTATGTGTATGAAAAACAAACATTAAAGTGAAAGTTACTCTCAGTATCTGAATTGTCTCTGGAAGAAATCAGACATAAGCAGAGTCAAAGTGGGTTGCCACTGATTTAATGGAATTCCAGATACTGTGAATTTGTTGTTAAAAGCCTAGGTAGGTCAATGGTGCTGAAACATTTGTGGATGAAATGAGCTAGAGAAATGTGCATCCTTTGCAATTTGGGGCTGCTAGATAAACATTCTGATGTACTTATCAGCAAACTGCGTTGCTTTTTCTCTTTGAGAAATCTCAATGAACGGACCAACATTTGCTTGAATTGGGTAATGAGTATAGAATACTGGCTGACTGCTGCAAAAATGCTCTCCGGCTTGCTTGACAGCTATTCTTTATGTCCTGGTTTCAGCAGGGATAGAGTTAATTTCCTTCCTAGTAGCTGGTACAGTGTTGTGTTTTGGATTTAGGATGAGAACAAAATTGATAAGGCACCGATGTTTTAGTTGTTGCTAGGTAATGCTTACACTAGCCAAGGACTTTTTAATTTTCCATGCTCTACCAACTGAGAAGGCTGGAGGTGCACAAGAAGCTGGGAGGGGGCACAGCCAAACTGGCCAAAGGAACGTTCCATACCATGTGACGTCATGCTCAGTACCTAAACTGGGGGAAGCTGGCCGGGGGGGCCGCTGCTCGGGGACTGGCTGGGCATCCGTGGGGGGGTGGTTAGCAATTGTACTGTGCATCACTTGCTTTGTGTATTATTATTATTTTTTATTATATAATAAAATATATAATATATATAAATATATAGAATTATTATTATTATTATTTTATTTCAATTATTAAACTGTTCTTATCTCAACCCACGAGTTTTTCTCACTTGTGCTTTTCCAATTCTCTCCCCCACCCCACCGGGTTGGGTGCAGCGAGTGAGCGGCTGCATGGTGCTTAGTTGCCGACTGAGGTTAAACCACGACACTTTATCAGGTACTAAGTATTCAAAATCTCCAGCTGTTTTAACTGAGTTTTTTGGACAGGTGGGTTTCCTGATTAAGTGAGATAAATAGTGTCATTTAGACCAGCCCAGTGCTAGAGCTAGTGTACATGAATCATTATGTGGTTGAATACACCTGTGTGAAGAAAACCAACACAAATCTTACACACTGTTTAAATTCCAGTCTGAAAAGAAAAGCATACAGATGACCTCTAGGACCTAAACTGACTCAGTACAGAACTGACTCCCTTGTACTGTGGAAGTCTTTTCACTCTTGGGTTAACACTTACTGTGTTGTGACTGGCTCTTTCTGTGTGTGTGTTTGCTAGAAAAATCACTACAAGCAAAGAGATCACAAACAAATTCAAAATGCATTCAAACAACGCTCCTCCTCTCAGGATTTCAGCTCTATTCTAACAGTGACTGCTTGTGCTGGTTTTGGCTAGAATAGAGTTAAATTTCTTCATAGTAGCTAGTGTGGGGCTACTTTTTGGATTTGTACTGGAAACAGTGTTGGTAATACAGGGATGTTTTCGTTACTGCTGAGCAGTGCCTACACAGAGTCAAGGCCTTTTCTACTCCTCACACCTCCCCACCAGCGAGTAGGCTGGGGGTGCGTAAGAAGCTGGGAGGGGACACAGCTGGGACAGCTGACCCCAACTGAC
>NW_008824283.1:7100014-7125475 GCF_000699105.1 Pygoscelis adeliae | reverse complement strand
GGGGGTGTTGCGCTGCTCGGGGACTGTCTGGGCATCGGTCGGTTCATGGTGAGCAATTGTTTTCATTTGCATCACTTGTATTTTTTGTATTTTTTATTTTCCTCTTTCTTTGTTTCCTTTTTCCTCTTTTCCTTATAATTTTTAAAAATTATTATTTTGATTTCTTTTTAATTATTAAACTGTTTTTATCTCAACCCATGAGTTTCTTTCTCACTTTTATCCTTCCTTCTGATTCTCCCCCCCATTCCACCGGGGAGGGGGCAGTCAGCGAGCGGCTGTGCGGTGCTTAGTTGCCAGCCAGGGTTAAACAATGACACTGTTCTGCAGAGGTCTGCTGTATGCCAAGTTAATTGTTACATCCTCAACTGGATGTAACAGGCTAATAGTAGCCTGATGACCTATAGCATAGCAGCAGAAGATTTCACTGTACCCAGTATGTACTTCAGTGCATTTAATACGTTAGTGATTTTTCTTTGAGTCACTGCTGTGCTTAGGAGTTGCAAGTGTAGTAGAAACAGTATAGTTATATTTTTTTGTCTAATTTAGAGTCAGATAAGTAAACAGTGCTCAAGATTGCAAGATGAAATCCTAAATTATGGTAACCTCAAATTTCTTCTGGAAAGAAATCATAGCATTGTTGAGAAACTCATCTGAAAGAAAAGACTTGATAGCTTCTGGCTTGCCAACAGCACATGACAATATGTGAGCTGCAGTGCTTGTGGGGGCAATGGCACTCATGCTTTTTCCCAGTTTGGTTCTTCCATTGCCCTTCAACACTATTCTTTAATCCCGTATTTCCTGAGGTATGAGCTATAATTTATTGTTCCTCATTACCACATGCTGACTCCTTCCTCCCCCCACTACGTTATGAAAAATTACCTTTTGGGGCTAGAAATAAGTATCTTTAACTACATTTCTTGACCTGGACACCCACAGCGTTAAGGTCATAAACCTTTCCAATTTTAGTCTCTTGAAACCTCCACACAGGTATTCCACAGCTTTGATCTTATCATCAGGCTTTAGGCAACGCTCCATGCACGCCATGATTTGCCTCACTACCACTAAAGTTTAATCATCACTGACTTGGCTTTCCCAAAGTCTTTTTCTCCTTTAAAAATCTAATTTAGCTAGAGCAGGCTTTCTGAAATAAATATGCCTACTGCTGAGCTAAAAAGACTAGGTGAAAAAGAAAAGAAAAAAGCACAGAGAACCAAAACACCATAAGGTTTGCCTGTAGATATCACAGTCTTGAAGTTATTTTAAATACTGAGGCCTTAAAACCCTAAAGATCCTCAAGTCTGGGCTAAAAAAAATGTATACATGTGTTTTCATTTGAACACAAGCTGCTGCTGCATCTTTGATTTATATTTGAAACAGATGTGTTTTGAGTTAAGTTAGACTTCAAAAGAGAAAGTAAATGTTCAATAGAAAATATTTTTCTTATTCAGAGTAGAGACTGAAAGTGTAAATTTTGCCCTGCAAAGATAAAATTGTATTCTAAATGTTCCATTCAGAAGTTCAGAAATGGTTCAGAAATTTAACTCAGAAAAGTACAGAAAATTACAGTTGTGAACCTTAGAAACATTTCTTCAACTGATCAAGTCCACAGTGTTAAGTGGGAACACATAATATGTCTGTTGTGATAATTACATATCTTCATGCTTGAAATGCTTGAAGACCCTGTCTGCAAAGTATTTCATCCAATCTGACTTAATTTCCCCTATGCAGAGCCCAGAAATAATGTGATCCTCCTCCCTTGTTCTTCAGCTCAGACGTTCATGCTCAGATCCCTGATGTTTTTGTCTTTGTGTCTAGTTACCTACGCTGACGCATACCGAGATGCATACATATGTAGGTACCTTGCTGAAAGCTTCTCTCTTCAGTTAAGCCCTAGGCTAACTCCTACAGAGTTTTCTTCTTGTTCTCCCCAGCAAGCGCGAGACGTTTCCTCTCACCTTTCAGCTTTGCCCAACTGCTCCATGCCTGCAGCTTTGTTACTGCTCCTTTCTGCTTCCTTTCTCTCTGCTTGTGCTTTTTACAAGTCTCTCTCTTGATTTCCCTTCCTTTATACTGCTTCAGCTTCCCAGCTAGTTTCTTCTATTCTCAGCCTTGCATTAGGACCTCCTATTTTACTCTGTTCTGCCAAATGACTTCCCAGTCTTCCACCCGATGGAAGATATACTTCATACAGAAGCTGCTTTTACCAATAATCCAGTTCATTATTTACAAAAAAGGAAATCTGCATTTCTCCTAAATTATGGTTTCCAGGCACACATTCTGTTTCCTATTAATAAGACCAATATCTTGTGTGAGCGATGAGCAGGGTCAGGGCTATGAATGTGAATGTTGTGTTCCATTTTAACTCTCAAAAGCTGTTAGCTATAAGTGTTATGATCCAGCTGTATGATCATACATCCTGATGGACACAGAGAATGCTGGAAATTTTTCTGCATGTGAATAGTCAGCAAGAAGAGATTTATAACCATGTCCTTAATAATATCAACTTCTTAATCCCTTTGGCAGATAGAAAAATATTATGTCTATGTAATATTTGGAGAGATGGATCTTGAGTTATTCAAGGTCAGGATGGAGTATGTATTAGGGAAGTGATTGTATGTCTTATCTTTAACTTCACGTCTTATTTATAGTACATTTCCTCCTTTTGTATCTTCACTACGAAGACAACAATGCTAGTGATAAAGAAGATAAAGAACTGGCAGGCATCTAAGTTTAACCATTCTGTCATCTAGGGCTGCTCTCAAGGCCTCTGTATAAATGAGCTTTGAAGCAAATTTGGCCACCTTTCTTTTAGTATGTATGAAAGAGTGGTTTATACTAAAACAAGGATGGAAAGATTTTACCTTTAGCTATATGCATATAACTATTACTACATAAAATTGTGGTGTGTGTATATATATAAAATATAAAACTAAACAAACCTATATAAAACTATATGCTGTTATTATTTATTATATGTATAGCTACGTGCTATTCATCTCCACCATTCAAACAGTTCAACGATTTTATAATATGTCTATAAATGCAGCAATAAAACTGGAATGATATTTTATATAAATCTGTGGTTTTTGCCTTAAATATGAATAAACCAACCTGGACTAAAATAATTGTCTGAAAATAAATGAGTTTATTGTAAGCTTTATGTATCATTTGCAGTTACAACATTGCAGCATACCAGAGGATCATTGAATTCTTCTGCTACCTCCCACATCTGCTGTGTGAATCCCCCATTTTATTCAGGAAAAAAGTAACAATAACAAAACAAACAAATAAACAAACAAAATGCCAGACAGCAACTTCTAGATGTCTCAGAACATTTTTTTGGCTGCTGATTTCACCATCTATCCTGTTTCTGTTTCCTGTGTCTGAATGGCTCTTCGTTTCTGGACTTATGTGGAGTAGCCTGAATAGCATGACAGATTGCACTTGTGGGATAAAGACATTCACAGAATTAATTTTTTTTCTTGCTATTCTAATAAGATTTCTGAACTTACTGGATCTTCTTTACTGCTTTCCATTACTGTTATGCATGATAATCTTAGGAGCAAGAAAACAGTGCAATAGTCCAAGGCGCCAAAATGTGTGTAGTTGTACCATAATTAGTGTAGAGCAATTGCAGCTGGCAGCAGCACTGTGGTAAAGTTGAAATGCCACAGTGTCTTGTCTCCCCTTCTTCCTCACCTCTTGCTTTTGTCCCATTAGCATTAATCTGCAGACGGTGGTGTGGCGGTGGCAGGGAGGAGAAGCCTGTTCCTTAGCCCTCTCTGGGGAGCCCTCACAAGCCTGAAGGCTAGTTGTGTGTATGTGTTTGGAAAGCATGCCAGAACTAAGCTGTATGATCAGCTTTTGCCTCGTAACCAGGATCTGATTCAACAGCCATTTTTGTATGTGCTTATTCCACATGCTCATGCTGTTTCAGGGGCTGATGAACTCAGTGCATGCCTTTAAAAAGATGCCAGTGGAGTTTGGGTCTTGACCACTGAATGGTGCTCTGCCTATGTAATATATATTAGTAGAAGAGGGTTGCAGTATCTCTTCCTAGCCCATCATGTCTGCTTACACAGTGAGAACTGAGAACAATTAAGTGACAGATCCTGCAATAGAAGTTTTGTCTGTGCTTGGGTCCTGTTTCCTACTCCTCCTGAGGCTGAATTTGAAGCTCTGTCCTTGAAACTCCTAGGTTTCCATGCTTTAGAGGATCCCATAGTATTATTTTAGCCAGATGCCTGTCTGTGAATGAGTGGAGGGAGGGGTGAAGGAGTTATCCAGGCTGCAAGGCCTGTGCATTTATTAGTGGGTATTGGCTTCCTCCCAGCATATAGCTCACATGTGGTCAGAGCTGCACAAGACACATGGCAAAGATAAAGTCTCCAGGCAGAAGAGTTTTTAGTCTAAACTAACAGAAGATGAGACACAGAATTTCATTATGAGACTAGAAGCTAGATCTGACTTCAGGTGTCATCTGCTTTCTGATTGAAGTTAATATGCCTTCAAAACCATGAATCAAAGGAGTATTTCAGTTTAAACCGTCTTATGCTAGTGTCTCACTGACCTGAAAGATACAGAAATGTAAATGGTATTCAAACCTCTTAATTGCTGCCAATAGCAATTCTTTTGTTACTCTGCAAGGGAAACAGTAGAGGCATATCTTTTAAAGAACAAAGCCCCGGGTAAAAAAGCAGTAAGTACCTCATTAGCAATACTGGCTACAAGTGTACCTAAAACCCCAGAGACTCTAAGCCAAGTGCTAAAATAGGTTACGTTGAATGGATGACTAAATTGTTCCAATGACAGTCTCTCTAATGAAAGGTGCCTAGAGCTACCAGTTCCTAGGTTTGCCTACTGTACCCATCTTTTAGCATTCAATGCAGTTCACTTCTCTCTCAATTCAGTATCTTCAAGGTATTTGGAAGTTGGGAACTAGAGATTATAAAATAATAGCTCTTGCACTCACAGTTAGGAGACTGTTAAAGTGATTGGGTATTTATTTTAGTGAGCATCACAGAGCACTAAAACAAATAAAAAACGCATTAGTTGTGAGTTACTGAAGGAGGCATTTTGAACCACTGAAGCTGGATGAATCAAGCCCAGGAAATTTAAAAGATTCTTTGTGTGTTAGTAGATATATATATATATTACTTTTTAGATATACTCTAAGCCAGACTGCAGGTATTTCCCTTTCATCTTCTCTATACTTAATAACTTTATGAAATGTATTGAATGCTATGATAGAGAGATGCCATAAAAGAAAAGTGCCTGGCCAATTCCTGCTTGCTTTGCTCATGCAATTAGGTGGTGCCTGCATCAGTAAATCAAACAATGCTTTTTCCAGCACTAGATGAACTGATTTCTCAGCTGTCTTCAGCAGCCAAATGAGAGCACTTTTAGGTGTCTTCCATCTCAAAAATGCTCTAAAGTAAAAAAAAAAAACAAACCCACTTGTTGAAAGAAGCCACCTTCTTTGTTAATAAATGCAACAAACGGGACAAATGGGTGGTGGACAGAAAGGAAACTTGCTGGTCCAGCACAGATTTCAGTGAAACCAGGTAGACTCCCAGTTTTGACAGTGAGTTTCAGAATAATTCAAGGCACAAGTTTGAGTTTGTGCCAATAAAAAAAACTGCATACAATTGATTCATAAAGGTATATATTAAATAGATCATTAAATAAAATCAAATGCAACTAAGTAAAATTCTAGAGCTGGTTTAAAAATAAAACAAAAAAATCCACTGTTTCTCCCAGCAGAAGGGAATGAAGAAAAAGTTCGTGTTTGATTCTAATCACATATTGTAGAACTCAGTTACTGGGATGAGGAATGTGGCATAGAAATCTAATTAGAAGAAAGTTTATTTGTCTTGCTAATTCTTGCTTTACTGCAGTCTTTCACAAGGAAGAACATTCACTGAAGTAATTCAGTGTAAAGTAAGTGGCTGGATCAGAAAGACACCTATTCAAAATGTGGATGTGCTTCATACAGTCACATAAGCAAAAGAGTTTGCTTAAAATATCTTACTGCCCATTCCTGAAAGATACTCAGCATGGTCCTTCTGGAAGGGCACTGCAGACTAAGTATGTCATAGCCTACATCTACCCCAGTTCCCTCAGCAGAGTTGGGAAATGCTCCTGGGCATAGGGACTCCATCCCCTCTGCCATTACGTGACAGCACAGTCCTGGCACCAGCTATAGCTCGGGCCAACTATAACTCTCTCCCTGGCCCCCTTCTAGTGTTTGCACAGTCCAAGGACCAAAAGAATAAAACAATTTATGGACATGCACATGAGCTTTCCACACCAACTGGGCTCATCTGCAGAGACCAGCTCAGAGTACATTTTTGGTAGTGGTATAGATATAGCTCATGGGATACCACCATGTGTGGTGAATGCTGCCTTCTGACATGGCCCCAGGACAGGTTTGCCCAAGGGAAGCGATGCTTCCGGCTCATCAAGGGTAAGGGTTTTGGGAGTGAGTTTGCTACCTGTGAAAAGCATCCCAATTAAGAAACATTCAAGGTGTGGTCATTGGCTGCTAAACCAAGATGTCTCCTAAAACTTGCCTTCACTTGGCCAGATTTCTTCTGGGCTGTTGGCTTGTCCTGTTGCTACAACAGCAGCTTAACTGCACTTAGCATTCAGGTGACACCAACCAGAGCAAGTAGCTGGGACAGTGATGTGAGAGAAATAGTCCCTCACTAATGTTCCTCATTCCCTGTTGCCTTCTTACTGGCCTGCTCAGCTAGGGCACCACAGCTTACTGGCTGGCCACGTGCTGGTATGCTCTCAAGTCACTTGCCGTACGTCTGTGCTTACTAGTAGAAAAACTGGGAGCAAGGAGGATCTTCATGTCCTCCTATGACTACTGTGGATTTACATACTACTCAGTCCAAGCTGCAAATGTGGATGGGTGGGCTTGCAGAGAAATCCTTTAGCAATAAACTTTCTCCCACAGACACAACCTTTTTTAACAAGAAGTGTTTTTCTGGTAGAACCAATGTCTGGTCCCTGTATGAAGCATATGATACCAGAATGTCAGTGGGAATTTTGAAATGAAATGATTGGTACCACTCTTTAAACTGCTGCCAACTTAAGAACTGTGCCAAGAAAATCATAACCTTAAAAGTTACTGAAAGCACGTAGAATACATTTGGCTTTTGGGATGCTCTTTCACTCATACATGTGATAACCATTATAAATCACTGAAATGGCCTCTAATCACTATACTTGACGCATTTCTCTAAATATGGCCCATCTACAAACTTCCAAAGAAATATATAACTGGCCTGTGTTGATAACAGGAAAGGAGACAGATGAGGTTGTTGAAAAGTCAAAAAAGAGTGTTGAAGAAGCTCAAAATTTCATATTATCATTTTGGTAATGTCTTGTTAAAGATAGACCTTTTGGGACAATTTTCTTCAAGTTCTTCAGAGAATAAGGTTTTTAGTCATCTGGAAAAACTTTGTGTGATTAACTGATGAAAAATGGATTAAAAACAAACAGTATTTTATTATAGAATTATAGAATCATAGAATAGTTTGGGTTGGAAGGAACCTCTAAAGGTCATCTAGTCAATGCCCCCTGCCGCAGGCAGGGACATCTTCAGCTAGATCAGCTTGCTCAGAGCCCCATCCAGCCTGACCTGGAATGTTTCCAGGGATGGGGCATCCACCACCTCTCTGGGCAACTTGTTCCAGTGTCTCACCACCCTCACCGTAAAAAATTTCTTCCTTATATGTAGTCTAAATCTACCCCCCTTTAGTTTAAAGCCATTCCCCCTTGTCCTGTCGCAACAGGCCCTGCTAAAAAGTCTGCTGCCATCTTTTTTATGAGCCCCCTTGAAGTACTGAGAGGCTGCAATAAGGTGTCCCCGAAGCCTTCTCTGCTCTAGGCTGAACAACCCCAACTCTTTCAGCCTTTCTTGGTTGTAATCATAATATAAATAAATTATTGTCTTACTGCGCCATCTAAACTGTTTTCTATTTTTCACTTTTCTACATTATAAGCTTTTGTTGAAAGTTTCCAAGCTCTTTCATTATTTTCGATCATAATGGACTATATGGTGCCAATCAGCAAATTAACCAAGTAGTTTATGAATGGAAAAATAAGTAGACAACTTATGCAAAATAATTAATATGAGTGATCAATAAATATTTTCTCACTAAGACATCAAATAATTTCCTCTTTAACATCACACAAGCATGACATTTTAAAAAGATGTATCAGAGTCAGAATCTTAGCTGTACAAAAATACTATATGGTTCTCAGACAATTCATTTAAAAAGCAAACAGACTCATGAATTACACATGACCTGAAATTAGATCTTTAAAATCTGAATTTCTATACATCTTTATTTGGTATAATATGACTAGATGATACTTAATACAATGTCATTTGCATGCATACAGCTTTTTATTTCTGTTCAGTGCCTGGCCAAGAAGTATAGTAACTGGTAAATAGGTGTTTACAATATTTTTTATCCTGTGCATGGTAAATTGGTCCTAATTAAGCAGGATTAGAGTGGTATTGGTGCTTCCATATGAAATAAAAAACCCTCACCACCAAGGGCCAATTTACATTCTTATTATTCACCACATGTGAAAATAAAATAGCTTTGGCATGATAAATGAGGATTCTTTGTCAACAATCCAGTGTCTACAATACATTTGGAACTGTTTTTTTTGCTCAAATTGATAACAAATATCTGATCTGAAGAAAATGCTCTCTTTTGGTTTTTTGACATGCTATGCTAGTTCACACTGAATTATGTTGCATTAGATCATGAGCCAAGCAGTGGGGGAAGAGGGAAGGGGGGAGGTGGGGAGGAAAGTGAATGTGTGACATAATCTAAAGAGTGCTTTAAAATCATTGGAAGTACGGAGGAAGCAGCAGTATATCAGGAGCCCCTATTAAGTGCTGTAACTTGGGTTCAAAAGGGCATAGATTCTGACCCTTGCCATCTTCATCACTTATTTATAGCTTTCAGAAACACATTATTACGTAGGGAGGCTGTGACAAGATACAGATGCAGAAGAGCAGCAGCTGCATGGCTGGCAGACCCTAAAATCTCAGTCACAGAGAAGTTCTTAGTACATGAAGCACCATTATAAATAAAGAACAAAATACAAAATCCCTGACAGCCCCACCTCCCAGCGACATGCATTAGACTAGACAGTTAATACTTAATAAAGAATGATAAAAACCTACTACCCAGCACTTAATAATTTACCAATGGTTTATTATGCTGTTACATGATATGACACTTCTGTAATTTATTTTTCTTTAAAGTCATGTAATGAAACACTACATTGTAAATCTAAGTTGTTTTCTTCCTGCAGAAAGGAAGAAAAAAAAAGTCAAGTTAAGAGTCTAAATAGATGTTTAATGCAGGTGGCAAGAAGGAAGAGTAATAGAAATAGTTGTGGAAACTGGTCAAACACCCATCTGCTTGCAGAAATCTCAATTTCTTGATACCCTAATTGTTGAAAAAAATGTTTTAAAATGCTAGTGCAGATACCTATTACAGATTCAGAATATGATAGCCAACAATAAGTGTGCAAGGCATAATTGGCACATTGACTGGGGGGCTCTGATGAGGTTGTAACAGTCTCTCTTTGTCTAGACTCTTCTGATTACATCCCATTTTCTTTCCTTTTTTACTGACAAACTTGACTTCCAAATTATGGTAATGTTATCATGCTCTTTCTCTAACTGGTTGTATTTACATTTCTTTATCTCAGAATGAGTTTAGAGAAATTCAACTGAAAACAAGTTTTCCCTGTTACGTTTTTTCATCATCCAGACAGTTTCTGAGACAGTAAATTGCTGGCCACTTGTTATTCTTATGTCGTTATTTGCATCCAGACTTCTTCCCAACAGTATTTAGGAAAAGTTAGATAGCAGTTTAAAACCTAGACTTTAAGTACTATTGTGTGTGAGGCAAAAGAGGAATAGGTTGGAAGCTTAAGACCCACAGCTCAATTTAAACTAGTTTTGTGCATTTAATCTATTGGAAGTCTGAGATGAGTTGTTTAAAACACTGGGAAGTGCTATGCACCTGGTCTAGAGTGTTTATTGAGGAACAGCAAAACCAGAGGTGGTCTTTGGACCTGAGTCTGATTTTCTGTTCCTGTAGCTTAAAGCTTGGGTTTCTGAATGTTATAAAAAATGGAAAATTTCTATACACCTTGAAAAACACACTAATCTATTGTAATATCTTTCTGAAAGATGAAAAAGAAACCCCAACCTCTTCCTGCGTTACAGAGTGCCTTATAAGACAAAGGCCATTTCGCTACCTGCACAAATACTGCTCTTGGCTCAAATTCTGGTGAAGTCCTGCAAGACAAAGTCCATCTCACAGAAATGGCTCTGCTTATTTTGTTGGACAGAATGTCACGGTCTTCTCTGTGGAAAGGAAACTGGTTAATCCGTGTGTAAATTTGGTTAAGGAAATATTTTCAAATTGGCCTAAGTGACTGAGGGACCTCAGCTCTCCTTTTTGAAATAATTTTGGAATTCCTGTTCCTTGGGTACGTATGTTTGAAGACATAGAGGGACCCTTTCATTTTCGAAATGCAAAGGCTAAATCAATGGCCCTGGAGGAATAAATGACCTAAACCCTAGCTGCAGGGAAATGAGAAAGCCAGTAAACAAAGCTACACTTATCCAACAGGGAGACAGGGCAGAAGAGAATTTTCTTCTAGCTAACGTACATTTTAAGCTGTGGCAGCAGAATACCTCCAGCACCTGATTCATTCAGACCCCCAAAAGAAAAGAATGTTGGGGAGAATAGAGTAGGGAAAAAAAATGTGCAACATGGAAACTTCTATTTTTCATTTTGATTTGGAAAATCCAACCTTTTTCTATTTTAATGCTGACATTCTTCACAGCATGAATATTCTGCCTTTCAGTCAGCTATGCCAGTCCTTTAGGAGACTTTCCAGAATACCTTCAAAATGCAAATGATGTAATAAAATCCATTTTGCTTGAGTATGCAAATCTGACACACATCAAATAATCATAAGCCCAAAACATATTTTCACTGAAATGAGAAAATCTGTCAGCAATGTAAGCAAAGCAAAAACCTGATTTAGGTCTAGTTGGCTCTAACTGTACGAGACCATGCTCTACACTGGGCTGGATTCTTTTGGATGTCTGATTTTTACTCATATGTTATTTACTCACTCTGTCTAATGTTACGCTTTTATTCTCTTACCCTTCTGCTGTCTCTGGCTTCCTCTTGTGTTGTGGATTGCATCAGACTTTTTTGCCACACTGGCCTTACTTCATTAAATCTTTCTGAAGTTCCTCCATCTTCTTAAGTCACCATAAATTATCTTGTATGTACAAGCATTGATGGCCTAATTTTTACTTCCCCCCCCCATCCTATTAACTAATGTTATTGCTCCTATTTCTTCTGAAAATTAGTAATACGCAGCACTACAGCAATGGACATGTTGAACTGAAGTGAAATGCAGCCTGTGAAGCATGTGCTTTTGCATACAACGTAAATGCATCTAGAAAACATCTGGAGGCTGGTATCTCTATATCATTGTTAATCAGTGTGAATGTTATTATCTCATTGTCTCCTTGAGCTGTATCATCTGGTGTTATCTACTTTGTGTCTTATAACCCTCTCAAGAATAGGCACAGTCTTTGTTCTTAGGGTCCATTTTTACCACCAGTTTGCTATTTAAGGCCCAAACCAATGCATAGTCAGCTGTTTCTTCTCCAAGATAAAAGAGACACAGAAGTCTTTAAATTATAGACCATTTTAATTTGAGACCACTTTTTATTCTGTTTCTATTCTATTTCTATTTCTGTAGTCTATTCAGTGTTTGACCACCCTCTTTTTACCAAAAAGGGTGGTCAAACACTGGAACAGGCTTCGTAGAGAGGTAGTCAATGCCCCAAGCCTGTCAGTGCTTAAGATGCATTTGGACAATGCCCTTAACGACATGCTTTAACTTTTGGTCAGCCCTGAATTAGTCAGGCAGTTGGACTAGATGACTGTTGTAGGCCCCTTCCAACTGAAATCTATTCTATTCTATTCTATTCTATTCTATTCTATTCTATTCTATTCTATTCTATTCTATGCAGCACTGAACTCAGCAGTGGGGTTCTTTGGCATATGACATACAGAACAGTAAATGAAGGAATAACAAACGTGTCTATAATCTGAAATTTATCATTTGAAATTACGGGGTCGAAAGCTCTCTGTCATGGTCTTCTGGTGAGCAGAGAGATCTATGACTGTATAAAGGGTTTGTATGCTCAAACTTCATACCAGAAAAGCTCGATATAGAGTTTTCTGGAGTTGCTGGAACTACTCAGAGATAGATTCCAGTTTGGTGAGAGAAAAAGGAGGGAAAAGATCTACTGTCATGCCTCCCTGGGCATGAGAGGCAGCCTCCCTACAAGGGCTGGCTCAGGTCCCATAGATCATTGATTCTCCCCACTGAGGCATGAGCAAATTGATGCAGAAGTAAGGGATAACGCAGGACTGTCAAGGTGGACGTGGTTCTGTAGTTAGAGAGGATGCCCAGGCGACATCTGAAGGCAGGGGGCCAGGAGCGAGCCCCAGGACAGCTGAGCGCAGGGCAAGTGGGGTGAGAAAGCATTTTCGGGGGGGTGGGGAAGGTCCTGTGAAGGCCATCGTGAGCTGGGGGATGCCTCCACCGCTGGCATCAAATGCTGATGGGAGCTTAATGAAGAGTTTGGGGGCTAGGAATGGACGATATCCCAAACACTATGTCCAAGTGGAAACTTTGTGAAGTCTTGGAAAAATATTTGTTTCTTAGGGGTTAAACATTGCCATGGTGCAATCATAGTGTTGAAATTTATGGCAGTGAGACAAAGACAGGAAAGGGGAAGCCTATATTGTGAATAACAGATTGCAATCAGACTTTCAGTATGACTTACCATAGCTTTTGTATTTTCATTTACTGTTATATACATCTTTCTGCATGTTAGTCTGAAAAGGAATTAATAGCATTTCTGTTCATTGTGTCTGTTGCCTTTGTCTACCACCACAGTTCCCTGTGAATAATTCATACATTCTAATATACTTCCTTTTAATTCTGTAACACCAGGACATTTAATTTATGTACAAAATAAGAAAGGAGATTCCTTTTATCAGATCAATGAATTAGCTCTGAATGGAAAATCATCTTACTGGTTGGTGGATTCTCACTGCCACTACCCCCTTATGATGAAATAACAAAAGGCTTTTTGTTGTTGATGTTGGAGATTTTAGGGTTTGGGGGACTTTTTTTTTTTCATCTGGGCTACTCTGTAATAATTTCTAATGAATAATTCAAATGTCATGGGAAACCAAAGCTGCTAGAGACTCACTTTCTCATTATTAATTGTAGATTTCCTCTTCTATTAGTAATACTTCACTGAAAGTTTGTACTGAAATCTAATGAGTGTGACTTAGAGCATTTTTAATTCTTCATTCTCCACCAAAGGTGCAATGAAATTGCCTTGGGTTATGTGCACAGACTTTCCCATGAGACATAAAATTAAAAAGATTTCTTCTGTTTCTCAGGGAGATTTTATTTTACTTCAGCCACGAAGAGCAACACCAGGGATTTTCCTTCTTCCTCTGTAAAAACTAACTTAACTTTCTTCATATGATTGCATGATGATTAACTTCAGTAATACAAGAGCATTAATCCCAGGACATGAATAGCACACTTTGATGTTGTTCATGGCCAAAATGCACCACCCATTCATTTAAATATCACAGAAAAAGCATCTACTTTGGGGAACATTTGAGACTTTTTTCTCTGAGTTATTATAACAGGTATGATAAGACTTTAATGAGCTTTAAACTTACTTTAATTTATGTTACTTTATGTAAATAACTCCAAGCCTTTTGTTTTGGAAGATCAGGTTATTTGCATACCCTCATCTTCACATAATCTCACAAACAAACTTTTTCATGGGAATGCTTTTTTTTTTTTTTTTTTAATCCCAGACAAGTATTTATATCTGAGAGAAATTCTAGAAAAGTGTCCCAGTCTTCACACATATGAAAGGGAGCAGATCCTCACAAGCTATAAATTGCCATAATGTACTGCAATTTTGCACTAGCTGAGGACTGGGTATAAAATAAGCCTGTGTTTATCTGACAGCTTGAACTCAACTTTTCCATTAGCAATAAGGGAATTACTAAGATTTCAACAATGATGTTACATCTCTACTGAAATACATGAAGGAATATAGGAATTAAATTAGATGAAATCCCACCCTTCTCTCTGTATTTGAGTGACAGCAGAATAAAAAAGTTGGCCATAGTCATGGTTGTTATGTCCCTGTCAATTAGACCTCTTAGGGTTTGATGGTTGAGGTTCTGGCTGAATCTCTGTTCATGCAGCAGTGGCTTGAGTTTAGGTGCAAAGATTTCAAGTTTGTAGTTGATGGCTAATCTCGGAACATAATATTACAATAAGTAAATATGTGCAGCCAAAGCTCAATGTACAAGTCACCTCAAAGAATGTAACGGAGATAAGCTGTAACAAAATAAGGCTACACAAAGTTTTGAATGTCCCACAGCAAGGAGCTGCAGCCATACTCCAGTGTCAATTATTGTGAGAACAACAATAAAGCTAGGATGGGAGATATTATTAAAATTAGGTCATAACTAAAGTACTACTGAAATAAGCCTTCTCTGCCTGTTGTGTACTCTATAAATCATTGTATACACTAAGCACTGTATACAAATTACAGATCTTCAAAACTATATTTTTTCAGAACTCATATCAGCGTTAGAAGCAGTTCTTAGCACTGTATACCATAATATTTTGAATGAGAAGTTCTAATATTATGAAATTTTTTAAAGACCCCTAACTAAGCATAAACTTGCTAGCATTTTTAATAATATACTTATATAAAAATAAAATATATATATATAATACTCTATTACTGTATTCTTGGTATAAGATGAAGTCACCCAAAGTTAAAATGTTCATAAATGGTAAAACCAGGGTCAAGAATCCTGCCTCCAGGTCTGCTGCTCTAATAGATCTGCGAGAGTGTATTATAACTGATTAATTTACAAAAAGAAGGCATCAGGCTCAACTAATTTTCACTGTGTACTGTCATTATGTGTGCCAGGAAATTACAGTTTACCTGAACTAGAAATATTCCCTGTATTATGCATGAAGGGAGGGATGCAGGAATTGTTTAGGTAAGCTGTAAGATGACATGACTACAGTCTTTGCTGAAAGAAACATTATTAAACACCTATCTTTTATATACTAATTAGATGTTTTGAAATTTTCAGAAATTTTTGTGGTTACCAGGACAACTCAAACTTCTACACATTATCTTTTAGACAGAACTTGCACAAATAGCTCACAGGGAGGTGAATCACTGATCTGCCACAGGGAATTGTGCAAGATATCCATTTAAATGGCTGGAGCTAAGAATCTGATCCATCATCTAATTTGCTATCCCTAGAGACAATAAAGTTTATAGGCTTCAGTGGATACTCTGAAATTTGCCTATCAGCCATTATGGATACTCCCATCTTCTGCAGCTCCCTGCTAGGACATTCAAAGACATCCAGAATCTTTCATATGAATGTATCCTACACTGTGAGTCCTGCCTATTGGAGGTTTAATGTGACATGACAGGATGTGATACCCTCGAGGTCAAGTGCTTTGCATTTACAGCCAGGTTTTCCAAAGGAGATATAGGCGCCTTGAAACTCAAGTCCAGCTTATGAATTTAGCTGCAAAATCTCACTGAGATGTGTATAATAAAATGGAATTAATAGAATGTCCTGGATAGCAAAATAGATCATGGAGAAAGGTATTTTGATAGGCCACCCTCCATCTATCCTAGTCTCTGTTTGGAAAATAACACAATATTCTTGGAGTTAGAAGGACAGCAAACCAGAAGCGGACTGGCTGTGTTGTAACCACTGATGGGGCATTTAGCTGTGGAGGGTCGGATGCCAGTACATTTGATATTCATACCCCTGAATGAAACTAGAAAAAGTTTTGGGAGAAGCAACTTCAAGTCTTTTATTGTAATTCTTGTAAGTTCTCTATTTGATCTGAGACTTAAGTAATGTTTAATATTTTAAGAAACATTTTGACAAAATATATTAGAGCACTGTACTGTTAGCACTGCTAACATCAGCTGACACTAGAAAGTAATATGATCTTAAGCAGCATTTGTTCAAGACTTCTGAAATATTCTAAGGTGTCATATTGAAAACCGATTGGTGCATTCACAATGCACTATTAAAATGCTTATTAAAAGGTTAGATATGTCTAAAAGAATAAAGATTAAGTATTGTCACAAAATCTGTGGCTGGCATCATAGCCACATAAGATCACTCCTACTCCAGTTCCACGTGTCAGCAATTATAAGAGACAGATTTAGACTGCAGGGGGAAATAATGGTGGATTGACAACATTAGCAATAACACACAAAGGTTAGCGCCTCTAGGAAGTTGCTCTCCTCCCAAAGTTTGCTTAATAGTCAAGTCTCCCACCAGATTAATAAAGAAGTGATTATGAGAAGTACCTGGGAACATGCTAACAGAAAAGGTATATGGGGTACTGAAACTAATCAGGACTCATTAACACACAGCCCAACACACCCAAAATAGCAAAAAAAAGCTCTGATGCAGGGAGGAACATAGAGATAAAAATGCAGTTTTTTCCATTAGTGGCAACAAGATAACTCACTTCAGAAGGCCATGTCATACAATGGAAAACTGTCATTAATTTTGCATACATTTGATAAGGTCCTAATTCATCTTTGCTAGAAATCATCAAATAAAAGTTACTTAAACTCATAAGAACTTGGTACTGATAAACATCCTCTGTAGAAGATGGAAGTTCTTCTGGAGCAACATTAAGTGTCCTTTCAAAATTAGGGTCACAGAGACAAGCAGAAGCATCAGTGATACGGTTCTTTGTATGAAAAATCAAGAGGTGCATGTAGACTCTCAAGGGATACAGTCAATCTTCAGATGACCCTAGGCAATCAACTGTTCCATTTTCAAAGGCTCAAAACAAGATTAATTTTGAATATCATTGGGAAACAGTCTCCCTACACTAGACCTCCGAAAGGCTGCTTTTCCTTTGGTGGATGTAAAATGGTTCATGTTAAATCTTACAATAAACCCCTAGAAATGTTAAGTAATATGCAGCTGTGTCCCAAGCCAGCCTACAGAGGGTTATGGGTAGGTAAAATTCTTGCTCTGCTCTGAGTAAAGCTATGAGTACTATGCTAATGTTCTTCCTATTGTAACCATACTACATTGGTGATTCACCTACCATAAATAAAAGCTTTACCTCTTTCCCAATGAACAAGTTCCAAGATTTCTGTAAAAAAAAGATCTCCCAGAACATCAAAATCTCCCTCAGATCCAAGATGGAGTTAGAAAGAAGGCACAGGAGTCACAATGAGGTAGCAGTATTCTGCCCATGCTTTGGGCATGCTCTTCTGTTAAACTCCCCTGTTAGCGGGCACTGCTCCATGGGGCAGGTTAACAGATCTTTGTTGTCTTGTTGTGCAGCTGAAGTGCTGTGCCAAAAAAGAATTTCATGTTCAGATGCAAAAGTTAAAAGCCTGTCAGATTATGGTGTTTCATGTTGTGTTGGAAGAAAATAAAAGGAATTATACAGAAACTGAGAAATCTACCATTCGTCTTCCTGTATATTCATATACGGGATATAAGCCAGTTTTATTTATACCTACACCATAGTGCTTTAGCACTTAAATATAAATCCATCTAAGAGAATTAGGGAATTCTCTGAGACATGATGTTCAGATATATTTTTGAAAAATGACAATATAGTAGCCATTTGAGTTTATTTGTGTAAAATGTTATGCCGCTGAAACTATCTGCTTAGAAGTAGATCAGAAGGGAAATATATCTGCGTGACTTTAAATCTACAGAATGGGGCTCCAAGAATTCAGGATCCATCAATCAGTACCTTGCATTGCTACCTAAAGTGTCGTTCACATACAAAGACTTCTTGGATAATTATTTTGGCACTAAGCCTGTCTTCAACATAATGCATCATCTGTAAACATGCAAATTACTTGGTTTCCAATGAGTCTCCTATAGAAGTTGCATTCTAATTAAATTTAAAGGCAGACTGGGTTTTTTTAATTAGGATGAATTATAAAAATGTTACTGTTTATGGTAGTGTTCTTTATGCTTTACAGTGTAAAAATGCATTGTAATTTCTAAAATTACTTCAGACACTGGTAGCACATTTTATTTATGCCTCTGCACTGCATTAAAACCATAAATGGTTGATACTGTCACCAGAATGAGAAAGCTATAAACATTAGTTAAATTAGAATATAGTAGAGTGTGTGTGTGTGTGTGTGAGAGAGAGAGAGAGAGAGAGAGAGATCAGGCAGAAGATAGTAGCTGTATGTTAAAATTATATTCTTACATAAATGGGCTATGCCATATTACATTTATTAAAATGTATTTATGGAACATTAAGCATAATACTCATTTCTGATAATTAAAATAAATGAAAAAATGACCCAGGCTACCAATCCAGAGCACTTCTTGTGCCTATGGACTGTGGAGTGAATTCTAATCTCTATTACACTGGTCAAATTCTATCAAAGCCGGTGAGTCATTTGGTATTTGAACCTGGGTAATGAAAGGCAAACGTTTAATATGGCCTTGTAACACTTTCTATCAGTTTATATATACCTAACCATTGAAGTTCACAGTGTTCCTCTCTTTCTGTTATTTTGTATTGTACACAGGTGCACCCATTTCAAAATGTTAAACAATGCATGGTATATTTAAAGCAGATTACCTATTAATTACATTCCGGCAGCGACCAAAGGAGAAAAAAGGGAAAGGGAGTGGAGTTTGTGGAAAACCAAAAACCAAACCAAACCAACCCAAACCAAACCAAACCAACCCAAACCAAACCAAACCAACCCAAACCAAACCAAACCAAACCAAACCAACCCAAACCAAACCAAACCAACCCAAACCAAACCAAACCAACCCAAACCAAACCAAACCAAACCAAACCAAACCAAACCAACCCAAACCAAACCAAACCAACCCAAACCAAACCAAACCAAACCAAACCAACCCAAACCAAACCAAACCAAACCAACCCAAACCAAACCAAACCAAACCAACCCAAACCAAACCAAACCAAACCAACCCAAACCAAACCAAACCAACCCAAACCAAACCAAACCAAACCAAACCAAACCAACCCAAACCAAACCAAACCAAACCAAACCAAACCAACCCAAACCAAACCAAACCAACCCAAACCAAACCAAACCAACCCAAACCAAACCAAACCAACCCAAACCAAACCAAACCAAACCAAACCAAACCAACCCAAACCAAACCAAACCAAACCAAACCAAACCAACCCAAACCAAACCAAACCAAACCAAACCAACCCAAACCAAACCAAACCAAACCAAACCAACCCAAACCAAACCAAACCAAACCAAACCAAACCAACCCAAACCAAACCAAACCAACCCAAACCAAACCAAACCAAACCAAACCAACCCAAACCAAACCAAACCAACCCAAACCAAACCAAACCAACCCAAACCAAACCAAACCAAACCAACCCAAACCAAACCAAACCAACCCAAACCAAACCAAACCAACCCAAACCAAACCAAACCAAACCAAACCAAACCAAACCAACCCAAACCAAACCAAACCAAACCAAACCAACCCAAACCAAACCAAA
Organism: Pygoscelis adeliae; assembly: GCF_000699105.1. Classification (NCBI taxonomy): domain Eukaryota; kingdom Metazoa; phylum Chordata; class Aves; order Sphenisciformes; family Spheniscidae; genus Pygoscelis; species Pygoscelis adeliae. The sequence goes on along the minus strand of NW_008824283.1, from coordinate 7,105,732 downwards.
CCAACCCAAACCAAACCAAACCAACCCAAACCAAACCAAACCAACCCAAACCAAACCAAACCAAACCAAACCAAACCAAACCAACCCAAACCAAACCAAACCAAACCAACCCAAACCAAACCAAACCAAACCAACCCAAACCAAACCAAACCAAACCAACCCAAACCAAACCAAACCAACCCAAACCAAACCAAACCAAACCAAACCATCACCCTTCCCCATACTTTGGCAAAATCCACCGATAGGAAGGCCTGCCAGGGTCTTCCATGCCACTTAGACTCTATAACCGAGCTGGGGGAAACTGGCTCTGTAACCATCCCTTTCACTGTCAGGGGAAATAACGTGAATTGATGGTAAGAAGTCACAGCATCACCGGACAGTTAGCTGCAATGGCTATAACACATTCCTCCAGAGGTATGCAGTAGTTTTGTCATGAAAACTGCAGAGGAATTGCATAGTCTGGTCCAGGGTGGACCTGTGAAGATAGTCCAACCTAGTTACTGTTTAGGTAGAAGTAAGTGGGTTTTAAGCTTAACTAACGGTCTTATACATTTAGGATATGAACTCATGATGTGCTGTGTTAATTTCCCATTCTGTCATTTATATCCTGCCTCTTTTGTTCTCATCTGTTACACTCCATCTCAGAAAGCACACACACTGCAAGGTTATCACTGAAAAATACTGTACATTTCTTCAATAATAACTTTTCTGCAGCTTGTTCATTTTCTCTTTCTCATTTGAGTCCTTTGGTTCTTGCTATATTTTCATCGTTGCTTCCATACTTCCCTTAGCACCTCTGATGATAGGACTCTCAAACAAATTCAGATTCCAAATCCCCATCTTCAAGTTTTTTCCTGGGATGTTCCACATGTTTTCCCTAAAGCTCTTTGACACAAATAATGACTGACAGCTTCTCTTTCCTGATGCAGCAGACCTCTACTCTCCAATGGGAGCGTGCTGTTTGTGACGGAGCTCAATCTTCTCAGCTGTCGGTCCCAAACATGGAACTAATTCTTCCAGAAGCTGCTCTCATATACCTCACTGTTTTCTGGCCCCTGTAAAATGTTTTTCTCTCTGATCTTGCCCTTTCTCAAATAGCAATGTACATATTCACAACTAAAACCCCAGAAAACAGAAAGCAAGACACACTATGGTACGCTGGCACGCAGTTCTCCCCTGGGGCTGGAGATAAGAGAGGAACCAACATATGACAGATGTGGCATCACTTATTGGAAGATTCTTAGACAGAGCAATGATAAACACTATCTAAATCTGTAGAGAAGAGAGGGAGTAATCCTGAACTTTAACTAATCTCTTTTTTCATCTTCTCACTAATTACACTGCACAAACTTTAACTCATTATTATTTAAAACCCATAATATTCAAAACCAAGCTGAACACCTGAAAAAAAGTACAAGGATTAAGAGCTGCTTTTGTTTTCAGTGAACACATGCTATGCTAGTCATTCTCTTTGTGATTATTACTTTTATATATTTATAATATTTTCAGTTTAGTGTGTAATAACTTAACAAATGATTAAAAAATTGTTTTGAAATCCAACAGGTCAGTAAACTGGAAGAGATTACTCAAAGGTGTAAATGAAATGGATGGCGGAGTGGAGAGAGTATCAGAGCCTATGAAATGGCATGCTCATATTACTAGGGCATGCTCACATTACCAGACCTCAATTACCAGGGTCTTCCTTCTTACCCTTGGAAACAAGAAATTCCTAGGGTTCAATGGCTTTAATTATGATAATTTCACTCTATTTTAAAAAATAATAAAATTATTTATGTTACAGCCAAAAAAAACCCCAGAATGTAAGGCACCACAGAAGCACGAAGGTGGGCATGGGAACCGAAAGTTTCCAAAAAGAGCCTCCTACTCAAAGACAAGTGCAAGAGGGGATGCAGGAGTGCAGATGCAGTCACTGAAGTGCCAAATAAGGGAGGACAAAAGCATTTTAATTGTTTTGTTGTTGTTTATTGTCCAGGTGTGAAAGTGTGGAGGCTGGGCTGCTGGTAGGGAGCCGGCCGGGCGCTCCTGCGATGCTGTTGGCGCGACCTCATACAAAGGAGCCTGGATGAATTGGGGTGCTGCCAGGTCATCCCTGTGGCAGGTGGACCCACTGCCATCAATGAGTCTTCTCGAGGTGGATCCACCTCCGTGGGCTCCAAGCTGTTGTCTGGTGGATTAACAGCCATTGGCCCCATGTCATGCTTTGGTGGATTGACGTCCATGGGCTCCATGTTGTCCTTTGGTGGGCTGACACCAGACCTGTGCCTCACACCATGCTTCAGCAGATAGACACGCCAGGGCCCCATGCTGTTCCCCTGTGTGCCCACAGCCATGCACTGCATGGCATCGGTTGCATGAACGCGGGCAATTGCTCTCATAGCACGAGGGGTGGTGTTCCTCTTCCTCTTCCACTGATTCCCCTTCTTCATCCTGGGAGATGCCTTCCTCCTCCGTGGTTGCCGGAACTGGCTCTGTGCTATCCCACGCCAAGGTGGGTAGCCACCCGCCTCACTGCTGTGGCTTCTCTTCCTTCCAAGCATGCTCAGCATCCAAGGGCCTTGAAGTTCATTGAACTGTGGGCCAGCTGCAGGGGGTCCTATTTTTATAGGTCCCAAGCAAAAGGTAATGAGGTGGCTGGTGACAGCAGGAGGCCACTGTGATGGCAATGGTGACTGTGGTTGATGCATGTGGCCAAATATGGCGGGTTTGGGCATGGGAGGCCTGTGGCCTGAAAGATGGTTTTCTGGGAGGTCTTTTTTTTTTACAGAAACTGATAGGAGATGGTTTTGCCCGAGTTATCCTTGGAATACAAAATACAAAAGAACATGACACAGAGGTAACCAGCTGACTGCACAACCCTGCCAGAAGTCCCTGATTTCCAGGTTAACTTCTGTGTAATATGAAAACTGTTGCGTCTGCATCTGCTCACTAGCAGTCAGGTTTATAGTGCCTTGCACTAAATGATCTGGATTTCGAAGACCAGATCTCCTATAACTCTATGAATATTTCTGTCTTTTCTTCCATTTGCTCTTTGACAGTGGTATTAGGCACCATTGACTTTTCATTCAAGACTTCTTAAAGGCCATACCCTTGACTCGTATGTAATTTATTTTTGTTGATGCATCTTCTTCTCAGAACCTCAAAAATACTTCTGCTAAAATATCATCGCTAGGTGACCTGAGTCATCATAGGCTGCTCTAAGTCGAGGATCTATTATAATGGAGAGACTTGTCAGAATAGAGCAAACTAACTCTGCCTTGCCTCACGTTCCCTTTGCTTTTGTGCCTGGGAAATTCTTCCGCACAGTTTTAAGGTCACCTCTCTTCCCCATTCCTTGTGACTTGTCTTTATTTGTCACATCCCTCTATCTCACAGAAAGATTAATATTTAATTACCTATGACGCTTTGCATGTGAGTGTACAATTTGCAATGGCTGCCAGGTGGACAATTATTGTTAATGACAGTTTCCCTTTTGAAATTTTTTGTGCAATAACACAAAATATTTAGGTTCCATACAAAAGTAAATTAATTGAAAGGCAAAAGTAAGTACTGCCTTCCTGTATGCTTTAAAATGTTGTCTGAATCGTTATTTTGGTATATGTAATACATAAGATGTATTGGATAAACTAAAGCTAATGTAGGAAACTTAAGGAAGCGATGCTCAGAGATGTTTCTATTACCATCAAGAGAATGAATAAATGCATCTTTGAAAATCCAGCCTATAATAATTTACATACTTTGGCTTTTCAGTAAAAGCCATGAAGTCTTACTTCAGATTTTTTCTCATTTTACAGACATTTATTTTTCTCTTTTAATTTTTTCCCAAGATCTAAAAATCTTTTCCTGTATAGAAGGGAAACAGAACTTTCTTTTGTCAGCCAACACAACCTTACGTATTACTTTTTGAAATGCCAAGTTAAAATAAAGTTCACTGTGGACAAGAACCCACTCATTAGGAAACATAAAAGGATTTTGCTGAAGTGCGATCTTCCATCATTCTGTCACTTTGAAATTGTTGCAGTTTCACAGCTGGACTACAACAACCCAAAGTGCATTGCTAAGTGAAAGGAGAGGCAGGTGACAATTAGATGAAAAGTCCCTACAAGTAATTTTGTTAGAAGAAAACTGCCAACTATAAAGCAATGCTTACATTAGAAAAAAAAAAAGAAAGAAAAAAAAAGAAGGCAGCAACTCTCCCCTCCCCGAACTTTCCTTAATCCTCTGCTAAGAAAGTACCTCCTAGTATTGGGCAAAACAAGAGATGTTCATAAATCATCTTCTAAACCAAAATAAAAAAAAAAAAAATCAACCCAAGGAAGCTGGAATAGTGAATATGGAAGGATTGCCTTGAGTTATACATTTTACTGAGGCTGAACTGTCTATGTAAATACTTGGTAAGCAAGCATAAGTAATGTCAGCCTGCACATCTTGTACTTTAAAGCCTGCATTCAATAAATATGTTGTATAACATAGTCAGAAATTTCATATTAATTGAGAGTGGTTATTTATACACACTCAATAATTTATAACCCCCACTACTACAAGCAAATAGGTATCCTATTTTAATTATATTTTCAGTTGTTAACAGGATTATTGAGGTTGGTTGAGGCAATATTAATTTTAAATATTAACGATAGGAATTTTTCAGACTTTGTTTCCATATAATATCTACAAGTTGTATTTTGTCTGTGTGACCAGGATATTAATCTGAAATATATGGTATGTTAATATTCCATTTATTTTTATTCCTATGCCATGTGCTCTCAATGTGCTTTCAGAGGTGAAACAAATACTCTCCATGTAGAGATTATGCTGTACTATTATTGCTGACTCCAGCATTAATCCAAGGGAGTTACATAACTTTCTAGATGACATGATGGTAATGAACAGCAAAAGAAGGCAACCCCTCATTAATCTGCTCTATTCTGGTTTTACGCTGTGTTCCTCATCTTTGTACCCAAGTGCCAAGTCCAGAGGACATGAGTATCAAGGCATGGTTCACATGAAGATTAGGTACCAAAACTTGCTGTTCGGAAAACCCCAGATCAACTTTTGCATGCTGCTGAATTTTACATTCCATAAACATTTTGGTTTCCCATTTTAAAGACTCGCAGGTATCTAGAGTTTTGCATCTCTGTCTCCCTGGAGATATCTTATGGTTGACAGGGCTAAGGAAATGGTGTTTAGCTAATGTCTAAACTCTAATGAAATCCAGACACTGTAAGTCTTTAAAAGTCAGCTGAGGGGCTGGATCCTGTATGAGCTTTTGGAGCAAGTTTAACATACAGTAGCTTCCAGAATACACCCTCTATACAATTCTGCTTGACCTTTCTATACTGTGCAGCTCTGTGTAGTTACCTGACACTGTGTACAGAAATACAGTATAAAATGACATTTTATAGAATCATAGAATAGTTTGGGTTGGAAGGGACCTCTAAAGATCATCTAGTCAATGACCCCTGCCATGGGCAGAGACACCTTCAACTAGATCACGTTGCTCAGAGCCCCATCCAGCCTGACCTGGAATGGTTCCAGGGATGGGGCATCCACCACCTCTCTGGGCAACCTGTGCCAGTCTCTCACCACCCTCACCGTAAAAAATTTCTTCCTTATATGTAGTCTAAATCTACCCCCCTTTAGTTTAAAGCCATTCCCCCTTGTCCTGTCGCAACAGGCCCTGCTAAAAAGTTTGCCGCCATC
>NW_008824283.1:7095311-7099755 GCF_000699105.1 Pygoscelis adeliae | reverse complement strand
CCTTCTGGGCTGTGAGCGCACATTGCTGGCTCATGTCCAGCTTCTCATCCACCAGTACCCCCAAGTCCTTCTCGGCAGGGCTGCTCTCAATCCCTTCATCCCCCAGCCTGTATTGATAGTGGGGGTTGCCCCGACCCAGGTGCAGGACCTTGCACTTGGCCTTGTTAAACCTCATGAGGTTCACACAGGCCCATCATAGATGTTTTTCTTTTTCTCTCTCTGATTTTTTTCTTGACTTCTCTGTTTCTATATGTGCCTTCTGAAAAGGCACAGATATTAAGACTTTCTGCTCAGTTTTCTCATTATTTCATTGTAGTTTATGCTTTGGATATCAAAACCAAATCATAATGCAAAGAAAATACACAGACTCGTAACATTTGGATCCATGTGATTAACTCAAATTCCAAGGGACAGATTAGATATAAACATTCTTCAATGTTTCTTTCTTGTCCTAACTAATTCCTTATTTTTATGGGTCTTTTTAGGGTCAGAAGGTAGAGTTAACAGGAATAAAGCTAATCCCTCTTTCTTCCTTGTGAATAAAGGAAGCTTTGAGTATACACCTTTTATTTATTAAAGCATCTACAAAAGGAAAAGCTGATAAGAAATTAACAATGTTTAATTTATTAAGTCAGATTTTCAATACTTCCTACAAATAGTTCCATTCTTAGTCTTACTATATATGCAAGCATGTTAGCGTTGGATATGGAAGAATTTATGACCTTATTCCTTTAAATACCACAGGCTGATGTGGATATTTCCAACAGCTAGCCTCTTCTGCTGTGTGTGATTAACAAAGGCCACTGGCTTAGCACGGCACAATTCCAGCACACACCTGCACGTAAAACGGCTCTGCTCCCCACTGTGGACTTACCTTTTCTCCAGCCTTTCAATATAAAATCACCTTTGTGAAATAAGGTGGGATCTTTTCAATTTTTCAGGCTTAACATCCATAAATTCAATGAGTTATAAGTTATGTAGTTTAATATCATTATACATAACTGCATTTAAAGGATGGAAATAACTGTATATTTGGGGTGTGTATGTATACGCATATATATACATCCTTGTCCCCCATCTTTTAGAATTTCCTTTTCCTCAACTGTTATTTAGTGATGGGAGGGGGCGATAGCCATTTATCATTATGCTTATGGAGTGCAGAGCATAAGAAGTCTGAATTCTGGTCATCTAGATGCCACATGGCCTATTAGTAATGAATGTTATTAATGGTATTTTTTTAAACTTAAGAATAAATAGAATGTTAAATAAAGACATTAATTTTTCACATCCTATTCAGGAAGGACAAAAAAGAAAATGGATCCTAATCACTTCATCTCAAAGCCATAGATTATAGCTACCGTTTAAAACATATGCATAACCAAACATAGAAACAGTCTAAACTACTCACATGCAGAGAAATACTTGTCTTGAGGTAAAAGAAGAAAATAACTCCAGAACCCTATGCTCTTATAAGCATATGGCGTCTGATTTTTTTTCAATTTATATATATATACACATATATATATGCACACATATATATAAAAACAACAAACAGTTCAGCTGGAGCATACAGTCAACTTGGATTCAGTTTGCTTAGACTGGAAGCAAAGATGGCACTTGGATTGTTAGCTATTTGGGCACAGGGAATCTTTTTTTGTTAAAGATTTGATAGAAAGACCACTAAAGTAGAACCGTGTGCTCTTTCTTTTTTTCCTATTTGTTACTGTGAATGAACAACAACAAAAAAACTGTCTCAAAATACATTATTGACATTCTCTCCCTCTTTCACATCTGACCTTCTCAGAGCTTGACAGGACCCAGAGACCTCTAAAATGCATGGGCTTCATCCCATCAGCTAACCTGGATTTACTTGCTATGCTTACTTGAATTGTATTCATGGGTCAGTGAGTGCCTGCTGTTCATTTACACCACATTATTCATTTATGTTTTCTGCAGGTTGTCAATGTTGGGGAAAGGGAGTTTGTTTTAGGAAGTAATCAATTAAAACAGCATCTTGCTCACAAAATTCATGACAAAGTGTTAACGCAATTTAAAAAAAAAAAAAGTAGAACAAATATGTCATTAATTGCGCAGTTTGGACCCACCACATGACTGTTCTTTCAATGCATAGAAACCAAGAACTGGATTAACTCCTGAGGGTACCAGACTGCATCCACAGAAGCACTGGTATCATGATAATTCACTACATGTGGGAACAGAAGTGAGACTACCACTACTCTGTTGAAGGACAAACAATAGTCATGTTTATAACCTTATAAGATTATTCTGCAGATCAACTGAAGCCACGGGAATTGCTGGATGTATTTTCTGGACCTTTCTGCCAAACTCCTTTGGCTTTTCCATTTCTATTGACATCTAGGATCTAGCTAGCTTTTGGCACTCCAGTGGGGCAGCCGGGTATGGGATGAGGTGACTTGCCTCATAACTTTCAGTCTTTCCAGTTTTTTGCTTCCAGGGATGATCTTGCACCTCATTTACTCTAATCAATCTCAGACAAATAATTTGGGCCAAAAGAATTTGTGGTGTAACTTATTAGCTAAAGTGGATTTGAAATCAGAAAAATGTGTATTTTACAGAATAACTGATTTTGATATTAAATTAATCTGCTCAGTCTATATATTGGTTTTGTTTTTAAATGTGGCCCCGTGTGTTCTTGTGCAGTCTTGCTATCCACCCATTAGTCTCTCTCCAATAACCTTGGAGTGCAATGACTAACTTAACATTTAAAAGAAATATAGATGTTTCAAAGGTAATAACACTGCTACAAACTTCAAGCATAATTGTCTGCTGTCTGCAAGAGGAGACATAAATGAGAGTCTCTGCTGAAGGAAAGGAAGGTAGAACACAGCTGTGACATGCTCTGTCGAAAGCTGCTCAGCCAGTCTTGAGTAGTAATAGCATTGTGTCTCTTTCTGAGTTAGGACATAGTAGGGCTTATTATGGGAAAAAGGAAGAAATAGGATGTTCAGAAAAAGGACCCAACCTATAGGAAGCAAGTTCATTCTGGCTTTTCAGAGCAACTAGATTTTTTTCTTTTCTTTTTTTTTTCCCCCTCTTCAGCCCTCTGTGCTTTGGCTTCTCTAGAACTTTATCAGCCTTCTAAACTGTATCCTGATACTTAGCTTACCATAAATTATGGGAATGCACTGTAAAGAACACATTTGAAATACATCATTGACAAGCTGCCTGAGGTATACAGGTGATCAGTCTAATATTCTTTTCAAGAATATTCTTGAATGATTAAAATTTTTGTAGTATGTGATTAGACCTTCACTAATCCCGTCCCTTTTCTAGTCTCACTCCTTTCCATTACTGTGTAGTCACATGCAGAAAACACAACTGCAGCAGTAGAGGAAAAAGTAATTTTAGGCTGCTGTGCTCCCCTTCCTGAACGTGTCCTGGAAGTGTCAGTCTCTTTAGTTTATGGTGTGTTGAGATAAAGTCATAGTATGCTGGAAGAACAATAGGGCATGACAGTGCTGCACTGATTTCTGACTCATCTGAAAGTTAATGTCATTATTCAGTGTTGGCCTGATTATATACAGTACATAAATTCATCACCAAGTGAATCAGTCTAAGTAGGCTGATCGTAAAAGATCTGTGGGGTTTTTGTGTTGGGTTTTTTTGTGGTTTTTTCCCCCCCCCCCCCCCTTTTAGCACTCTGAGTCATTAAATTGTCTGCTTCATTATATGCATTAGTACACCACACTCCATAAATCTAAATAGTAACTGCTATTCTCATGAATGTAGCTATTATTTCTGGGTTTGCTGTCTGTCTGTGTGAATTCATATTCTATTTTTTCCCCCATTTTTTCGAAGGTTCCAAAGTTATCTGTTTGCTTAGTAACAAAGACCTAAAGCCACATCAGTGACCTCAAGGAGGTCTGATGCTTCATTCAAAGCAGGCAGACTGAAGAATTTCTGAAGAATTATTTGAACTGTTGCTAGATGGTAAACTTACTTTTCACACACCCTCTCTCTTTCTTAAAAAACAACAACAAAACCAACAACAAAAGTCACAGGTGGAACGGGAAACGAGGCACCCTGTTTCACCTCTGCGATTTGTCTCTCCAGGTCAGGTCCAAGGGGCTTTTAACTGGGCTCCTGGGGCAGGTGCTTGTATAGTTTGTGCTTGTTCTATGAGTAAATAAATGACTTCAGACTCCAGGACTGTCTCCAGGGCCTTTCACCAACCCTATAAATTCTTATTATCCAGGCAAAATCAAAACCTATTTCTAATAGAAAAAACAGGTCTTTTGTTTCCTTTTTTTCTTAAATTCTTTTAAGGCAAAAGAAGCCAAGCAAAATTGCCTAAAATATTAAGACCTTCAAGCAGATTTTGTTCTGCTCCCCTGCTTGGTCTTCTGTAATTAATTGGGTAGCACACTGAAGCACGCGAGGTTTTTGAAGAGAGAAACAAAGG
>NW_008824283.1:7088994-7095258 GCF_000699105.1 Pygoscelis adeliae | reverse complement strand
GAAGGGCTTAAGAAATGTAGTTTGCAGTGTATTTTCATAAGCTAGGATGCCATTTTAGCATTAAGAAGGTTTATTTGACTGATTCTACAGCAGGAGGGAAGAGCAAAGTCATTTATGCTTTATGGTTTTCCCCTTACTACGAAGTAGAAGAAGCAGGGTAGGCTGATGTCTTCCTGATGTTAGGTGTCACTTTGCAAAGATTTTTCTCTGCAAGGCACAGTTTTGGGCTATTCTAGTCTAAATTTTTAAGTTATTGAAACTGTTTAAATAGCAATAAATCATTCTTCAGGCTGGCCAGAATTAAAAGAGGTCATGGGCTAAACTGCAAGTACTGAAATGGTAACTATTTTGAATACCTTTACAAACATTTCCTTCCAAAGTTTATATTTGTTGTATTCTGGGTGTGTTACAGCTGAAGAGGTTTTAACATTTTGGTCTCTTAAGTCTAGAGTTTTAAATAAATCTAGAAGTCTGGGAAAAATTGTTACTCATTTCACTAGTGCCATTTGGAAAGGATTTTTCTAGCGGTAGTTATGATCCACACACTGGAAAATAATACCTGCAGATTAGATGGCCTGAGAGCTCCTCATTACCTTTGTCTTTTGTCCTGTTTTGTCTCTGACAATGTTACCTAAAAGGAGGAGTTTTCTCACCAAGCCCCTTTCATAATTCTTTGGCAATGTGGAGGGATCCTAGCGTAAAAGGAAATCAGGCCCAAAAATTAGGGATTTTTTTCTATGCAATGTGAAATTACCAATTTGAACAGACGGCTGCTGAATATTCACTTTCTAGGGATCAAAAAAAAAAAAGTGATAGTCTTTTATACAGAAATGCCTATCTTCAGCGAGGTTTTAAATGTAAAGGTGTAAAAATCATCAGCTTTTACAGAGAAGCTGGTCTCCTTTAGAGGGTCTTTCAGCTTCATCAGTGTAATGTGTAGAGCATGATCTGAAACCGTATTAAACGCATGGTTGATTTGCTTTGTGTCAGTTCACATGTGTTTGTGGCAGTATTTACAGTGCCTGTCACATCTTGAGCACTGTAAACATGATTGAAATAAAAACATAATATTCAGAGTGTGATTTCTTATTTAAATTATAGAATAAATGGTTTGTGGTTTTATTCAATAGATGAAGAGGGACCATTAGTTAAGTGTTGCATGCCACAGGCTCTTTAATCCTCATGTTATCATTCCTGAACTTCCCATCACAAGCTGAAGAGCTGTCTTGAGAGCTGGGATGGAAGAAGGTAACTGCAAGTTTTGAAGTACAGAGAGACCGAGCTTATTTTTGCTAATACTTTTAGCCACCCAGTCAGTCTTAGCTTTCTTCATGGAATTTTTCTTTCAAATCTTTCATGGGACCTCTGCATGGACTTGATTTAAATTATTTTTGTTAAAATAGTGTTCTATGTTTATACTAACAGTGGGAAACATAGTGCAGAGTGTAAATAATAACTTAGGGACGGGAAGGAAGAAGATGAAGCTATGACCAACAGTGCAAGGCAGGCAGAGAATAAACATTTTCTTTGTGCAAAAAAAATTTTTGAATTAGAAAAAAGAGAAGTAAACACTAATAGTATATAACAATGTAGTCACTGGAGATGTTAATTATTTCAGTAGTTAGATTATTTCTGCAGTGAATATATAGTGAACAGTGAACCTATGCTCTCTGTGAGAACTGTCTGAAAAATATTTCAGTTTTAACTGTGTATTTGAGTTACTAGTATGAAAAAGATGCTTTAAGTTGCTTTAACATGGGAAAAATATGCGTTGTGTTTCATACCTTCACAACTACAGGAGCCAATAAATTTCCCTGAAATAACACAGCTGAAAAACTTGATATAAAGTTTCCCATTGTGGTTCGCCTTCAAAGATATAAAATATAAATTATAAACAAAGTAGTACTTTTCAGCAAGTTTGGAGGATGCGATATCTGTGCGTTATAGGAAAAGTTGCAATATGTCTATTTCTGTCGCTCAGACTTCTCCGTGTAGATTTATATAGTCACAGTTGATCTATTAGAAACTATAGTTGCTGGAAAAGTTATGAAAACATTGGCTAATATTTTACAGACTTGAGTTTATTTTCCCAAGGATTTTACCTTTCATTTATCCCAGAGCATTTCTTTAACAAACTGGGTGGTGAAAAGATCATATTACATTTGAATGATGGTACATTGGACCCAGCTTTCTCCAAATGTATGATGAACAAAATGGAAGTGTGCGGGCACTAACTCATAAAATAAATATAGACGTGTCCGGCATGACCTGAGCTGAGTTTCTTCTCCATGTGTTGATGTCCCGACAGATGTGCTGAGGCTGAGCTTCTGTCATTGCTGGAGAGCAAGAGGGTGGCATTCTGCTTACAAAAACCAAATGAACCAACGATGAAAATTGTATTGTGGTGGTTTGATAAAGTGATTCATGTAGCTAGATCTGAATCGAACATTAACTATGAGCTTTGCTTGGTGGGATAAACGGCGTCTCATGGTTGGGGGCTGGAAAAGGCAAGCTGAGGACAGGGCGTTAGTTTTATCTAACGGAGCAAGGCTGCTTCCTTTGCTGACAGAACCTACAATAATACAAGATGAATGTAAGTCCCATTTTGCATACACATTGTTTTAAATGAATCTCCTGTAGTTATTTGCAAGAAGCATGTTTTTCTTTTTTCCTTGGCATGGCAAGCCAAATCATTATCTGTGGAATTCCACATACTGTCAATTTCTTCAGGCAGTGTAGGAAGATAAACCCTGTATTTAGTTGAGTGAGATTTCTAATAGCAAAGTTGTATATTTCTTATGATACAGAGAAATAGTTATACAATAATCTTGCATATTTAAGTGTTCTAGTTACAGAAGCCACCCCAAAATATATTGGAATCCTATTTCTAACTCTACCAATGGTCAAGACAGCGTATGACAGGTTGTTTTTAAATGGTTGATATGACAAAGGATACATGTGGAGCACCTTTCTTAACTCCAACCGAGACGTTGTAGAAGCCTTAAATTGAGAGTTAGAAAAAAGAGGTGTTCGTTTTCCGCAAGTATTCTTAGACTAAAATTCTTACTGTGAATATTTGTGTGAAGAACAGATGTTAATCCAAATTAGAAAATGCCTAAAGACAAATACTAAAGAATTTATAAGTGTGATTATTTGTTCTGAGAACCTGATTTTAAAGGAGATGTTACAATTTTTGACCATGGAGCCATTCATAGGCTCCAGCCAGAATGATGTATGGATTAAATTTTTAATATATGAAGCAGTTGATGAAATGCTTTCAATATTTAACAATACCAGTGTCAAAACTATTATTTATGGAATGTAATTGGCAAATTTTTGCTGTTTGATAGTTTGGGCATGTAGAAATGAAATATATCAGAAAATATATCTGTTGCTAGTGCTGATAGGAACCTTTATAAGCTACTGCAGTGGAACCATTTGTTGTTGAGAATGAGTCTCCAGTCATTGGAGATCATGAGGTCTGAAGAAGCTGCCAATTTAACACTGTGAATATGGTGGGTTTGGTTGTTTAGCCTCAGGAAGCAGAATTATCCTTAGAGTAGAGTAAGAGCTTAAAAATATGTTGTTTCGTAGCTTTCCGATTTTGTTATCTTTAATTCTCACCCTGGGTGCCAGTAGTGGCTGTGAGTAAATGAGTCTGTCCAGATTTCAGTAGTGGATGAAAACCGAGAGCCCTGCATTTGATCAGTTCCCCTCAGCAGTCTACAGTGCTGAACGTTAATGAGACTTCATTCTACTTCATTGCCAGGGAAGGAGCCCCAGCATTTTGCTGGCAGAAAGAAGTGGCAATACAACAGCAAGTCAGGGTCGTTCTTTCTCTAAGTAGCTGCAGGAGGCCAGCGCTGCTCCAGAAATAGGCTGCTCTGTCCCGGTAGTTGGAACTGGGCTGCTTTAATCTGCTTTTGCTCAGTAGCATCTGAAAGTGAGGAGGACTGGTGGGGACTCGCTGGACGATTGATGCCTGCTGTCTCCATCTTTCTACGTTCTCGCCATGAAAGCAGCAAGGTACACAAGGCTCCGTGGCAGCCGAGTGATGTGGGGACATGCATCTGGACCATTAAAACTTGTTCTAAAAGGACACCAATTCATGTCCTGTATGCTTAAAGCAACTAGAAAAACAATTAATGGAGTGGACACAGTTGTGGTTACTATTAGGCTGAGATGTCCGTGATCAGCAGAGGGCACCATATCCTATCAACACAGCTCTCTGCCTGTGTGAAAAATAGGAGGAGTTCAGGTTTGCCTTACTACATTATAAGAATTACATTATGACTTTGATCTTCAGCAGAGATTGAAGTTCAGTGATTTTAATGCTTTCTACGTGCTTTCTTTTAAGCCTTTTGGACCATAAAGTGACATTAGTTCAATCTTACAGTATATTGTTAAAAAGCAAATTTCAAGTGAGTAATCTGCTCCAGTATCCCCTTTCCAAAGGCTGTGGGACTTCTAGCTATGTACTCATAGCATTTGGAAGCTCAGCTGCCCTGCTCTCTGATTTCAGAGTGAGTAAGATTAATCAGTTATGACTTAAAATTCTAAAACCAAGAAAAAAAACACTACTTTTTAATTTTTTTTTTTTGTATGGAGAAAGGTTGAAACAGACCACCAGGATATGGTTGTTTGGAGAGTGAGGGTGATATTAATTTTATATTGCCAGAGTTGCTGCATGAGGAAAGGTATCAGAAAATTAATGAATAAAGCTTTTCTAAAAATCACACCTGCTTCTGGCTTGCTTTTCCATAAGAATTGCAAAGGAATTTAAGTTTATTGACATTAACCCCTGAAAGAGCCAGAAAAATGGTTGATGAAAACAAATGGTTTGATTAAGAAAACAAGTATTTAATTAGTGAAACACTCACCGGTTTTATTGGAAGGTGCCAGCCCTGCAGTGGCACAATCCTTCCTTCCCTCTCGCAGTACGGGAAAATGTCCTCAGCTCCTTCTTACTATTCCTAAAGACCACGCAAGTGTTTAACTGACATAAATTACTATTTTGGTGGAGCAAAATATTGGAGCTTTTCTAATACGAGACAGGAAAGGAAGAAGCTACAGATATCAACTGTGTTTTTCAAACTATACAAGTTAGCTTTAATGTTTTTACCAGAGTGCATCACCCCACACAATTTCTCAATCTTTTTATAGCTTTACTAATGATGTTCTCATTTCTTCTATAATCTGTTGCAGTCCTACACATTAGATACAGTGATGACTTTGCAGAAAACATAGAATATGGAGTTGGCTGGGATTCCCTTCCCTGGAGGCACAAGACATTTGAGTTAGGTGAGAGAGGGCAAAGAGTTTGCAGTTTTTACTGGCAATGGTTCAGTGCATTTCTGTATTTGTTGTGACTCTTGAAAAAGCCTTTTATTTAGTTTTTGCATGAAATGCTTCTTGCCTTTCTTTTTGGAATCGGTGAAAGTTGAGAGCATTTTATATCCTCAGAGACTTTACATTTTTTACTAGTGTCTGTCAATGTGGCAGAAAACTTTGATTAATAATACCTACGGCAGAGGGAATACAGGCTCTAAGAGATTTGCAGTTAATTCAGGGAGAGCAGGATTAGGGTATCAGTTGCTAATCTGGCTACTGCTACAAGAATGGAGCAATCTATATTTAATTTATGTTTTCTGTGGACGATATGAAAAGGAAGAAATCATTTTATATGCCAGACAAATGTGAGTGTGTTATTTTGATACACTGTCATGGAAGTGTTTTAAGAGACCAAACTTAGTTAATAATACATAATGTTGTAGATAATGCATTAGTTAAATCAATGAGTTATACAGGTCAACAAACTGAAACTGGTGTTAGAAGGAATGGAACAGAAATTTAATAATTTAAGCTGTACTGTATGTATTTTCTGAAGCTGAAGATAGGCAGAAGAAGAGATGGATAAACACAGTATGATGGATAGAAGGAAACGGAAAGAGACAGATGATTTGTGTAATTCATCCAGCTGTCACTTACAATAAATATGAAAATCTGTTTTCTGTCCTAGATCAGCCTTCTTTGCTTATAGGTTAGCTTCTGCTCTGCCTTTCATTCCACTCAAAAGATTTTTCAGAAGGATTAAAAATCCCCATGTAAACTTGGTGTTTTTAAATAACTTTTGTGTTCAGTTGTGAGAAGTACACATTGTCAGCTTCCCTTCCTTCGCTGCTGTCACTTAAGGAAATATTTTTCAGCAGAGTGGCATGGATTGATACAGGATTTGTTAGGCGTCATGTTTCACGATGTGGAAGA
>NW_008824283.1:7079108-7088970 GCF_000699105.1 Pygoscelis adeliae | reverse complement strand
GTCCTGGTGCAGGAGGGCATTCTGAATGCCTGTGACATTGGCACTGGCGTGTACGGCAAGTTGAAGACTACAAAATCTTACACTGTGTAACACTGGCCATTAAGCAATCAAGTATGCTACATCTCTAGAGCTCCTAGATTTATCCTAAAACAATTTTATTTGTTCTTCCCTGGCTGGTTTGAACAGAAACAAGTCAGTGACTGAAATATGTAAGCTGCGTAAGATACCAGTACATAATCTCCCCCACCCCCTCATTATATAAATAATGTTTAAAAATTAGTATTTGCCTACCTACAGCAGTCAGGCCATTGAAGTCTTGCCCAATGAAATTAAAGAATGATTAAAGTAACTGAGGGACCACAATATCCTTCAGGGTTTCTCATGAAACATCAATAGAGCCACATGGAGCAGATCAGGTGCTAAATGTTGCTCTTCAAAAGGGTTCTGTGGAGCAGCTATAGAGTGTTAAGTCTCGCAGACCTTTTTTTATGAACTACTTATTTAGGTAAGCCCTGAGATATTTTCTGCTGTAGTCTGCACACCAACTCTGAATACCAGAGATCAAATTAAAAACTATTTCCTGCCTTCCCAAAGGAACTATGTTACCTATAAACCTTGTTTACCTTTGGGCCATGATTAACATTTCCCCAGAAGAAAGGATTTCAGATAGCCTGAAAAGGAAATGCAGCACAGTGATGCATGTGCTTATAGTATCAATATGAGAAGAGGGAAACCAGGAAAAAATATTTTCAATTCTGTGATTTCTCATTTGATTTTTTTGTTTTGTTTCTTTTTTGTTTGACACTTATCTATTAATGGATGGGATGAGAAAATATTCATGCTGTGATTTTCAGTGGAGAATAACAATAACAGTCAGGTTTGTACATATTTCCAGTGTATTTTTTTTTTTTTTAACCCATGTCCTGGTTCATGTGCCAGCAGAGAACATCTATATAAAAGTCAGTTGATTTTTGAATATCAGAGCATCCATACAATAAGTTTCCTACAGGATATTTTTCTCCCACCTACGGGATACAATTGCCTGTACTGGACTGTGAGTTCTGTGTATGGTACCACCGAGCTTTTATATGTGGTGGTAATTTGGCAGGAAATATCAAGTCGGTGAGTGACGTGGAGAAAAAGATCTGTTTGTTCCAAGAGAGTATCGTGTAGTGTAGGTGTGTACGTCCTAGAATTGAGGAGAAGGCAACTAAACTTCAAACTTACTCTATCCCATGCTACAGTAATTCACACCACTAGTGCCTGTGTGGAGAGGTTTTAATGAAGATCACCCTCTCCACGTGTTCAGCTGCTGTGCATTCTTTCTCTCTTAGTAATGTGCTGCATTAGCTGCATTTAGGGGCAGAGCCTCCCCATGACATTTCAGCTTCACTGGTCATCTTAAGTTTGGTATAGTGAGTCTGGCATCTTCCTCTGTTAGAGTGTTAAGATTGTTACAGATCTGGACTCTCAAAGCCAGCAAATACTTTGGTGTTATGTTAAAAACGTGATTCAAAATGGAGGGGTTTTGTGTTTTGTTTAGGATCCCAAAATTGGTATTGTTTACTAAGTGCCCACCATTTAGGTAGCTGAGATGAGATTAATCATATCTCTCTGTACTGAATTCCAGTGACTCATTAGAAAGAAATGACATCAACAGCTCCTAAGCTTGAGCGTACATTTTAGGATCCGTTCTTGCTTACGGCTTCCCAATAAATAGCAAAAAATCTACCAGCGTTCCAGTTCAAAGGGTAAAGCATATGAACAGTGAAAAAATCTTTGCTAATGGCAAACATTTTAGATTTTGCCAACAAGCTTGGGCAAACGACATTAATTATTAAGAGCATGACTTCTGTGTCATATGGCATTTATGAAATTGAAAACTAATAGACAAGGCACTTCATTTTATAAGAAATCAACATCAGTGTTTTAGACCTATTGGCTAGGTTAGGTGTTCTTCAACAGTAGTGTTTTTACCCTTCATTCTAATATGGCTAGCCCATATAAAATGAAAAAAATGTGAACAAGATACAAATCAGCACAGAATGACAAATGGGATGGTGCAGTCTTTTTTATAACCAGGTGCCAGAAAATGAAAGAGACTTGATTATTTGGCAAGTGTAATTTAACACTGTGCTCATATTTTAAATTTAGATTCTAGGAACTTTCTACAGGTGTCGCTTCGAAGTAGTATGTTTTCTAAGTAGAAATACAAGTAGTTCTGCCGAACGTTTTTTTCTGTCATTTGTGGTTTGTGTGCATTTGAATAATGTAAAAATATCCCATGTAAACTGATAGGCCACTGGTATCAGAACATCACTGCTTGGAATCGAAAGTTGACAGACAAGCAGATCAGTTTCTGCATGTGTTTTTGGAAAGGTTTAAGGAATTTGAAAGTTAGTGGAAACAGCATCTGTCAACTATTATTGTAGTGTTGCTCTTCCTCATTTAGCAAGCTGTCAACCAGTAAATTGTCAGAAAATCAGGCAAATGTATTTTTGTTGTCAAGTGGCGGAGGCCCGTTTGTGTCTTTTCTTGGCAATGACATTGTAGGTTCATGTAAAAAATCCAAGCAACCTATTACTTCATTGAAAGACATCAAGTTAGGACAACTGAAAATACTTGCTTTCTGCTATAATAAATATTTAATAACTCTACTGTAAATAAGAACCAGTTGGAAAACAGAATTTAGTAGCAGGATACTTCAGATTTCTCTGAAGTGAGCTGGATGCTCCTTTTAGCAGTTAAGCCTTTACAGATGTCAGCTGAGGAGAACAAACATCTTCATAATTTATTTATCACAAGTGAAAGCTGATTTGCTATTTGTTCACGTATACGTTACTTTCATTTAGCTGTCTCCATGTCCACTTGAAAGAAAATAAGCTGAGATTCTAAAATAACTTTTTTTACAGATGCTTTTCTTCTCTCAAGGTAGGTAGACCTTATGCCAAGACAATCTAATAAAGGAAAAGACACTGTCCCTCTGAAAAACTTTTCCAGGAAATGCTTTTTTCATGAATTTGCATATCATTTTGTTTATGTTAAAGTCACCATAAATACGGTAGGCAGTTGTTATTTTTGTATATGTGTCTCCTTCAGAGATTTCAAAACCCCAATTTTTAGAAATAGATGTTTGCAAGAAATTTATTCAGACCTACTGAAGAAGAGGAGCTTGGCCCCAATCTTTTGGATTGACCGTTTTACTACGTCTTTGGAAACCTTTTTCACCATATGTGGCCGAAAAGTATTTTTAAATTGTGGGATTTTAAGACTGAGTGAAGATTGTATGCTAACTGCAAGAAGGATCATAGGAAAGATCGCTTAAAAATGAAAGGGGTGGGGGGAGGACAAGCCCCAAATTATTCCATACTCTTTTGTTCCCTCCTAAGATTCTGCGTTGATACTGCAATGAAATTTTTCTTCTGAATGTAATGTTTACTTGAGGAAGATGGTGTTGGAAGAAAAAAAAATCCCCCCCTTTAGTTTAGCTTTAACGTTCTTAGGATCACTCAGCTGCTAGATTGTGCTGTGCACTGTTTGAAAAGAAGCAGAAATTGCAAGATAAGATCAACTGCTCACCTGGGGAGACTTACAAAAGTTTCATATTTGAAGCACATGTTCCAAATGCTAGCCAGGGACGGATAGCATTAAATTCTTACATCTGGCGCAGAACTGCTTGCTTTTATGTTGGTTTCTTTTCTTGTTTTATTGTTTAGAAGGATAATAAAACCTCACAATAATATCTCATAATCAGTATAGCGTATCTCCAGGCACCTTTTGCATGTTGTATTTGCCAAGAAGAACATACGTCGTAGTTTATTTTGCCTACGGAAAAGTTGAAGGTTTGCATCTGGATCCCTTTGGAAATAAATTTATGATTTGTACCAGTGCAAAAAAGGGAGAGGAAAATACTCTGCACTGGATGAATATATAGTAATTCATTCTGGCTGGGTGGTAAACAGAATTAATTATCCAAGCAAAAGATACACCTTTTGGCATGGCTTAGGCTGCTGCATATTTCCATAAATGTTTCAAAGCCAATGGTTCCAGCCATTTTCTAACTGAAAATGGCATTGGTATTATTTCACTGACATAAGTTAGTTCTGAGTAAAGTGAAGATGATATAGAGAATAAACTCAAAATCCACCTTAAAATTAACAGTAACTCCAACTCTTAGTTTTTCAGTGTATTTTAAAGCAAATTTTAGCTGTGCTTTGCGCACACTGATTTTCACTGCTTGTTTTTAGGACTGTAGGGGGGACACAGAGTTGAACAAGGAACGTTCAGGTGTCTTCATGAGAGCTTTCTCTTCAGAGTTCTTTACAAATAATCTACTTTGTTTCTGCTAATTCCTTTTTATTCTTAAACCTAATCAAATGAAGTGTTGATGTCAATGGACTATTTATTTTATGTGTTTGCTTCTTACTGGCAAAGTGAGTTAGCTGGGTAAGTATCACTGCGTGTGTGCCCTGTTCGTACACTCCTCACTAGATATCTGCTGTGGGCCCCTGTAAGAGACAGGTGTTTCAGCTCACTAAAGCTTCTTCTGACTCCGTACATCCCAGACTGTTCTTAATGTTTCTGCTTCTGTGGCTTCTCCTCTACATTTTTTTCACCTGTTCAAATTCCTTTATAAGTTTTGAAAGCAACTGTTTCCTTAGGAATCTGAGGAAATCAATATCCATCCACCTTTGGAAAATCCAAGTCAAAATGCTTCCAGCTGGTGATTCTAGGGCCTTTTCTTCTCTCCAGTTATGTTAAGATGGCTGAGGTTAGTCTTTCCTACAGATATTCTTTAATCCTACCCTTAGTCTGATGCGGCTACTTTTAGCTCTCTCTAAGAAAAAAGTCCTTCTGAAGGTGTCAGAACATTATCCTGTGAATGAAGATGGTGCCTCCAGTAGGAGGAAAGCCATGCTTTGACTAGTGATATTTGGTCACATTTGCATGTTCTGATGTCCTCCTTTACTAGAGCCAGAAATTGGGCAGTGATTACACGGACTTCTGCATCCCCTTTATCCTGCATCTTTTTAGGCCTATTCGGTATATGGCTAATGTGAGTGATTTACGTAACTTGTTTTCTCCAGACTTACAGCTCCATCAGCTTGACATAATCTTAGCTACTTTGGTCTAACCACCTAGAATAGTTGTGCACTGTTTTATTTTTATTATTGCATTGCAAACTTTTCCATGTTACTAAGGGGCTTTTTTACTCTTTTCTTACAGGTGAACTATCTGAAAATATTCTATGAATATGCTGCTTTTCCTAACAGAGTTGTGATTACTAAGCAGTTTATTTTTTGCCATCAGCAAATGATCATTCACTTACTAATATAATGAACCATTTTAAGAGAGTTTGAGTTGTTTGTCTTCTGTTAGTGTTGGTTGTAATCGGTTGTCTGATTCAGTCTCATAACTCCATGCAAATTGTTCCCATCAAATCGTATTTTTAAACTATGACAATGCTAAATCCAGTTAATTGTTTATGGACTGTTCTATAGCATAATTAGAGAGACAACTTTGATCAATCAGGTAGCTATAACTAAAGCATACAGATATATTACTGCATAACTATATTTCAAAAATCAGTAGTGTTGCTTTGAAAAGTGCTAGTCTCAGTTAAAGACATCAGCAAATTTAAGGGGAAAACAGAAAAAAAATTAATCTTGGTTTAATTTAAAAGTTAATGCTGAAAAGTGTACAATTGAAATTTTATTTTCCTTATATTACATCTACTGATGACTGTCATGAGAGCAATAGGCTAGACATGGGATTAAAATTGTGTTCGTTAAGTAATTTACCAACTACTATACTGCTGTTCTACTCTTTCTTTAGACTGCTGGCTTGAACTATAGACTTGAGGATTCTTACACCTTTAAGACATTTTGCTAAACAAATATTAATTTAATATTAGGTGTTACAGAATGGAAACTATAGGCTATACAGTACTTACATAGTATTTCAAGGACTGAATTTAATATAAAATGCAATCTTTCATAGAGACGCATAAATTGAATCCTTAAAGAAATACTTTCCCACTAAATCTTCTGATATAGACAGGCATTTTCATCAAACGTGCTCTGAATAGATAATGTGAATGTCAAGGTATGAATGTGTCTTGAAACAGTGCTTTAATTTGCCACAGGAAGTTCTAATGCTGACTATAAATTAC
Source organism: Pygoscelis adeliae (assembly GCF_000699105.1). Taxonomy (NCBI): domain Eukaryota; kingdom Metazoa; phylum Chordata; class Aves; order Sphenisciformes; family Spheniscidae; genus Pygoscelis; species Pygoscelis adeliae. The sequence continues at coordinate 7,082,798 of NW_008824283.1, read as the reverse complement.
GTGACTTGCTCATGCTAAATAAATCCAAAATGAAATCTAGACAAGTCATTAAGGAAATAAAGCATTGGTTTAATTCCACTGTATTCCAACATTATGGAAAGACACATCTGGGAATTGGAATTGGCTGAAACATTTTAGACTGAATATGTTGACAGTGAAATCCAATTATTTTTCTGTAGATGCACAGATACATCAACTTACACTGAACTACCAGCAAGATCCTGTGAGGGATGTTTGCGTATGGACCAGCCTTTGCTAGGTCCTGATCTTGAATGTTCCTCTGGTATCAGAAGCTCGTGATTATGAAGCGTTGTCCATGTCTAAATAAGTTTTTAATCAGGGCAATATATGTTGCCCTTTCCATGGTGTGATCCCCTCAAGATCCCTGGAGAAACACATTTGGTCTAGTTTGTCTTTGATATAGATCTCTACTAGTGCCTGGAGTACTTCTTTTATGAGGAGCAGGTCAGACTTTACAAGGGCTCGTGTCAGCCGTCTTATTCTTGTACATTCATTTGGTGAATGTACATTCAGAACTTGCATAAGGTTTCATTCAACATAAGGGTGTCTAATGTAAACCTTATTTAGCTTTGATTTTATTCCCCTATTTGATATGTGATTTCCTCACCTAAATCTTAATTGTGCTGGATCAAAGAAATAAATAAATGTGATTATTTTTACAACTTCAGGTTGAGATTTTTCCAAAGAACCCTACTTGCATTGAAAATGACGGGAGCAGAACAACTTGGAGATGTCATTTGTGTCTTTTAAATACTGTGTTGTCTGGTGCATCAGTTAGTTTCCCTAAACTTTGCTATTTATGATTAGTGAGTGTGAGAAGAGTTTGCGAAGAAGTAAAAGCCTCATTTTTATTCCACAACATACATTTGTCTTACCAACTTGTTCAGTAAGAAGAGCAAACTGCTGTCTTGATATTGAAGAAACTTATACTTGGGAGTTCAAAACTAGCCTGTGTGTCTCTGACTTAGGAATCACATATGGGAAAGGGAAAATCTTTCAGTCCTGAGAAGTTACTTTTGTTTTAAATATTTTTCAGGTGGTATTTTTTTGGTCATTCACTAGAAAAGCTAAAATTATTAATAAAGTCAGAAAACTTCCTTGCCTTTGGATTCTTGGAGGTTTTGTCTCTAAACAACAGAGGGGAAACACTCGTGCCAGGTAGAACTGAGCTTCCTAGAATACTTCTACGCTGTTATTAATAGGTTAAAATGACTTGGCAATTTTGATAAATATTTATTATATAAAAAAGAAGCTGCTCAAATGCTTTATTGATTAATGGTTAACCAGGGCTATGCCATCTGTCATAAAGAAATTTTAAAGAGAAATCGAGCAGATCTTATGCCTCTGTCCATTAGGAACCAATATCAATCGGTTCAGGAAGAGTATCCAGGGTCATTAGCTGCAGTTACAGCTGAAGCACTAATGTGCGCCTCATGCATCAGAGTTAATGATGCCTACTGTTTTGTGTTTGCATCCAAAGTGTCTTCAAAAGTTGGACTTCTTTTTTTCTTCCGTGAAACTGTCTGTTAAAAGGAGAAACTTTGTGGGCTATTTATCTTTCTTATGTATTTAGGAACTAAAGAATGATCTGAGTCTTTCTCGTTTAAAAAAAAAAAAATTCTTAAAACCACCTCATCTTACGAAGCTCAGCTGCAGAACAGGAAATTTCTCTGTGTTGGTATTTTTATTTTGCTGTTAGAGATTTTTTGATGACTGGAGTTATATATTTTAGTCAATTTTCTATGACTACTCAAAGTAGAAAGCCCTGAGGTATGTTTTATTTGTCAGATATGACCAATCAAAGCAAGGGTTAAATAGAGTCCTTGAAAAAGGTTACGTAAAACCACATGCCAAGTGTTTCTAAAGTGAAAGGCATGTGAGAAAGCAGGTCATAAATCACTATGTCTCTAGAAGATGAAGTCTCCAGTATTTATTATTTACACACCATTTTGATTTGCCAGTAAGGAAGCTCCTTGTCGGGATAAATACTGTAATTATAGTGATAACATACTTGGAGCTGCAGCATCCACCAGTGGGGCACAGCCAAGAGAACAAGCATCCTGTTAATATGTTTCCAGATATGAAGGTGAGCATTTGTCTCATAGTAATTTCTTTCTTATGGGAAACTGTATGTAAACCATCGAAGAAATAACTAAAGGAAAAGAGAGGAAAGGGAAAGAAAAGGGGAGTTGTTAAAGTCCCTCAAGTAAAGATACATACCTTTTTTCTCATGTATTCCTTAATAGCAAGGAAGAGCAGAGAGATTGATTTTTTTTTAAAGAGCTTTTGAAAAGAGGTTTTAAATTTCTTTTCTAATGACATAATTTCATATGCATCTATATAAAAACGTTTTTTTTTTTTTGGGGGGGGGGGGGGGGTTGTATGTGTACTTACATACACATTTGGACCTAAATATCTAAATATCTATCTCTAGCTCTGGCTAGAGCCAAACAATTGAAGGCAGACATAATGTAGGCTTTCCCACTCTACCTCTGTCTAGACCCACACATGCTTGCCCAGTCCTCCAAACCCTTTGAGGAGAGGCTGCCAGATGGAGCAAAGCGACTGCATATACATACATCTCAATATGTAAAAAATACAGGTTTGATACACATCTAAAAGGTTTCCAAGCGATCTGAGAATGTTTTAAAGGTTTTCATGAGATCACCTGTTTGATTTTAATTTGTTGCAGATATCAGCATTTTCATTGCAATCTGCTGACGCTGCAGATTAGCTCACTGTGCCGGTTAGTTCTGGTTTAGTCCTCTCTTGTGCTCTATCTTTCTGGCATTGAAAATAAATTTGCTCTTCAGGACCATAATAGCCACTGAAGAAGAGACCGCTATTTTGTGACATAAAAGTGTGTGTATCTGCAAAGCATGTTCAGCAGTAGGGAAATAGTGGCTGTGTTCTCAGCGCGTCTGGACCTTCTATAGAAGGTGACACATGGGGAGCTGAAATTGTATGACACGTTTTTTAAATTATGGTGACTATTCCGAGATACATTGGCAGTGTGATTTTTCTGGTTTTGACTTTCATTTTGTTTACAAGTTTTTAATAATCAAGTGAGCTTTTATTTAGAACGACACAGTATGATACTTCGTACGAGAGTAGTTTATACATTCTAACCAGTTGCAGTTAAATTTCATGTAAAACTTCCAGATTTTTTTTTTCCCCTTTATTAAAGAAAGGCTTGAAATATCAGTCTGGAAAGTATAGGATTGCTTCTTTTTTTTTTTTCAATGGTGTTTATTCATTTTTTCTAATCTGTAAGATGTTGGTATGTTCCCTGGGGGACAGCGCACTGAACCAATAGTCTGACAGCTGGGTTTTATCCCTAGTCTATTCTTTTCTGTTTTTCTCCTGAATAAGTCACTTTATCTGTCTGCATTTCTGTTCATCTCATGTACAAAGTGGGAATAATGACTTCCACTGAAGTAAAATAGAAATTTCTTCATGAAAATCAGTAAGTAAAATCTGTGTGTTAGTGAACTAAGGTTCACTACCAAGACAACTTCTCTAAATAAGTTGTCTTGAGAATTTTCTTCTCAATTTGAATAAGACACCTGTGGAAGTATCAGATATCTTGTTGTCAAAATAGTTAAAAAATGCTGTCTGAACTGACAGTATTTTGTAAATTTCGGAGACAAAAAATGGCTTTAAACGTTT
>NW_008824283.1:7016325-7079032 GCF_000699105.1 Pygoscelis adeliae | reverse complement strand
AACATAATTTTTGCCAGCTCACACTTCCCCCCCTCCCCCCCCGCCCATATTCCCTAATTCTACATCTCATAGGCAGGGATGGCTTTCTTTGAATAAGCTTTTCCAAAACACGATGTAGCAAACCCTTGGTACAGAAAGCTTGGTGTTAGGGATTCATTCTCTGCCATTTCAAATATGTCTCCATCTCCATCTAGTATGGCTCCCTACTGACAGCACAATTCCCATGAACTCTGTCAAAGATGAATGTGAAAGCATACGAACTGCAGCAAGTATGAGTAGCAGAAGACCCGATGAATAGCTCCTGAGGGTGAACAACACACAGGAAGACAAAGGAGAGAGCACTTCAGCTCGCAGGGAAGAGGCATCATTTCTCAGCATGATTAAGTGCTTCCACGGAGCTGTTGCAGCTACAATAGCACTTACATCTGGTAACTTAGCTTTTATAGAATTCTTTTGCCAGATTTTTCAGTATTTCAATGAACATATGTATGTTTATATTGGAGAAAGGAGTTTGCTTTAATGTCATCCCTTCCAAGACACACTTGGTAATAAACAACTCCAGATCACATCTTACATTTTTGCATCAGGAGTGAACTCAAAATGTTATGCTGAATTTCAGACTAACGCTATTTATCGGTTGAGAATACACCTGGGTTTTTGAAAAAATGTATATGCCAATACAGGATTAGTGTGTGAAATTCAGGCGCCCCGAGTTTGTTATTTTCTTAATTTTAGGTCCTGATGTCTTTTGATTTTTGTCACTGAAGTGATCAGAGTTGAATGAAGCTTCATGCGTACAGGTTAGGGAATGTGAGGAATTGGTGCCATGTGTTTCCCATTGCGGGAACCTTTATGATATCATCGTCGGAGAACATGCTCAATATGCCTTCCAGACTTGGCATGCTCTTTAGATTGCATGATTGGTTGGGACTGTGTCCGTACAATATTCATATTCCCTTGGGTGCACAAATATTAAGATATTTAAAACATTTAATCCCTAAGAGGAAAGATTTTTATTTTTTTTTTTTAAAAAGAAGCTTTATATTCCTGATGAAAATGTATACAGTATCTCATTTAACAGCTTGACCTCCTTTTGCTGTGGGGACTGTAAGAAACGTCCTATTCAGTGGACCACTAATTCTTACCTATCCATCCTTAGGTACTCACAGAAAAACATATTTTTGGTCCTAGTTGCTAGAAACAAAGTCCTCCTTCTGTCAGCATATGGATAACAGCTGTCATTACCACTAGCCAGTTATATTGTCTGATGTCCCAGTCCTTTATCTGTCCAACTCCAGACGCTAATTCAGAAAATAAGAATAAATAATCAAGGCATGTGGAAATGAGGCCAAACTTTTTTTATTTACAACACCTGTTGCCTTTTATAGGGTTGGCACCGTTACTCTAAGCCACAATGGCTTTCTAGATTTCATGATAACTGGACTTTCTGAAAAGTGTCTTTGCAGTTTTTTGGGTAACTCTTACTTTTTATTGTCATTAAAAGGTTAAAAGTAAAACAAAAAATATCACTGCGCATCTACTGCAAAGCAACAGGAAAAAAAGTTCGAAGGGGTCAGAACTGTGCCCATTTTTACATTGCAAGTTGAATGATTGCATTCAACTGCAGTACTGTAGTTCCCCCATCTCTGTTGATGACTCTGCCAAGGCAGGGGACATTGAACACCTTATAGAGAAAACTGTCCTAACTGTCCTCCTCCTCTTTATTCTTTTTCCTCTTTTACTGATTCCCATGCTCACTGCAATTCTCTTTATATTATTTTCTTTTCTAAATTTTCTAAATGTATTTGGGGGGGGGGCGGGAGAGAGGAAAAAAAGCCTGTCTTTCTATTTCCTCATCTGTTTTGAAAGTTTCACTTGATTTGTTCCTTAATTTCTGCCTTATGAAGCCATGTCAATTTAAGCTGAGATTGTTTTGATGTTTCAAACTAAGCAGAGCTTGCACGTTCAGCATTTGAATAGAAGATCAGGAAAGCCTGGGCTGACTCCCGGTAATGGGCCTAGCAGCTTGGTCACTGGTGTTTTGAGGCACCTGGTCTTTGGTGTTTTGAGATTGTACTGACCCAGAGCTGCTCAACACAGCCACGTACAGCTGTGCTTCTTTAGGTGTGATCTTGGAAATAAATCCCTTATGTGAGTTTTTTAAGGCACACCTAAGTTTGTTGGTTTTAGATTAACTGGTAGAGCTGGAAGAAGTTGATAGGTTTTGGAGAACGCAGACCCTTCAGGTCAGACAAATTATCTTGTTTTCCTGACTATGCTAATTGGTTTAATGAATAAAATTTTATCTGTTTAGAAACCTTGTCTTACCTTTATCCTTAAACTGTCACAAAAATTAAACCTTGTTTATTTTACATTAGAATTTACATCAGCTTTGTGTGTTGAAATTCAGAAAGCTAGAAAGAGGACAAAAATGTCTAACAATCTTAATTAGAACTATAGAATAAATTAGGCTGGAAGGGACCTGTGGAGGTCATGAAGTCCAATGCCTCTGTAAAGTACAGTCAATGATAACAATTTAAAAAAATAATACTATCTCCCTTCTGTCAAGTGAAAGCCATGAACTTGAACCCTGAAAAATGGAACATGTTTCTTGCAAATGTATGTATCTTGGTCTTAGCATCCAGTTTCAGCTTCTGGACTACACAGTGTTCCCTGTATGGTATGGCTGCCTCTGCTAGCTGTATCAACAGAGGCAGAAAAAGATGTACTTGAGTTCCCAGTATTGATGATTTTATGTGCTATTTAAAAAATAATAAATTGCTTTCTTGAGAGCTGATTGGTCTCTAGGTTTACAGGTACATAAGTACAGGATAGAAAGAAGAAATGGAAATACATCCTCTTGATCAGCTATATGCATATTTTAATCTTAATTCGAAATTATTACTTTCTTCCAGAGCTGCCAATTATTTCTCATTTCTGTGTGTAAACAAAACTTACTATAGAGTTAGAAAAGAGAAAATACTTCCTGGATAAAAAGGCAGTCAACAAAAATCTTAATCAAAAATAAATTATTTGGTTAGTTCTACATAGAACCACCTTTTCGGCACTGAAATTTTTTGGAGGCTATGTGAAATAGCTAATCATGCAGGGCTTCTACTTGCTTGGGTTTTTTCTTAATCACTTTAGCAAGGGTACCATACAGCACGTATTATATATAATGTGCATATAGTATCTATCTACAGACATACATATACTTAAACCCAAAATCTATGCAACAAACCTTTGAATGTTCAATTTCCTGGTGAAACGCCTCAGTTGAAAATGAGCACAGCCATAGTTAAAGTGACTTGAATGCAGTGCAAGACTGATAGCCTGAGCTTGCACCCATTTCAGTGCTGCTAGGGTAGAAGGTATGCACGTACAAGGAAGAAAACAGGGAGCTGAAGATGTTGTAGGAGTCTACAAACATTTGTTGATCCACAAGGGAAAGCTGAAAGGCCTGTTCCAATGCAAAACTTTTTCATAGGTGCACAGTTGCCATTTTCTTAAAACACGCTTTTTTTTGAACCTTGACACTGGGAAGTGAAGTGACTACTATGCTTTTTATACCTTCTTTTTCAAAATATTGTGCCAAAAAGAATGTTTCTTCATAGGTAACAGAGAGCCATACTAGTTTGTGGAGGGAAAAGAAAATGCTTGGAGCCAGGTTCTCACCAAATAGGCATAATCATGTTGTATGTAAAGAAGAAAAAGCGTCATTCTTTGAAATCTGTTATGTTTTGGCAGCACATGTCCAACCTTAGAAACCGTACATACCACCAGAGACAATGTCATCCTCATAATTTCTTTTGCTTAAAACCTGCATGTCAAAATGAAACAAAAAACACCTGCCTGTTCTGACACATCTTTTCAAAGACCATGAGTGCCTCTAAGTGGCAGCAGTAAATGGAGTGTCAGAGTTAAAACTTTATGTAGTGCACTCCAAATGGGATTAAACATCAACAAATCTGCGCTGAAAAGATCTCTCCATTTGTATGTTCCTGCGTTGGAATTACCACACTTTGGAGGAAAAAACCCAAACCGCAGGCATGGATTGTGCATGAACTCAGGGAGATGCTGCGGCTTCCCCAGGTGGAGTCGTCTTCCCTCCACCTTTCAAGACTTCCTCAAACATACCCATTTTTAGCAAATCTGTGTAAGGAACCACACCTGTGGTTTTCAGTGCCCCTAGAAATATTCATATTATTTGACCTTTAAACGCTGTTACAGACTAGAGCAAAATATATTAACAAAGCTATTAACCCTTCAGTTGTTAAATTTTTTTCTTAATTTATGGCCCTACTCTCCATTCAGTAAATTTTCTGTAATGGGCAGCTCATGGGGGAGGTTGGCATTGAAGTCAAGTCCTTGAAAAACTCTATGGGGTCAGTAACTGTTACCTTAACAGGGTACATCTTTATAGGAGAATGTCTTTGGAACGGGGTCCTTTTGCTTGGTACTTATCACACAGGGGAGTCCTTCCCCTTTACCGAGACTCCAGACCTCCACTGTGATATAAATACTTAGTTTTGTGATGGGATGACTGATTTCATGTGCTGACGCTATGATTTCATCCATTAGCCACCAAATCCAACCTTCTCCAACAGTTGCAAGTCCACCCCAAAGTGACAGTTCTCTTTAGACAGTACCACAACCTTCCCAGAAGAAAGTGTCCCATTTTCTGTCCCATCTCTCTGCTAGAGAGCATTAGCAGGTTTTTTTTCCTACACAGTGGCGTTAACTAGATATCTTTTCCCTTAACAGAATAAATATCTATTAGATGCCTACAAGGACAGTAGAAGAATAAAACTTTCCAAATTTAGATTTGTTGTCTTCTTGATAGGAACATTCCCCATGCTCTGTCCCTGAGAATTCCTTTGGCAGTTAGGTAATTTTCATTTTGCTCTAGAAGATTTCATTTCATTTTCCTGTATAAATGCTAGTGTGAAACAAGTATTTTCTGATTCAGTGAGGTGGTTTAAACCATTATTTTTTTTTTTTAAGCCAATAAGGAAACTGTTCTATTATAATGACAAATTTGACTGCTCCAACCCTAAAAAAATCCAGAACTTTGTTTTTCATTAATAGCAGGAGTGGAAGATTCCCTCAGGTTTTAAAACTGTACTTAAGATAAAAATGTATTTCGTATGTTCTCAATTAGTGTGAAAATGTGCAAATGTCACAGATTGTTACTTACTTGAAACTAGAAACATCGAAGAAGGAAAGGAAGCCCTCTAGTTTTTCTTTGATGTGGGCGTGCTTCAGAGGATGGCAGCTTCCCCATAACTCAGTGCTGAATGGAGGAGCGGGGTGTCTCCCAGGTGATAAATTTGTACTCTGCAGCCTGATATTTATTTTAAGCTGTGGAAGCTGAGATATTGGCCATAGGGTCAGTTTAGGAAAATGCTGCCAGCAAAACAGTTATCTGGGCCTGGTACTACCAGCATGATATAATTAAATATGTTGTTTGGCTAGCAGATCAGAGTGGGAGTTGGAATTAGGGTTATAAGAGCGGAGCTAGCACAGCCAAACAGTCAGGCTGTCAAATCAGCCCGTCTATTTGCATTCTTTCTTATTTAAAAAAAAAAAAAGGTAAAAAAGATTTGTTCATGTTGTCATTACCTCTTGAAACAAGGTCTTAGAAAGTATGACACTTAGAGGAGAAGGTAGGAGGGCAAGATGGGGTGGAATGGCAAGGCAAGATTGATCCTTGAGAGGCTCAGGGAGTGGGGGGGAAACGCGTTACAAATGGTAATAAGGCAAGTTAAGAAAAATGATACCAGATGTGGCTGTAATGCCAACAATCAGCAAAAAATGTAAACATATATAAAGCTGTAGTAATAAAGCTGTTACAGCTGTAATGTTCAGGACGGAAAGAAAAATGAGGTCTCTCTTTTTAACTTCAGCTATATCAGGCTCTGGCCTCTACTTATATTTATTTTTCCCCTTGTCCATTTCATCCTTTTAGAATAGTGATCCATCTTCACTAAAATTTGTTAGAGACCATTTCTAACATTTTGTATAAAAATAAAATACAATACTGCCAACATCTTTTACACTAAATGATTTTATTTATATCAAAGAACACTTTAAACTCTTCAGCGTATTTCACAACCAATTAAATTTCTAAGTGCATGGAAGCATTTGAAAATTCATCCGATTCAATTAAAGAAAATGTAAGGCTTAAGACTAGGCCTGTCTTTCTGTGCACCCCTGCAAACACATGTGCATGCATGTGCTCTCTCTCCTTCTCTGCCGTACCACAGTTTCTTGATTTGCAGTGTCCACCAATGCTGGTACAGTAGATGTAGGCCGCCCAGGAGGCCGCAAGTCTGCCAATGAATCTTGCTCCAGTGGATTTGCGGCTCCCACGGTCTACCTGGCCGAGACTTTAAATCGCTTGTCTTCTATTCGAAAGATGCAGTACTCTGCCCTGACAACACTGTAAAACCCGTTGACAACAGGGTGACCATTTTAAGGGCAAATCTGATTTTCTCATCAACTGTAGGAACGGGGAGTCCCTATACTTTCTATTTATTTATTTTTTATATGTAGCTCTATCTTACAAATGTAATTTTTCAAAAAGCCACTGAATCTGTGTATTCCTACAGCATATGGAGTGATCCATGCCTGCAGAACGTTTTGTTTTTCACTAGTTATGCATTTAGTGATTTGATATTTGATAATTAGGGTTTGTTTCCTATTGATCCCATGACTCTTCCTAGCTTTAATAATGCAATAGCATTTGGATCATTTATTATTAATGATTAAAATTTTCAGGACTTTCAATTGTTCCCTGACCAATAGCTTTTTGCGACTCCCTAATAATTACAACACATCAGCCTAGTGAGTTAGTGCAGTCCTAATACATCTTGAGTGTGAATGACTAAAAAGTCATCTGGCTGTTGTAAGAGCTGTAAATTTTGCATGTAACTGGGCAAAAAAGTACGCCCTTTTATGGTTTGAGGGGTTGATTCACTAAGTTTGCACCTCACTTCTCTCACTTTATGGGCTCTTGTATATATGATTAAAGGGAAATATTTTTTAATAAGCTGTTTTGTAAAACTATACTCTGAACTTACAGGGAGTGGATACATTGTAATAGTGCTTGGAGTTTCCAGTCCCAATTATTATACAGTGTTGTTCCGTCCTTTCCTTATTTAGTAAGGAAGCTTGTAAGATTCTTATCTGACAGACTCAGCTTCAGCATTTCACTCATATGTATTCTTCCAGTCCTTATCATGGCATAAATACTTCCTATCTTCTTTTGTTCTGATTTGTTGACTGTTCTCTTTATTTGCATTCAAGTGGGAAATACGCTAATGTACAGGCAAAATATTATGATTGTTTCCATCAGAAGGATTCAGCTTTGCATTTGGCTAGATTAGCCGAGATGGCTGCGTACCGTTAGCATGACTGCAGCAGGATTTCATTCCTGCAGTACGTCAGAAGTGTTGCTGTCAAGAAGAGATGTAGAGAGCAGCAAGATTATGTCTGCTTACTTGTCTGTGTGTGTATGTTAGGTGTTGCTTTTGCCTGTGACAGTTTGATTTGCTGCTACAAGTAACCACACGGTCACCATTTATGAGATGTACTCTTCTCCTAAGATGAAATGAGATCTGAAATTTCTGACTTCTACAGGTATATTGATACACTAGTTCAAGTAGACTTCCTTATTCTATCTTCTCTACACTGATCAAATGAAACATATTCAGCAATTCAAACTTTTGAGTCATGCTTCAGAAACAGCCAATTTTCTTATTAGTGATTTGAGATTCCTTACTATTACTGCTTCATGCAAAATAAAATCACCAATTCTGTCTGGGAAACTTTTCAACTATCTGTGGTGGTTTCTGCTTCCTAACCTTAAGTATATAGAAGAGGCAGTCTCAAAACAGGAAAATGATTTTCAGGTGGAACAAAGGCTTTTGCACGGTGCTGCTGCAGCAATAAGCAGCACAACCTGCCGGTACTTCCTACTGTATGAAAGCATCGATCTTTCAGTAGCTTCCTCCTCAGACTTCTCTTGCTCATATTTGTTCCTATGCCATTACCTATCCTTTCCCCAAGCCCTGTGTGCCATAAGCACCTGTGGCCAGGCTCACCTCTCCGCTGTGCCCAGCTCACATGGCTGTGAAGGGGAAGAGCTGCAGCACTGTCTGGTAGCTGTGTTTGTTGCTCTTGGAGGGGTGCTCTGCTCAAATCCCTTCTGATATCATGTAATGCAACATGAGCAGCACCATAAAGCTGCCCTGAAGCGTTGATCTCATGAGTTCATCTAGAAAGAGTCAATGGTCTGGAGTTGCAGAATAGTGTATTTTTGCAGAGAAGGGATAGCAGAGTAGTCATATAACAGAGAGGAAATAGGTGTTGCAGGAAAAAAAAGTTACAGGATTGTAATGAGCCACTTCTCTCAAGTGCTTGTACAAAAATATCCTCCAGAAGTGTTGGAGTTGAAAAACGCAAAGGCTCCTGAGAGCCATTTGGTATTCACTTGAAAATAGAAAAAAAATTAAATGCTTTGTGAAAACCCCTGAAACAACATAGCTTTGAGCTATGGACAGCAAGTGAAGGCAGAGAGAGGGAAACTGCTGTTGTCAAGTTAACTTACTACTGAGCAATTTTCTATGATTTTTGATAATCAGATTTATAGTAACTCAAGATAAACATTTGAGATGACAACGTGTTATCACAGAGGTATTTCTGCAATTCATTGGAATGCTGAAATAGTTATTCAAGAACTACAGTTTATTTTCAGAGAATTAGACCTTATCGTTAGGGCCACCCACAGAGCGAAGCAACTCCAGTGACTAACTGGAACTGCTCATTCACTCCCTTATTTCTGATGTGTGCGAGGCCGCAGAAGCTGCCACTGCCCACCAGGGTGCCCAGCCTGCACCAGCTACAACAGCACTGCAGGGAGAGGACACTGCCAAGATTCCCATCTCCAAGTCTGCTGAAGCTGCATCTCTTCCTCCATCATAGTGGAGGAAAGTGGGAGGAAAATTCAGTGCAGGCAGGAACCCTCTCCAGCCCTTTGCCCTGAAGATAAGAATGAATAAATAAACAGTGACACTGTGGTCAGGGAGGCAGGTTGTTCAGAAAAGAGCCAAGAAGTCAAGTGTGGGAGTTGAGAAGCTGGTGCAGATGGGGAGGAGGGAAGAAGAAATTGTGGGAGGTCATTTATTCCTTGTTGAGTGCACCATTAAGTTTGCGTTTTCCCTCTGTAGTTAACACAAACTACAGAGTTCTTCACAGGGAGTTTTAAATCCCAAAAAAACTTTACAAAAATCTCATTCTTCCTTTGTAAAATCTTATTATTTTAGTCCATAATGATACTATAATTCCTCTCATGGCTTCTTATTTCCTTTTAAGGAAATATAAGTGTTTTCGTGAAAAGAATCTTACACCTGTAATGAGCAAAGTTTAAAATTTGCATTATCAATCATAAGGATATAAATATCTGCATGCTTTTCTTATTTTGGGTGTGAAACGGTGCTGGGTGATGACTGGCTCCTCATGGCAAGCCAACACCACTGTGGGAGAACATCAAGTTTGAGACCACCTAAGGCACCTGAAGGTGCACAAGTCCATGGGACCCAATGAGATCCATCCGCGGGTCCTGAAGGAACTGGCGGATGAAGTTGCTAAGTCACTATCCATCATACTTGAGAAGTCGTGGCAGTCCGGTGAAGTTCCCACTGACTGGAAAAGGGGAAACATAACCCCCATTTTTAGAAAGGGAAAAAAGGAAGACCCGGGGAACTCCAGGCCAGTCAGTCTCACCCCTGTGCCTGGGAAGATCATGGAGCAGATCCTCCTGGAAGCTATGCTAAGGCACATGGAGGACAGGGAGGTGATTCGAAGTTTTTTTTACGCTGAGGGTGGTGAAACACTGGCCCAGGTTGCCCAGAGAGGTGGTGGATGCCCCATCCCTGGCAACATTCAAGGTCAGGCTGGACGGGGCTCTGAGCAACCTGATCTAGTTGAAGATGTCCCTGCTTGTTGCAGGGGGGGTTGGACCTTTAGAGGTCCCTTCCAACCTAAACTATTCTATGATTCTATGATTCTATAATTGAGCACAAGATGCTCAGATCCATTGGCAATAAATGGATAGCCAGTGTTTAAAATTTATGTAGTTACTTTTCAAAAATAAGTTAGAATTCATCAAGGGGTGAAAGGGCATGTGTGTAGGGTGGGTGGGTGGTTACAGATGATCTGCTTAGCTGCTCCTGATACCTGAGCAAATGGAGTAAGCTCTGCTCAACCCGCCTCTCTCTCCCCCAGGTGTCACTGTTGGTCCACACGAGTGAGGATCAGACACCACTCATCTGGCTTTATCACCTCTGGTGTACCTGTGCATGTGGCATAGACACACGTGTTGGTAGAGATCTGAGAGGGCACTTTGTCTATAAATATTTTGGTCAGTATTAGGTGATAGCCATGGAAATATTGCCGTCTATTTTATTATACGTGTGAAACAACACTCTTCTCCTCAATAGAAGTGTTGTTTTCCATTCCTAAATACTCTTACTGTCCATCTGCCCCAGAACTGAACTTCTGACAAAGCTGGTAGGAAGATCAAGGAGCTGTGGAAAAGTATCTGAGTCTGAGGTGGGACCTCACGTACATGGCTGTGCCCAGGTCATCTTTACTCTCCTGTACTGATCTCCTCAGAAGGCCGAGCAGCCACGTGGCAGTACCACGCAGGGCAGCGTGCCTCCCTTTTTCAGCAGAGACCAGGTGGCGCAGAGCAGGGCCCAAAGGCTTTGTAGGTGCTCTCCTGGCCGCTGCATCCCTGCCGGTGCGGCTGGGTCCCCACGCAGAGCTGCTCCTCCCCACAGAGGCCCTGCTGCTGCTCCGCTCCCCTCAGGTCCTGGACCCTGGCAGGGTGCTGGCTCCTGGCCACCTGGCACTGCGGCCAGGGCATTCCCCTCCTCTTTGTTGAGGGGACACAGCTGAAAGCGAAGGGACAAAAAGGAGGGAAGGTGAACTGGGGAGTCCCAGGGCTGCTGAGGAACCAAAGCTGAAGAGACTGTAGAAAACGTGAGGGAAAGACAAGTCTGTTGTGATATTGTACAGTATCCCAAAGCTGGTAAGGTAAGCTACTTGGCTTGTAGTTAACAAAAACATAATGCAAATTAAATTTGTCCTAAATATGGTTTTAATTTCTGTGAGGCCGCTGGTGTCATTACACTGGTCACCTTCAGGAGCATGGGCAGGGAGCAGCCGAGGGGTGCCACGGCCTGTCAGTGCTGGTGGGTGTCCCCTGCTTTAAACGGTGTCTGCTGCCATAATGAAATAATTACAGAATCTCAGGCTGTTATCCAATTACTCTCATGTTTCGCCATTCTTTGCCGTTAACTGGATTAAGTTCATTGTAAAAAGACTAGCTGTGGAGTAGAGCTGAGCGTAACGGGGTGAGGTGCCTGCACCACATGGGCCTGGCTGTGGGGGCGCGCAGCCCCTGTGGGCCGGGGTGGTGGGGATGGCTACTTGTGGAACCCTGTGACAGCCAGGTGGTGAAATAATTCATTACATGGAATAATGCAAAGTGTCAAAAACCTGCAACGGTGTTGTGGAAATCTTGTGCATCCTTGAGACAGGTTTTCCTAATAAATAATTCAGTGTAGTGGAAAAGCAAAGTGTTTCTCTGACCATTTTCTCTTTATAATTACTGCCTATTGCCATCTACGTTGCCACAGTAGTCAGTGTCCATTTTCTAGAGTAACGAAACATCCTAAAACTTTCTGTATTTGAAATGTTGGAATTTGTTTTACACGTAATAGTTGCTGTGATGCTATGCCTATCTGAAAGATCTGTTTTTAAAAATATTAGACCGATTAGTAATCATTTCAGTTATTTACTTCACAGCAGGTTTGATACTTCCATAACACACAGTTTTTCAGTGGCTTTTTTTCCCCTTTGTTTCTCTCTTTCTTGCGATTTTGATCGGCATAAACATTATGAGTGATGGTTGTTGTTAATCAGTCAGACTCTGCAGATTTCCATTTCCAGTTTTAGACTTCACTCACATTAACCACACTGTCACTAAGTACATTTTTACTTTGATTATTATGATCTTCTGTGTGTGATGGGCCTTGGTGCGTTTTCTCTGCACAAAATCCAGCATTTCAGAGGCTGCTGAAGAACCTCTTTCTCTATTGAAGTATAGGAACAACAATAAAAAAAGAGGAGGGAAAAAAAAGAAATGGGCTTGTCAGAGCTGAGAAAGGAAAACAGTGTATTAAAATTGTTTTGAAACTATTTAATTCTGCTTGTCTCTTTCCTGCCAAATCGTAGTCTCATTGAAGTCAATGGGATCTTTGCCACAGAATTAAATAAGGACATAATGGAACATCACTAACGTCACTGCCCTGGCTTTTCCCCTCCCCTTCCTAAAATGATTTTCTTCTCTTCTTTTATTTTTATTTTTTTCTTTCAATGAAAGCCGGCATAATAATTATCTGCAGCCATATTTAGTAAGTGTAATTATAGTATCTTTTTTCATATATATTTACTCTAAAATGTTAAATCTGATTTATTTCAGTTCTGCGTGAGATTTACTATTCTGTAGGCAATACTAGATGATTCTGAAATTACATTAATTGTTTCAGCATTTTATAAAGGAAGTGTTATACTTTGTAAAAAAAGCTTAATAGCTGTGCAGGAGATCTTTGTGCACGTATCAGAGCTGGGTTGCCAGCCTGCAACCTTCCTTCCAAGACCTGTGCTGTAACTGGCTTTATTTCAAAACAATGTCACTTGAATGTGAAGTCTGGCTGGGGACAAAATGTAATTGTCTTAGAGATTTCCTTAGTGGTAGTATTTGGATTTGATTCACTAGCAAAAATGGCTTGTAATCTTTCTTTTCTGTGAAATTTAGATATTTCCAAATCTTCTTTCATTCCATATACTCTTTTTTGGGAAATTTCTAAATAGGTTTTAAAAGTGCTTCAGCACTTATTTTGTTGTTTAATTAAAAAGCTTGCCAAAACGAAGCCGTTCCTGTTGTATCTGTTTTTTTAAATGAGAAGCTTATCCTATTAGGAAGATCTCAGATCTGTTACATTTCAGTTTCCAAATTTCTGCTATGGAGACAGGTTTCAAGCTTAACTAAGCGTAACCTTTTAGTCTTTCTAAATGGGGCTACAGGTCAGTAGTTCAAATTTTGGAATTTATAAAATTTACTGTGAAAACTGCAGCTCTTGCTTTAGTAAGGCAAGTTCATTTCCTGATCAAAGCCAATCAGCACTGAATTTATACATATTTCTTCTTTTTAAAAGTGAACTGCTAAAGGACTGAAACTGCACTTGCTTTTAACCGCTGTAATAGAATAGGCGTAGGAAATAAGACATGCAGAAAGCTTTCTGTTGAAGTTTTCCCAGATTCAGCACCTAATTTCCCTTTAAAGGAAGGAGCAGCCTTAAGCTGCTACATTTTTCCACTTCATGCAAAATGACCCTAAAGTAAAGCAGATTTTGACAAATTCCTGCTCGCAACCAATGGCCAATAACTGTAGCCTTTCCAAGCAGGTTACACTTGACCCTTCTGCAACTTTTTTCCTACCTTTCTCCCTACCTTTCCTCTGCCATTGTCTTGTGATTTTACGGGTCCTCTCTTCCCCATTTCCTAATTATGTCTGTGGAACTTGATCATTATATGAGTAATTGGAGTTCTGATACAGGTTTACAGCATGCATTACAATGTAATATGAAATGTAGACACTTCTGCTCTAAGTGGAAGTGACAGATCAGAGCTTACAAATTGCATTCATTCACTTAAGAACCGCCTGGGACCTCTAAATTGATCACATGTGTTGTATGGATTATGTAATATTAATTAGGGTGGTATCCAATAGTGCAGCTGTGGTCCTTTTGATGGTTCTATTAAATCTCTGTTTTCAGGGGGTTGTAATTCAGTTCTGCAAGTCTTTTATTTCAAGGGAGGAAAACTTGAAGCCTAATTCTTTCTTCACTGAAATTGAGAAGGGTTAGCATAGGTATACGTATATTTAAGATTGAATCAAAGAAAAACAGTATTCGGGAGGTCTCAGAATTCGAGGTACTTTTGCACCTGTCCTTATCTTTTACTGTTATATGTTTGCAATGAACACTTTTTATTTCAAAACAATGTCACTTGAATGTGAAGTCTGGCTGGGGACAAAATGTAATTGTCTTAGAGATTTCCTTAGTGGTAGTATTTGGATTTGATTCACTAGCAAAAATGGCTTGTAATCTTTCTTTTCTGTGAAATTTAGATATTTCCAAATCTTCTTTCATTCCATATACTCTTTTTTGGGAAATTTCTAAATAGGTTTTAAAAGTGCTTCAGCACTTATTTTGTTGTTTAATTAAAAAGCTTGCCAAAACGAAGCCGTTCCTGTTGTATCTGTTTTTTTAAATGAGAAGCTTATCCTATTAGGAAGATCTCAGATCTGTTACATTTCAGTTTCCAAATTTCTGCTATGGAGACAGGTTTCAAGCTTAACTAAGCGTAACCTTTTAGTCTTTCTAAATGGGGCTACAGGTCAGTAGTTCAAATTTTGGAATTTATAAAATTTACTGTGAAAACTGCAGCTCTTGCTTTAGTAAGGCAAGTTCATTTCCTGATCAAAGCCAATCAGCACTGAATTTATACATATTTCTTCTTTTTAAAAGTGAACTGCTAAAGGACTGAAACTGCACTTGCTTTTAACCGCTGTAATAGAATAGGCGTAGGAAATAAGACATGCAGAAAGCTTTCTGTTGAAGTTTTCCCAGATTCAGCACCTAATTTCCCTTTAAAGGAAGGAGCAGCCTTAAGCTGCTACATTTTTCCACTTCATGCAAAATGACCCTAAAGTAAAGCAGATTTTGACAAATTCCTGCTCGCAACCAATGGCCAATAACTGTAGCCTTTCCAAGCAGGTTACGCTTGACCCTCCTGCAACTTTTTTCCTACCTTTCTCCCTACCTTTCCTCTGCCATTGTCTTGTGATTTTACGGGTCCTCTCTTCCCCATTTCCTAATTATGTCTGTGGAACTTGATCATTATATGAGTAATTGGAGTTCTGATACAGGTTTACAGCATGCATTACAATGTAATATGAAATGTAGACACTTCTGCTCTAAGTGGAAGTGACAGATCAGAGCTTACAAATTGCATTCATTCACTTAAGAACCGCCTGGGACCTCTAAATTGATCACATGTGTTGTATGGATTATGTAATATTAATTA
Organism: Pygoscelis adeliae; assembly: GCF_000699105.1. NCBI lineage: Eukaryota > Metazoa > Chordata > Aves > Sphenisciformes > Spheniscidae > Pygoscelis > Pygoscelis adeliae. The sequence goes on along the minus strand of NW_008824283.1, from coordinate 7,063,813 downwards.
GGGTGGTATCCAATAGTGCAGCTGTGGTCCTTTTGATGGTTCTATTAAATCTCTGTTTTCAGGGGGTTGTAATTCAGTTCTGCAAGTCTTTTATTTCAAGGGAGGAAAACTTGAAGCCTAATTCTTTCTTCACTGAAATTGAGAAGGGTTAGCATAGGTATACGTAAATTTAAGATTGAATCAAAGAAAAACAGTATTCGGGAGGTCTCAGAATTCCAGGTACTTTTGCACCTATCCTCAACTGTTATATGTTTGCAATGAACACTTTTCATCTCAAAATTGAATATTTTCTATTTTAATTAAAACTAATAATGTACTTTATTGCCCTGCTACTATAGCATTAATTTTTTACATAAGCTGATGATACTTTTGTGTTTCTTGAAGTATGTTGACAACTGTTACTCTGTATTTATGGCATATATGTATAACATACAGTATTTGTGATTGATATGTGTGATCATTATCGGAGAAGAATGAAACTAAGGCGTAGGTGGTACATTGTTTGTCCAAGGCAACATTAAAAAAGTTAAATCTTTAAGAGTAAGGACACATCTTCCTGGTTCCTATGCTTAGTCTTCTTAACTTCAACTTTTCAGCAATTTTGATTTGATGATAAAATATTTTTATGAGGATAGGAACACGCTGCAATTATTTTGCGCAATATTTTTAGTTGCTCCTGGGTTGGATGCTTAGAATGAACCATATATGATGTTAATGTTTTGAAGTTAACTAGAATTACTCACAAATTTTGCTCTAAAAATTAATTTCTGCTAAAACTCAAAAGCAGCATTCTAGGGCTGATTTAATCTGCAGTATTATTTAAGGCCTGCATCAATACTTTTTATATATTAAGAAGTTTCCTATTTTAGTACGTAGTGATAAAAATCTGCCATTATGGAGCTATTTGGGATTCCGTGTATTTTTTTTTTCTCAAAACATACATTAATATTCATGTTGAAATTGCATGCTACAAGTAGCATGTCTCCTTTTGTATCCTGTTTTAAAGGAGCAGTGGCCCACATTCTCTGTCTTGTCTGTTTGCATTTTTATTCAATGCTATGTTTGCTCTGAAGTTTACAGCAACTTGTTATAAAGCAGTTCTTTTCCTTCTAGTTACTTTCAGTATCTTTCAACCCCGAAGAGCTGCGCTGCAGCGTCTAAACCCACGTGCACATTGCATTTCTCCCATGTGCAGTACTAGTTATTTCCTCAAAGCAATAATGCTTTCTAAGTTTGCAAAAGCATTGCAAAGTAAGGTTCAAAACTATCTGTATCAACCTTACTCTAGTGGCATGAAAATAAGATTTTTTTTCCTTTTTTTCCTGTTCGTATGACACTTAAGTTTTCAGTATATACAATACAGTTTCAGTATGTACAATATCATGACAAATGGTATTTAATTTTTTCTTTTAAAAATACAGAAGAAAACTTTGGAACGATCCACTAGAGTGGGAGAAAGGTAAAAGTTTGCCACTGGGATGACTTAATTTTCATCATGTTCAGAGATATTTGATCACAGGATATCAGAGATGTTACATAATGTTATAGTTGGTTAATAATCAGATTTCTTGGTAGCTGCAAAATAAAAAATACACATGAATACATATGCCTTTTTATAGGGGATTTTTGTTGTTGTGAGAACTGGATTTATCCATTGATGCACGTATTTATATTGTCAGTCTTTGTAGTTGATACAGAAAACTAATTTTGTTTTAATCTTTTGCTGAATGCAAAAGATTATACGTGTGTTAAAAGGAGCTCCTTGATTCTCAAGTGCGAATCCTATCACCTGCTGAATTAAATTTTAGCTGTATCACAAAAAGCAACTGCAAGTAGAATGAGTTCTTACCATCCTTTAGTCTTCATATTTTTCCGCATTTATTTTGGCTTAGTTATATTTTAAATATGAACAGATACCACCTTCGGCTTTTAGAAAATAACTTTTAAAAAATCTACCTCCTTTGAAAATGCTTTTTAAAAAAAATCATTTAAAATTCTACAGTAGTATTGTTGCCAATAGGAAAATATCACTTCTGCATGCAAACACAAAGTATTACCTTATGCTTTTTCAAGAGAGCAGTATTTCCAGGAGTGTTTTTGTTCGAGGGTGTACTTAATGGATTTTATTTAATGGAGTCACTACAGCTCACTGCTTACCCAGCCAGCTGAAAGTCTGAATTCCATTTGTTATGTCCTGAATATAAAATGTGATTATATTTTTTTTTATATATAATCCTCTCTTCTGAATAACAGATAGTAGCTTTTATTAGTCCTAAAATAAATTATAAAATGCTGTCTTGGATAACAGTATTTGGATGTCTCAAGACTATGGATTACAAAGCATTCAGAGCAGGATCTTTTCACCTTAATAGTAGCACATGGTTTTGTGCTTGTTTAAAAAATAGGCTGTTGTCAGGAGGCAGCTACAGGATGACTGTCACTCCTGCTGGTGCTTGGTAAAGGTGTTTGATCACACCTGCGCCAGGTGTTTGGTAAAGGCCTCCTCCATCCCCACCCCAAGCCATAGAATTTTCTGGCTGTTTTGTGCTGTGCCATCTTAATGCTATTGTCTCGAGTCTGTGTTATAGGATAGTCAAGGGGAGTGTAGCAGCCCTGCCGCTGGGTGAGGGGCAGTTGGGTAAAGATTTAAGCCTGGAGGGAAACTTGCTCTGCTTCTCACATGGCTCTTCCCAGGCCAGCAGGACTCTGGAAGGAAGAGGTGGGCATGCTTAGTAGATACTAGTGCAGAATATCAACGTTTATGTATCAGTTAATTTCCTGTCTACTTTTGGGTAGACTTTCCACCTCCATGAGGAATTTTCGTTTCTGTGAGAAACCGGCCTTATTTTAATTTTTTTTTTTTTTTAAGTATTAGACGGACAAGCCGGATGGCAGCATTTTGTGGCTATTGGTGTGCTGTATGATCTGTAAATGTGTGGAAAAGACTTTTTCCACCAGTGAAGGAAGGCTTTAGTGAACAGGCCCTCCTATCTAATGTGGTACTTGACCTCACCGGTTCCTAGCATAAATTACTGCAGTATTTGGCATTACAATAGTATGTGCTATTTTTCTGTAACTTTTTCCTCAGCTTCTGTGTGTCTGAAACTGGAGTATAACTGTGTGCATTTGAAATCCTTCTTTGTCTTTTTTTTTCCCCTGCCTTCTTTTCATTAGTACTGAAGTAATTTTATATTCATCTCTTCCCTGAATTTCAAAGTAATGAATAAGTCGGGAATATGCCTGTTTCCAGAAGAGGCATCGCTGTCTTGTGTTTCACTGTTGCCCGGTGTCAGAGCCCTGCCAGCAGGTATCCTCTCAGGCTGCCCAGCCTCAGCCAGTTGCATGGAGAAGGTTACTTTCTGGGGAGTCATTAAAGCATGTTCTAAAACTGTTCTAAGTAAGTTTCACTCCATTGCTGGTTTTGCTGCAGGTCTTAAAGCAGATTTGCCATAAAATCTAGTGGATACATAGACGTTTTAATCATCTGGCTTAATAGGGTGGCTCTTGTATTAAATACGCTGCATGGCTGAATGTTTGAATCATACTGTACTGCTGGAAAATTCATCTCTAATGAGATTTCACTGGAAGTTAACAGAATGATATAAAGAAATGAAGCTAAAGGGCAATTTAACAATCTACTGTTTATATGATATCAAACCTTTTTGGAAGAGTAAAGGCTTTTAACTTGAAATGCTGAAATCAAAGAAATGAATCAAGTAACCTTTTATTACCGAGAATTTTACTTAATCCTTTTTGGTATCTCAGCAGTTTCATTTTCATAAAACTTTTCCTTTATTGCTAAGCACTGACTTAAGGCATTCCTTGATTTTTCTATATGAGGGACTTTTGGGGTATTTTTGGAAGAGGAAGTATGTTGATTGTTAGGTGTCAATGGGGTTTCAGTCTGTTTACCTGGTTTGTAGAGATTTTCCTTCAAAATCACATATTTTGAAGGATCCCAGAAGCATCTAATTACTTTAGGAGACACATCTTTATTTTACCTAAAATAACAAAGAAAACTTGATAGGTTTGATCAGACTAAGACTTAACTTCTTTGAGACATTAGTTTGTATTTTTTATACCAACAGCTTTCATTCAATATAGTTTTAAACTTCGCGCATATTGAGAATAATGTTCCATCATCCAGCATAGATTTAATACCGTGACTTTAGTCCTTAAGCTATAGACAATTTTTAGAGAATTACCTAAACTATTAAGTAATTTTTTGTGTCCCTTCCTAAAGGCAGTAAAGAGGAAATTAAACAAAAGAAACGCTGTTATGCATGACAAATAGGCGAGGCAATACTATTAAATAACTAGACCACTGGTAGTTAATGAGCAAGCTGCAGTGGATTTTAATATGATAAAGCAAACTAATTGATTAATATTTACTTGGTTTTCTCACTGTAACAGTTTGAGTTTTTAATCCAGGCGTTCATAGGCTGCAGATCATGTTTCACTATTCGTAATAATACCATTTGTTTTGCTGTCTCTTGTTCAGGGTCCGTTCAAATGTTTGCAAGTTTACCAACCTATTCCTGTACCTCCAGCTAAATGTCTGACACTGTCATTATTTATTTCTGTTCCCTTGTTAAGCATTGTCGTGGTTTAACCCCAGTTGGCAACTAAGCCCCACGCAGCCGCTCGCTCACACACACCCCCCCCGCCCCCCGGTGGGATGATGGGGGAGAGAATTGGAAAAGCACAAGTGAGAAAAACTCGTGGGTTGAGATAAAAACAGTTTAATAATTGAAATAAAATGATAATGCTAATAATATGATAATAATAATAATACACAAAGCAAGTGATGCACAGTACAATTGCTCACCACCCGCCGACCGATGCCCAGCCAGTCCCCGAGCAGCGGCCCCCCCGGCCGGCTTCCCCCAGTTTATGTACTGGCATCATGTATCGATGCTGACTATGACGTCCCATGGTATGGAATGTTTCTTTGGCCAGTTTGGCTGTGCCCCCTCCCAGCTTCTTGTGCACCTCCAGCCTTCTCAGTCGGTAGAGCATGGAAAACTAGAAAGTCCTTGGCTAGTGTAAGCATTACCTAGCAACAACTAAAACATCGGTGCCTTATCAATTTTGTTCTCATCCTAAATCCAAAACACAGCACTGTACCAGCTACTAGGAAGGAAATTAACTCTATCCCTGCCGAAACCAGGACAAGCATGCTGGAAATGTGGTACAGGTGATTCAGTGGTGTAGCCCCTGGTGAATATCAAGTTAGTTCCATTACAGTAGTAAAACCTTTTTTGTGATTTTTGTGAGCCAGTTGTGTTGATATGGTGAAAGCCTCATATCTTCAGCCTTTTCCTGAAGACCAGTCTCTTGATTTTCTGTAGCTCATATATAGTGTTTGCATAAGTCAGCTAGGACAGTCAGTGCTGTATCGGCAGCTTTCTTTTGATGCTGTGTCTAAATTCCTTGCTCACACTTATCTTTCTCAGCTCAATAATACTCAGAGGAATACTGAAAAAGAGAGATCAGTGGTGATGATTTCCAATGTTGTTACTTGGTTCCCTGATAGAATTTATAATTTTCTTTACCATGCTGCTCCTGGCACTTAGTATCACGCTCTGTCTTTTCACTTCTCTGAAATGAGAGTATCTAAGCCCAGTGTCGCTCCAAGGTAAGCTGGATTCCCTTATTGACAAACCCCACTTGTTCCAAACAGTGCTAAGGTCTATTTACCTGATGGATTCTTAGGATCCAGACACCTAAAAAACCATCTGAGATCCTGGGAAGTACTAAACTTAATGTGTCTTCTGCTTGACCAGAGTCCTTGATTAGGTAACATTGTGTGAATTATTAATTCAGATACTGTACATGAAGACTAAATAGACTACATAGATTGCATAGTCTTGCAGCAGAACAGGTTATTCATGTAGCTGCTAAATAATACAGTTACAATTATTTTCTTTTATAATTTGATATGAAACTCAATTTTCTGTTAAAGATGTCAATCATATATAGTCATGTAACACTGTCAACAGGTCTATGGAAAAACATCTTTATAAGCTGAGCGACATTCACCTTTCAAAGCTGACACCTGATCAATGATACATGACTTCCTGGAATTGGCTCCAACAGTTTCTTGTGTACAGTTGTTTCAACAAATGTCAATATACCCCCACAGTGCCTTTTTAGTCACCAGCTTTATTCAGGCATTTGAAACTACTTGAGAATTCGACTTCATTTTAGTAGAATTTTTCAGACTAGGTCTTCCTTTTAAGCAAAAGTCAAGTGGCCAGGGCACTAACGTAGGGAGTGGGACATGCACATCAGATCTGCCTTTGACTGAGCAAGCCTTAAAGCACATCTCCTACCACCAAGGAAAGTGCCCCGCTATGAAATGACCTGCAGTCATTCTGCTTGGAGGGACTGCTCCATCCTATGTGAATATTCAAATGTAGTTTAGTGATTTCTCATCAAGTAACACTCGCTAAAGATACATCGCAGTCAAACTGGGATGTTTTCTTTGTCCCGGGAGTAATAGTGAGAAAAAGACCGTAAATGTTTATGTATCAGCATAAGTGGAAACAAATCCAACTTTTTGCTGCATGCACTTGTGTCACAGAAAAGTACTTAAAATTATAGAGATGCTGAACCAGGCCTGCGATAATGGATGGTTTTGCTCTTTTCATCTTTAACATTAGGCAGAATCAAGTTGAGTGGAAGGGAGTGATAGTGCTGAAGAATTATGTGGCAGTTGCAAAATGATGTTTTGCGTCCTCTTCTACCCTTTGCAATATTGCTCAATAGTAGGAAAATTCTTAAGCTGTGGATGTTGGGAAGACAGGCTGTTTACTGGAACTCTGTGGAAATACACTTTCCACCAGACTTCAGTTAAGCTGCATTTTTTAATAATTAGACTAACAAATAGCACTTATTAACTTGGCTGCTAATTATAGTATTTATACTAAATAACACAAATAGTATTTATACTATAGTGACAGTATAAATGAAAATCTTCGGTTTGAAAGGCGTTGCCTTTTGTAAGCAGGGATCTCCCTGTTTATCTAAGTAAATTGAGTATCGTAGACTCTTCTGATAGGATGAAATTCAGGCTTCTTGGGTATTTGAAAACTTAGGCTAAACGTGAGTTCTCCAAATCCTTCCTTCTTTTTAAAACCCAAGGACAGCGTTACTATATAGGACTGCTGAAACATCTGAGCTTTCACTCTAAGCTACACTTTAGCTTTAAACATCATCAGTTAAAGTAAATAAGATTAATAGAATTCAATTCTGAGTAAGACAAGGAGTGCAGACTCTGAACCCTTGCTTCTATCTCCAGTTGTCCAGTTTAAGGAATATTAAGAGTACTGCATGGATTCCCATGAAATAAATGCGTGTAGTTGTGCTAACTACTCTTTTGCTTCTTTTTGAGATATTTTCTGAGCAGCACAGACTGTTTTAGATAATGGAAATTACTGTGAAGGACAGGATATTAATGAATGTATTAAACCTGAACGATACGCTTTTACAAACTGATTATTTTGCAGGGCAGTTATTATATCTTTAAAAACATATCTTTTTCTCTTTAACAAACTATCAAATGCCTGTTAATGTGAGCACTTTGTAGTGTTAAGGAGAGCAGAAATTTGGGCAGGTGGAAGGTTTATTCATTGCTTGTTAGCTAAGATGTATCCCTTGCCATGCACGGAAAAGTACAGGTTGTGACAAATTAAATTTCTAGAAAATGTCATGAGTGGAGAGATGACAGAAAAGTGTGGTGTCATTAAATGCAAGTTTTAATTAATAAATGAGGAGTTATTTATGAAACATTGTTATGTGTAAACTGTGTGTGTACGTTAATGCTAATGTTAAAACTGCTGTAGTGTGATTTTATCTGATTGTTGGTGCTGCTCATGGGAAGTGACTTGTGTGCATGGCACATTCTAGCAGGTTATATAGATGATGTTAGAGCGCCCAGGGCTTTCATGTGAGTAAAAAAGTAGCTAGCACATCTTCTGGCTCCTCAAGGATTCAAAAAATCCATAGGATTTTTGAAAATATGGCTCCTTTCAAGTGGGAAAATGAGCAGAAGACAATGACAAATACGGTCCTTTTTTGTTAGGGAGCACACAGAGCAGTTTTGTGTTTTTAAGAGAGACAGATTAAGGTTCCCACTGAAGAGTTTGGGAGTGTTTTCACAGATACATTATGGAAAGCATGTTTTGCCATGTAAGATTTATAATAACCATTAAGTGTTTTGTATGATTTGGGCCTGTTGGGTTTCAACAGCAAATCCCAGCTACAGCAGTGACAGGCAGAGTGCTTCTCTGCTCCAAGGGTTATGTTATCCTATCCAGAAGGCAGGAGGTGACGCTCAGTGTGTAGAACTGGTCAAAGAGCTCTTGGGATCAGAAAATCCACAAAATGCATATATTCATCATATTCATCATATCTCCCAGGCAACCCCCAGGCATGCCCCACGTGAGCAGCCCGGCCTGCCATGTGTTTCGGAGAGCCCCCAGGGAACTGCTTGTCATCTCTCAAAGTGAGCGTAGATATGGAACGCCTCCGATTTCACCCTCTTCACCAAGCTCAGAAAGCAGAGCCCCTCTTTTATTATAACTAAGCATTCGTGCTCTTTTGAACTCTCAGAAAACAGCTTTTGTTCCAGAGGGGAGCTGTAGTTTTTGCAAAATCTCCTCCATTATATGAGGTACTGAAGGAAAGAAATTAAGAGAAGTAGTAAAGTGAAGTGATGATGACTGAACAAATTTTTGGGCTCTGTACTTGCTTTCCTCTCATGTTCAGGCTATTACAAAGTCAATTTAAATGGAAAAGTAAGCACATAGCCAACTGTTATGTATGTTGAGAGAAAATTGTGTGCGTATAATACAGATCACTGCAACAGTGCTTTCCAATTTATGGCGCTTTCAGGAGTGGGAGGAATCTGCATCTTTGCCTGTGTTTCCAGCAAGTGCTGCAGAAGTGCATGTCCTTGGTCAAAGAACAACCATGTAACTGTACGTCTGTGTGTTGGTGTTACTTGCACACTGTTTTCATTCTCCCCTTTGCCATGGTACAGTGGTATTATAGGGAGGGAGGTTCTTTCAAGGCTCTGGTGGGTACTTGAAATAAAGTACTTTTCCAGTGTTCAGATCACTCCTTGGATTACATTGGGACTTAAGATTTTCTATCCTGTTGTCATATTTTATTGTAAGACTGTACTGATTCATGAGAAAAACCTGTATTATATCACAAAGAGGTATTAAATGAATTTAATATATGGAGGTGATTTTTTGCCTGGTATTCCTGTTTTGTGGGACCAGGTCGCAGCAACATCTGTTCTTGGCAACTCAGAAAATTAAGCTGTGTTAGTAGCTGTACATACTTATTTGGACTCCTGAACTGAGATCTTTCAATGTAGGCAATATTTTTAATTAGTGCGAGGGGGAGAAAACATTTGAGAAAATCGGTGTTGGATCTTTGGGAGCCAAGACTCCAATGTACTTCTCCTACCTCTGCCAGTGGTTTGGTATGCCGTCACTGATAATTCAGTGTCTGTATTATGTGAAGAACAATTCCCATGAATGTCATAAAGTTTATTTTAATATTATTACAATATTTGAGTGCCTTAAATTAGTTGCCTAGGAAGGCAAGGTATTATAATTATGATATTTTGATTCTTGCATGTCCATACACTGGAGAAATCCCTATTAGCAGGCACAGTCTTGTAGTAAATAGCGCTGGAGAATTGCAGAGAAAGTAGATGTGCAATAGCAGGAGTGCCAATGTAATTACATTTTGTTCTTCTGTATGGTTACTCCTAGGGGAGAAGGAAGTCGGTAATTGAAATTATTAGGTACCAATATTATTGTGGTATTAGCTGGCACACGGGCACTCAAAGCTTTGTCACTTTATGGTGGAGCTTTCTATATGATTCAGTCAAGGTAGAAGTATTTAGAGTAATTAAGGGAAATAAGAGCTTAGCTGTTTAGGGGTAATAATGACTCTAGAAGTAGCAGCAATAGTAATGATAATTTGAGACACCTAGTGACAATCTGGCCCTCTTTTTATTTCTGCAAGGGTATAGTTAGAGCCCTTGGTACTTTTGACAGCAACCATATTATTTCTCTAACTGAGAGATTTTATGCAATCAAGCGCCTTATGCTTAACCTCTGGTTATATTTGCCCTTATTTTTTCCTGACCTTGAGTAAATGATTGTCATTTTATGTTCTAGCCAAAGTCCTTGAAGTGTTCCTCTCTAGAAAAGGACTCAATATCGCTGTTCTGTTCCCAGAAGATTGCTGGGTACTGTGAGGGTGGAAACCATTTGCTATTACTTAATGAAAAAATGTCCTCCATAAATCACCTCTTCAAGTGGAGCCCACAGTGAAACAGCATGAGTCTTTAGCACTGCCAGCACTCTAATAGACTTATATATCCTGGGTACTCATTATTTGCTGGTTGTTAATTATAGCGTGTGTTTAAGACAGGAAATCTGGTGTGCTTCTTAAGGAAAAAGCAGCATGCCCTATCCTACTCCTTAAAGGGAGATGGAACAGGCAAAGGAGGGGAAGGAAATGTCTTTTGTTTTAATTTAAAGGAACAGACTATCTACTTCACATACAATGAAACACATCTGATGCATTAATACATGTAGCTGTCTGGGTTTTTTACTTTTTAAGCCTGAATATTGATATCAGCTAAAGGATTTTAAGACTTCTAGAGAGGTTACTGCTGAGGTGATTTGGGTGCATCTCTGGGAGAATTTGTTTGTCGTTATGGTAAAAAGTTCCTTTGGGTACATGTGTGAAGGATGTCCCTGGGGAAGGAAAACCGGAGCTTTAAGATCTTTGTGCAGCTCCCTGCTTATTAGATCAGTTAATCTAATTAAGTGGTTTACTCTGACTTCACACAGGCATGAATCAGAAGCAATTCATCTTGAAAGTCAGTTGTATGAAATCATTATAGTGGTGGTGGGGAGATGAGGGCTAAATCCAGTGCCTGTGAAGCCACGCCTTCTACTCTCTGCTCCAGGAGATCACTTTCACGTTTTACTTTGCACGTATGTCACTGGATAAAATATATAAATAGCTTTACAGCAAGAATTGGCAACCCAGGTCTTCCTTCCTCCAGGCACCTCTTTTAACTACTGCTCTCTAATCCTGCTTCTTTCTGGAAAGTTTATTTTTCTTTCTGTCAATGGCACAACTTCAAGAGGGAGGCTGGAAGAGACTGCCCTCCCCAGCATAGCCACTAGTTCGATGTTAATGACTCCCTCTTCTGACAGGGAAAGGCAGGTTTTGAACCCACTCAAACAGAAGAGAATGTCTGATGCTAGTCACCTGCTTTCCAAGCTGTCTTACAGAAGGGAAGAGTGGAAAGCTTCATCTTCCTTCTCCTTTGGCTGAAAGAGTGCTTGCTCCTGCTTGAAAGGGTAAATGTAAAAGAAAAAGCCAGGAAAGGTGGTGCGCAACTGGCTTTGTTATTCACCTCTTTTTATTCGAAAGTTAGCAATAACAATAAAAAGCCACGGGTTGGTTATAAATAAGCTCACAGGTGATCTTTGAAATAGTGTTACATTTAGATATCGGGGAATGGAAAACTGACTGCTATATTTGAGTTGTTCTGTGTGAAGCTGTCATACCCAAGGGAGCAAAGAAAATAATTGTAACAACAGGGGTTTCTCTTGATTTCTTGCTAGCTAATGATCCTCATTTGTCAAAATGGGGGAGGGAGAGACAGCATTCGTTTCCTCATGAAAAATCTTTTTGTATCTTAATTTCTAATAATGTATACACACATTGTTCAGTGCACATTAACACTCAAAATTTTATTCTGTAAGTTCTTGGCTCCTCTCAGATATCATTGGGCATGGAAGGTGCTTAAAAACTAACTTTATTCTGCTGGAGCAGTCTTTGCATCCTATCCAATACATGTGTTTTGCCTTGCAGCAGAAAGGAGCTGATATACAACTGATGACAGACTGCCTCTATGGACAGATTCTTGTCTTCCTGCAAGACAAGGACTGTACATAGTTAAATTGTTGTATCAGACCAGGAAATCTTCTGCAAAAGTATGGGTTATAACTTAACAGTGCTAAAGGCAGTTAACATAGTGAATCCTTTCGTATAACAGCTTTATTGTACTACAGGTTTTAATAAAGCTAATTACATGTAATTTATATCAATAATCTGTCAGGTTTTAAGGCCAACAGTATTAGAGAACCTGTATTAGAAGTCTCTATTTCCTTAAGAATACTTGGCGCCTTTGAAGACATTCTTGTTTTGAGTTAATTGATGGTACCTAGCCATTCTATAATTTTTATTGATGTATATATAAATGTATATTTATATTGATAGGATATAAACTTTATTAATAATTTTGCAGGAGGCGAGTGACTTTCCAAAGTCTTTTTGGTAGAGGCACTGGCATAGTTGGAGATTAAAGTTGAGACTTGCCTCCACCAGAAGTGGTAGAAGAAAAACTTTTCAATTTACTAAGACAATAATCTAACTAAAATGAAAAGTCTGACCCGGAATGTTGCCTGGAAATATGCCTCAGTATCTCTGAATTACAGCACATGTTTATTTAAGTACAGATTTGAGCAAGGTTAGTAGCACAAGTGCCATACACATACTGTGCTTGTGTACTGTGGTGCGTTGTGCTTGAGGTTTTAAGAGAGTATGTTTCCTAAGGCCATACAAACTGGGAAATTGTGACTGAAATTTATCTGGCTTTTAAGAAGGGGATTCCCAAAGAATAGCAGGATCACTGACAGAACATATGCGATAAATTTTTGAGCATCAACTCTCTGATGCTTTCTTATCTACAGAGTTGGACACCTACGTGGACATCCATACATGCAGGAAACATGTATGATTAGATGACAGCAAATATATCTTGGCCTTTAGTTGCTGGGAGAAACTGGAATCTCTGGTTCCATTTAAAAACACACATCTGTGTTCAGCATTGGCTCAGAGCACTGGCCATTTCTCTTATTGTGGCTTATGAAACTTTGCCCCAAGTTCAAAGATCCTAGCATAGGAAAATTAAGTGACGTTCCTGCCAGTAACAGAACACTGTCTCCCACAACATCCTCACAGACAAACCAATGAAGTATGGGCTAGAGAATTGGACAGTGAGGTGCTTGAAAACTGGCTGAACTGCCAGGCTCCCAAAGGGTTGTGACCAGCAGCATAAAATTTGTCTGGCAGTGGTCAGCCTGTGGTGGTACCCCAGCAGTTATTACTGGATCCAGTACTGTTTAACATCTCCATTAATGACCTGGAAGGTGGGACGGGGTGTACCCTCAGCAAGCTTGCAGGTGATGCAAGGACTGGTGTGATACATCAGGAGTGCTGTGTTCAGTTCTGGGTGACCCTGTACAAGAGAGACATGGACTTACTGGAGACAGTCCAGCAAAGGGCCACAAAGAGCATCTGACTTAAGAGGAGAGGCTGAGAGAGCTGGACTCTTCAGCCTGGAGAACAGAAGGCTCAGAGGGGGATTTTATCAGTGTGTATAAATACCCGATGCAGGGGAGTAATGATGAGGGAGCCAGGCTCTTCTCAGTGCTGCCTGGTGCAATGGGCACAAATTGAAATACAGAAAATTTAGCAATTTGGAAACTGAGCAACCTGTTCTAGTTGACCCTACTTTGAGAGGGAACTTGAACTAGTGGTCTCCAGAGGTTCTTTCCAAACTCACCTGTGACTGAGATGATTCTCTGTTCTGTGATTGTGTATCCAGCTCTTTGTAATGAATGCAAGGTTACTTGGTAATATTTTTTATGTTCCCTTTACACCTGCCTGTTTCTTCACCTTCCAGTGCTATTTTTAGACAAAAATGTGTTGAGATCATGTTCTGGCCTAAGACTGTAGTAACATGCTCCTAGTCACAGTTCATCCATATCTCCTGCCCTGAAGGCTGGTTTTTCTGAGGAGTCCTCCTCTAAATATTTTTATTGCTTTGTGGCCTTGGTGAAGAGTGGGAAGCTTGGCCTGCCAGTTCAAGAATGGTCCTTCTGTGTTCAGACAGCCACCAGCTGTATAACTACTGCTGATTGCCTAAGACTTCTCTAAAAAAAAAAAAAAATTAAAAAAAAAAAAATTAAAAAAAAATATCTTAATTTTGTAGCAATTTTATGACCCTTGCTTAGTCTTCACCTCGAAGTCTGTTTCCAGGTGCCCATTAAAGTGCACTCATGTCCACTGGTTAAGCTGTTCATGGAATTTGTCTATTGCCCGATTCAGAACCATTAGCTTAACCAGTATAAATAATGGCAGTGCTAACTTGGCTCATTTCAATGGACGTGAGTCTGGGAGAGCTTACCTGATCCACCCTGGTGGCATTCCAGTAGGGGCGGTAGTGTCTGATGGGACAGCAACAGTGAGCAGCACAGATGCTGTTGAGAAAATGAACCTCACCCTGTGTCTGTCTACACCACAACAGTAATCACTGCAGAAAAACTTCTGCTTACCTGTCTCATAACTAGGTGCAGTGGTTGTGGCAAATTTATGGAGGCCAGAATTGTCATAAAGCAAGTTGGAAATTTTGACAAACCACAAAGGAAAGATTCTTAATGCTGAGGTTGGCAGTAGGCTGCATTGTCTATGCTATTAATTAGTACCTCTGTATTTGTTAAGTTTCAGTAGGAGTTATTCAGACCTATGCCTTTGCAATGATCTTTCATAGTATTAAAGGCATTGCTCTAAAAAATGCGTCACTACAGTTACTGTGGGACGTCACTATGTTGTGCAAAGGAGGCTGCTTAAACCTGTGAACTCCAGCTGTGACTTCAGCACATTAGTTACTGCCAGGAGGTGGTGACAGCCCTGCAAGGTTGTTGTGTGGCCAGGGCTGTGAGGGTCAGGGGCCACCCCTGTTTGGAAAGCTATGTCTAATAGTTGGCAATCCATAATAGTCTCGTAAAGTAATCCTTCTTGCGGTGTTTGTGAAGGGACTGTTATTTGCAGTCTGATTTCCTGAAGGCATGCTGAAGATAAGGAGACTTGAATAATCAGATGGCAGAGGGAGCAGCAAAGAGTAAACTCTCCTCTCCACTGAATGCAAAATATGGAAAGGACAGACTAAGTCAGGACTTGAAAATACACTGCAGGGAGAGAAGATAGAGAGGAGCCCCGTGGCCTGCAAACTCTGCTGGAGGAAAATCTGCTGGTTTACATTGACTGTGGCTGTGCTCCATTTCCATCCTACTAACCAGAGAGGAGCTTGCTTACCATCCCAAAGCAGTATGTTACTAAGTTGAAGGGTTTAGATGAAAATTATTTGGTTTTCAACTTACTTTCTGTCTACAAAAATAGCATCTGTGTAAGGGTTTACTTAGATAATATCATCTTCTTCCATTTTCCCCTCAATAAAAATGATTAAAGAACTGTTTCTTGAAATGTTTAGGATCCAGCCAGTGAAGTACTTTGCTATCACCACAAGGAGGCTGAGGGTCCTTCCGTTTTCCCACGTGCTTTGTATTTGTCACAGCCTTTGGATAAGGAGCAGATACTGGTATGTCTGGTGTGGCATATACTACCTCTCTGCAAACACCTTCTTTAGAAAATAAATAGTTTTTCATGTCAAGCCTGCCCTGGCAAACTCACAACAAGCAAATAAGAAATGTGTATTTTCTAACTGAAAGAATATTGAACATCAGCTGAAGTCCAGCAGGCTCAAGTACTGAGTCTCCTTTTTAAATTTTCCTCAGAACAAAAAGATATCATGAATAATACCTTTTTATGTCTCCCAGCAAAGCACAGATTAGAAAAAAGCTCTATCTTTCTTTTTCCATAAACTCTTCCTGAAACACGCTTGAAGCACTGGAAAAATTAGTAGGCATATGATAAATTGGCCACAAGCTGCAGATGCAGTAATCTGTGTGCCCTTCTAAAATAACTCTCTTAAGGGGAACTTTTATATCATTATTACTTAGCTATTCTGGTTATCAGAATAGCTTTGCACAGTGGCATATATCATGCTTTTATTTTAATTAAACATGTTTCTAGGAAGAGCTTGTAAAAACGTAGCTAGATGTATTTTATAGGATTTGAACTTGAGGTCATTTTGTTCTATCCGTCTAATTTGCATTCAGTAGCTTCCTCACATTCTCTATGAGCAAAGGGTACTAGGGCAAAGGATGTCGGTGTGGGTAAAGATCATGGTTTTTGCAAGGTAGCAGTTTCTACTTCAGTAGACTTCTTTGTAGTGTAGCTTCGATATAATACTTATATAGTCTTTTATAGAGGAAGACTGGCCATTTATTTCAGGAACTTTACCCCTTCATTTTCCAAAACAGGTTCATGTATTTTCTCACGCATCTTTGGTCTACAAGGTGTGTCTGTATTTTCCTTCATGACATCCCCAGGCAGCGTTCTCAAACACTAAAGGGTACAGTTTTGATTATGCTTAAACCTTAATATTTCTAGAATCACCTTTTAAAAATGTTTTCTGTTTTATTCCTTAGTAGCAAGGAGGCAGATGAGCAAAATGCCCAGTTCCTAAGAATTATCTGGAAGGCAGAGCTGAGGGCAGTAGTTTCAGTACAAGGAAATGTTAAAGTAGATTGGCGAAATGGAGTTTTAGTGGAAAGAGCGTGCATAAAGAGATATGTGAGAGAGTATATTAAATGGACTTGTGTCAGGATTCATTTGTTATATTTACTAGGGATTTGCCTGCTTGCTATACAAGTACCCTTTATTACTGTATTGAATTTAAACATCATCTACTCCTTGGGAAGATATATTTTTTCCTTTTGTGTGCTGCAATTTACTTTTTATTATCTTCTATCTAATATCAAAACCACAAATGATATAATTCGTTATCAGTGTTGCAGTACTGCAGATTAAGAAGGTATTTCAGTGCAGTGGCTTCTGCACGGTGTATTGGTAATTTGGCTGCCTCCCTTGGAGAAAACCAGGTAGCATTTTACAGTGGGATTGTTGGCTGACATTTGTGGTATGGATTTGCTAGGACTGAAAAGAGTGATTCCATTGGAATTTTCAAATGAATCTTCTAAACCATTTATATGTCCTGTTATGTAGGACAAAGCCATTGCTAAGTTATGTATTCTTTAACAGAGAAACTTCGTACAGACCTTGTATTAGCTTTTAAAACAATTCTTGCAAAAGACACCAAGTGGTTAATGCTGAGGTGTGAGCTACGTCTTTTCATGAGACAGAATTTCTAAGTTCACTTAAATACGGAGAAGAGATTGTTCAAACTACAGCACTGTGCAACCACTGCTTAACTTCATAGGGCTTTTATGGTAATGTCAAAGGCTGGGAGGTCAGCTGCTCTGTGAAAAAAGAAGCTTCATTCTGGCAAATACATTTTAGTTGATTTCTGAGTTTGCAAGTTCCAAAATATGTACACATTTTAAAAGCTTTTGGGGTTTTGGGTGTAGTTGTACAGTACATGAGCCAAACTGATATACATTTTTCTCCCACTACAGCCACAGATATCCTTCCAGCCTGTATTATTTTAGTTGCTTAGTAGTATAAAATCCAAGACAAATCTGAAGAAACCTGAATGATTCTTATGCATGAAACCTGATTACAAAGGGATGGTTCAGGAATCAAAATTCTGAATAACACAGTGGTTCCAGTATAGCAGAGCTGAATTTTTACATAGACATAGTTATGTCTACTCTGAAATCTTACAATAATGTGATATGATTATTTCTGATTTAAAAAATTGTTTTCCAATGATAGGAATAATTTGAACTTTCATAGCACCTTTAGGCTTAGACCTGCAAAGTTAGTAACAGACTGTTAGTTTTTCCTAAATAATGGTTGCTCCTTCATGAAATGCAGCTGTTCCATGTTTATTTTGAATATGTTGTATGTGTATTTTAGAGCTTCTGCAGCTAATTAATCAAATGTGGTCTGTGTTTTAGTAATAGCATTTGAAATATATATAATTTATCTATATAATTTCATAGTTAATATTATGTTTATGTATGCTCACACACACATATATGTTATAAGTAAAGAGGGAAGATGTGGGAGCTAGTGTTACTGAGCTGATCCAATCCTGACCTGAATTTTAATCATCTTGTCACCATCTAATAATGTTGTAACATACAGTGGAGGGCTCATATTACTGAGTTTTGGTGATTCTGGAGCAGTTTAAATTCTGCTTGCACCTTGTAGAGCAGGAGGAAGTTATACGTTAATGGTATCATTTATCCTTCTGCTGAGCGTTTCATTCTAAGCATTGGTTACTGCGGTGGTAATGATGGTCCCGTTTAGTTTTGCTACACTGGCAGCAGGGCTGTTGACTCAAGAAAGCCCATGTTGGATCAACCCAAGCTAGTAAGATATATCAGTGAAACATTCAGCAGAGCTACCTCTCTTCACGTAAAGAGAAGCACGGCTGTGCAGTCAGTGTTTAAAAACATTTATATTGCCCCTTGCAATATATACAGTATATATTGTTTCACTGGCTATTTTCTTTCTTTTCTAATCTGTATGGAAAGGGATTGAAAATGCAAATAATTTCAGGTAGCAGAAGCTGAAAGAGTAGTGTTTTTCTGAACCGTTAATACTTTTCTTGATAGAGGCTTATCTTGCACTGGGTTAATAATGCACATCACAACACTTCTATCATTTTGCAGTTCGTTTAGCTTCTGTTAGCAACACGGTTGAACACCTACATCACTTTTACCTTGTTTAAAAAAAAAACTAAAATTGGTCATTAAACTGCATTAGCATCTGTAATGAACCCAGGCATCCCTTTTCTGCTCTGCTCTTGCCTGTATTCAAGAAGCCTCTGTAGGCCTGTTTGATGCAAGCATCAACCACACAGCAATGTAGTTAAATGCAAAATTTTGCTCTAAGAAACAGTATGATAGAATTTTAATTAATCTTGTCACTTATCCTGATCCCTCAACAGAAAATGAATCCTTTGTCTGGAATATTTACTGGTGTATGGATTTATTTAAAGTCCCAGCGCTTCCATGATAAAATAAACAATTTTTTACTTACTAGAGTAAAATGCATAGGTATGATAGAGGCGGCAATATATCAGTCCTCATGTTTAGAACCTCTCTACAACTTGAATGTTGGACTTTTTTTACTTATTTTAATATATCTTAATTTTTCTTTCCTGTCATTACCTGATTTCATGTGAAAATTTCTTCATGTGGTTCTCTTTTTTCTTAATTCATTAGATTTAGCATGGCTGTTTATTGTATCAGCTTGGCATCTGGCTAATGTAGCTCATTTGAAACAAACAGTATGCTTGAACAAACCCCTATAAAATTAACTCTTATGGTCTAAGCAGACTGGTACATATACAGTATGACTGTAGTTCTTGCTCTGTAAAAATTACTTAGCCAAATGAAAACATTTCTGTGTTCTCTTGTTAGCCGGTTCCCATCCAATGTATGAAATGTTTAACATTTTCAAAACATTTTTACATGCAGTATTTTTACATCATCCAATACATTCTGCTGTCAAAAGAAGCTTCTCTCTTACACTGAAGAAAAAAAAAACAAACAAAAAACTAAAAAGATCTTTGCAGATCGGCAATATAAATAAAGCAGTTTCAGTCTTGTTTAGAAAAGTTGTAAATCCCTGTGCTATAACTTGTGTTCTAGGGGAAGTTATGCAATTGCTGATGTTCTAAGTACCACCGAAACTGGTCAGACTTCTGAATGCAATGTAGAGGAATATAGTATGTTCATGCAGAAGTGACGAGTGTCATACAAAATTAAGTATTTATACCTATGATCAAAGGCTGAGTAGCACAAATGTGCTAGGGCCTCTAATTCCCAGTTGCTATGTGTTCTGGAATGGGACCTTCATTATTCTCTCTGAAGTAACTGACCTTGGAGTAAATAAGTAGTGAAGATAATGACTAGAAAAAGGTTATTTTGTTTGGTTAAAGCTTCTGTCAGAAGGGCTGGAATTTGACAGATGAGCATTCAGGAACAACATTAGATTATGTTTAATTCAATGTCTGTTTCCAGCTTTCCTCTTCTATGTTGTCAGCTAGTATCACAGTTTTAAGGCATTCTTGCACCCTGTGTTGCGACCTCTGCTAGCAGATTGCTATTTGGCCTTCAAATGGGCAAAAAGAACTATACCAGAAGTATCCTTATCTTATGGTCAGAGCATAGAAAGTACTACGTCTGTAATCTCATGCCCTTTTTATAAATACATAATGTGTCAGCATATGAATGGCCTACAGCTGGCCTGACCATCCCATCAGAAGTGCAGATAGCACTGTTTTTTTTTCCCATGTAATTCTAGGATGTGCCTCTTTTTTTTCTGTTTTTGTTTTTGGTTTGGTTTGGTTTGGTTTTTTGGTAAATGTGTCTTTTTTTCTGACCTTATGTTCTGGCATTGGTAAGATATTCCTTCTTCATTTGTTCCTGAACTGGATGTCTCCTGTAATGGCCTCATGCTCCATCAGAGGATCCATTGTCCGGTGTTTTCCCACTCCTCTGCTTCCCTTCTTCAGAGTTTAAAGCCAACTTGTTATTAAAAGGCCCTTACTTTTGAAGGGAAGATCTGATAGGTACTCAAAATCAATTTCTATTTGGTACAAAAAAATATTTTCATTTTACTTACTTATTTTCAGCGAAGTGGAGAAAACCAACATATAGTTCTGTCCTGGCAACCTGTAGCTTTGTTCAGTTCTTCCTTCTTCTCCCTCTTCCAGAAAATCAGGTCCTCTCTATGATAACAAAAAGCTGTGAACGCTTGAGACAGCAGTTCATTTTTAATGTCATCAAAATCAGTGCTCGCTAGGACCTTGGGATGAGTTTCCATATTGCTGAGTGCGGACGACACATTGCTCTATCGCTGCTGATGCTCCAAGTCTATCCACTGCAGCAGCTTTCTGAGCAGAAGGGGGGGGATCTTTTTGTTTCTTCGTGGTTTTTTTTTTGTTGGTTGGTTGGTTTTTTACTTTCTCTGTCAGATTGTCTTCTTTTTTCTTCTTTATCTATTAATTCAAACATGTTATCCTGCCCGATGAGGATTGTGGGGTTATTCTTAATGACTTACAGCTGTTCTGTGCAAGAAGGGAGAGACATGCAAACTAAACATACAAAAGATATATTTTTTTAATAACAAAATGCTAAAGAGTGTTACAGCACTGCTATAATACCAGTACACCCACAAGAGGCCTCATACATATGCATGATAGGAGACCACCACGTGGGAGAAATACTATGAGCATGGGGGAGAGAAAATGAATATTGATAAAACATGTCACAAACTGTGAATAGCCCACAGGAAATGTATAATCTCAGTGGGTACACTTAATTGAAACAGATTAAACCCTAAATCCATGCAGCTGATAATGTTTTTTATCTTGAAAGGTCAACTGGGTTTTTGACACTCCTAGTCTCACCATAAACCTGTGTAAAAGACATTGGGCAGGGTGTCTTCAATACATTTTATTTAGAATGGACATTTATGACTGGTCGTTGACCTTGAGATTCCATTAGCAGTAATGAAGGGCAGTCAGTAATGCTTTGTGTAGAGTACAGTAAATGATGCATATACACAGATGAGAACACGTCCCCTGCTCCATGCTGTGTTGGGATATACCATGGCACTGTCACTGCATTCCGTAGTTCCAGTAAGATAAAAGGAAGCAGTGATACTAACAACAGCGAGACTGCTTTGGAAATATTTTTAGTATACAGTGTGTTGGAATCCCACTTTTTCCATTTCCCTTCTTCCTTCCTCTCCCTTTTCTCCCTCTTCTCACTAGTAAAACACAAGACACAATTTCTAATTCTTTATAAAGAGGATAAACCCCATTTGCCTAATCACATCAGGAGTTTAGCTGACTGCTGGCATAAGGAGATATTACCAAGAAATAAAATACAATAAAATGTTTCTAGAGAGCCCTTACATTAAAATGTTTTAAACTCCAGATAATCAAAAAGTTTCAGACTGGCTTAGGGTGACATTTAGTGTACCAGAAGCACAATGTGTTGATTCAAGGATCATCTCCAAAGCTCGACTAGTCCATCCTAATGAGCAGGAACTCAAGCAAAGGTGGCAAGGAGGAACAAGGAGTCCCTGACAAAACTCAGATATAAAAAAGAAGCATACAAGAGGTGGAAGCAAGGAAAGGTGACCAGAGAGCGTGTGGGATGGGACTGAGAGCCATCCCTGTGGGTCTCTTAGTTATTGTTCCTCTGTGGTGGGATGCCAGGCTGGTTAGAGCCCAGAGAACTTTAGAAGTAAATGAAATCAGCTTCTTCATTCTATGACTTCTTCATCCCCATTACGTTGTTTAGTTACTTATAATGAGAAGTCCTAATGTCTTAAGTAAAAAATGGTATTGGCAGTGATTGGGCTGGCTCATACATGACGAAAGAATAGGAGGGAAAAAAAAGCATATTCTAGGCTGCAGACATTCAATCTATGATAGTGGTCATTGAGAATAAAATACTGCATTCCTTATCGGTCTTCATAGTTGGATTCAAACTGAGAGAATTTTTAATTCTCTTGATTTTCTTCCCTATTCCTATTAATTAATTATTAACATGGCAGTGAGGTTTTGCATGCATGTAGGGCATGTTGTATTGTTGCTCTTGTTGGTTTCTCATATAATGACATATTTCTAATTAACGTGTCCCAGAACATAAAAATTCACTAATTTAATTTCAGTTTATGAAAAATGCATATATGTATAGCTTCATGTACTTCAAAGAATATTGACGAGATAACACTTTGTTCTAATCTGCCTTGAAAGGATATAAGGACCTAGCTTAAGCATGAGAATGTAAGCCGCTCTTAAATTATGAAGAGCAAAGGAAGTTATGAGTTTCATATTTGAGTGACTTTTATCAATTATTTCTCTCTCCTGCCTCCACTTGGATAATATTTGCTTAGAGACAATACCTTCAGCAATAATTTGTTTTATCCTAAAATACTAGGTAAATGCATAGTCCTAACAAATTCACCCAAACAATCGGCACTGTCAGCCAATTAAAACCATAAAGATGGATGTTCAGACTTCAGAAAGTACGTTGTTTTCTTAATAAAATAGGTTGCAAATAAAAAACAACAAAAGTTGACTGCTGAGATTTCATTGAGCCCTGGTAATTTTGGCAAAAGGATGACGGTTTTAAAGGTTATTTTGGATAAATCTTATTTTTAAATGTAAAGTCACCTGAAAATCATCTGTTTTCTTGAGAAAAGCTAGTTTGCTTTTGGAAATGAGGCTTGCCAACCTTTGTCATTATACGAAGCTGAAAAAGCAATTGTGAACCCCCTACGGACTCATATTTTTCCCTTTCAAAACAAAAGGGAGAGAGAAAAGAAAAGCTGCCACTACTTAAGCAGCAAACTTTACCTGTCCTCTGTTCTCCAGCAGCTACCACCAAAAAGATCTTTTCCCGAGACACAGGGATCAGTTCCTCTTTCTTTTGGAGGCTTTGTAGCATTCGTGATGTGATGTGCTTCTGCTTAAAGCAGACTGTTGGTGTGCAGTGAAGCCGGATGAAGCTGCCTAAGCCTGAGCTGTCCGTAAGACAACAAAGCTCAGGACCTTAAAGAACATCATCTTTAAACTAGGCCTGCAGCTTATGAAGGTTTCTAATGTTATGACCACAGTGTGGGAGACAGCCTTGCCCTTAGAAAGTGTTCAGCCTGCTCTGGAGTTATTGGTTGATTTATAAGCCCTGTGAAAGAAAGGGTGACGAGACAAAGAAGTGCAAATGCTGGCCTCTTCTTCCCCACCAAAGTGGAATGTGGCAGGTCGACCTGCTATAAAGACCTCTTTTTTAATTAGGTGCACTTTTTTTATGCCTTCTCTCACAGAAGGAGCTGAACCTTTTTTAATTTAGGCCTGCTGAAGGTATTTAAGGAAATCTTTCCTGCTCATAACCAGGAGCTCATGAAAAAAGGACTCTGGTAATCACTAGATGTATCTGTCTAGTATTTTGTAACATTATTGCATGTTGAAAAAATGACATGTTGAATTTTAAGGTACCCTGATATATACAGCTCTAATGCAAGCTGTGTAGTACTGGGCTCGCACTTCTGACTCTGGTTTAAATGCTAAAAGTTCCCATTTGAAGTGGAAAATAAGAAATGTTATTCAAGTTTTAGATGTACTGTGCTACTGTTGTGATGGTAAGACAGAATGGGCTTCACGTTGGCACAGGTAGGCAAGAGTTATACCTGTGTCATACATGGAGAAACTCTTTGACGTATGCGAACTGTGACCAGACCCACCAGAAGGGTGGAGCATATCGGGTAATCTTCTTCCTTTTTACATTGGTAAGCATTAAGTCGATCCCTTATACGATAGACATTGACTGTATGCATCTTTGGCTCATTTAATCTTAGCTGATTTGATTAAAAATAAAGTATTTAGTATTACTGTTACACATTACAAATATTTTCTTAGTTTAGACTACTTGCAATGTTTTCTGTTTCAGCCTACAGAACACTAGTTAAGTGAAAGAATAGTAGAGCATTATATGCTAACAACCTGTATATTACTGCGACTTTCTTCTCAGTATAATAGCACACTTAGGTTTGAAGAAACATCCTTATTATTTTAAATACAAATATATTCACAAGATACATATTCTTTAATTATTCTCCCTTGGCAAGTATGTTTTTAATAATAATTTGGCATTTAAGTAAAATATACCTCTTCATCTTGTAAAGCTTAAAGTAATATCTAATTAAAGCAGTAGTTCTGTTTTATTTGAAGAACGGTTATTTCTTTTGGAATGTGTTGTAAGCCTAGTTTTAAAGTAAATTAACCTTGTACTCTGTTTCTAAAGTTGAAGTGTTCCATTCTGAGGTCTTAATTTCAAGTTTACTGCAGCAAAGTTGTTGAGTGGCGTAAGCGATGGTGCACTGGGAAGCCAGGGAGGCCAGTGAGACCTTGGGAGGCAGCTTGCAAATGGAGTATCATTTTCTTTTTGAAGATCTGTTTTAATAGAGGTGGATGAGTATTTTTTTTAATATATTGCTGATGCTTGCAATTGCAAGTTAAGAGTACTGTGAAACATCAAAGGACTGGAAGAACTTCTCCAGAAAATATTTTCTGACACTTCTGCACCAAGGACAGTGTATTTTGGTGTTACAGCAAAACCGGGTTTCCTGCAAATTATCATTTGCAGAGAATATTGCCTTTGAGATACTGACCTAAAATATTATGATATCTAAGTAGTTGAGTTTCATGTTGCAGTCATGTCTGCCATTTGAATTGTCAAAAAACCCCTGTAACTTCTTTTTTTATTTAAAAAAAAAAAAAAAAGTCCTGAGCAACTTCTTTAGTAATGAGAAAATCTGCTCATTAGGGCATTCCAGCTTTGATTCTGTAGTTTCTGTGATTTGGAGTCAGCTACCCAGATCTTGGGTCTCATTAACACTAAGGTAAAAACAATCTTTCTCTCAAATGATTGGGTATAATCAGTCAAACATTCAAATCGTCATCCTTAATAGGAAAGTCATGTTAGACTATTTGAATGTTTGACTGATTATACCCAGTCGTAAGGTCCTGCGTAAGGTCTTTTGATTAGATGTTTTTCTTCTCTTTGAATACATGTGCATCCTTTTCCAAGAACACCACAGCATATTTTGTAACAAACTTGTATAGTTGGCTTAGAGCAAATACCGTGAAGAAAAATTAAATTTATTCTCTCATAACCAATCAAATCCTCCCCCCCCCCCATTATTCTGTAAATGTGGAACACTTCAGTAATTATCAGGGGTTTTCAGCTTTGCTTCATAGTATTGCCTAAGCTGAAACTAGTGCTGCTTTTCATTTTTAGTGGATGAAAAACTTGGGAAACAAATGCCTGTTTAAAAGTTACATATAACCTGTCAATTTGTTATGTTCTGTTTCTTTGTTTCTTGGGTTCCGCCATTCCCTAGGAAACCTAAAAATTAAAGTAAGTTCTGATAATCATGTAGGTACTGCTGTCTCCTAATAGCGATATATTGAGATGTCACATCTGTCAGCCATTTTTACATAAAGTGAAGTTTAGGCTTCAATGAAGTCAAAAGTAAAACTCTAATAGTTTTTGCTTAAATTAAAAATATTACCCTTGTATCTGCGGTTTCACGAATTACCATGAGAATTAAATTTAGGCATAAATGACAGAGGGGAGATATTTCGAGAACGTACCATGGGATAACAAACCAATTTAATGTCATCAGTGCAGACAAAGAAAAAAAAAAGCAATTCTGAGTATTGAGAAAACAACACATTCATCATGGTCTGAGATTTAGAAGCAGTATTTAAAATAGTATATTAGGGCTTAAAGTCAACTGTTAAAGAAAAAAATGAACTTTTTTCTTTTTGCATGAATTGCATTATATGCAAATAGTATGTGAGTGTTGTCATTTTTTTTCATTCCCTAGCCCAAAGCCTGCAGCAATAGCATAGCACATAAACTGTTGCTGCTATTGACAACTCTAATGATGCTTTGCTCATCTGTCAAATTTTGCATTTAGCTATGCAAGTAGAATATCACAAAGCTGCTCTTCATTTGCAGAGAAAGCAGACTCACCTTGAAAGTAAGCAACGGTGTAAGACACCAACTCTAACACACTGGTCTCTGATTTCTGGCTAGGTGTAAAACGGTTGCAGGTATAGACACATTCACACACGTATTGTAATGAAGAGACTCTGCTAATGGAGAGGTCGCAGCAGATAAATGAAATGGAAAAGCTTTGACTTTCTTCTATTATAACATCTTATTTAGGCCATCAGCTGGCTGGAATGGGTTATTTTTTCCTGAAATGTATTTTGTTAGATATAAGTTTAGAAATGTGTGATGAATTAGCATTTGATATTTCTTTAGCCTTACCTGTCGACTGCTGCAGTAAAAGAAGGAAAAGCTACACTGAAATGATTAGCTGTGGTGTTCAGAATGTAATTGAACAATCTAAGTGGAATAATGTAATTTCAACAGAAAACAATTGGTTGTAGTTCAACTATATGAAGAAAACAGTGCGTACCCTAATCAAATAAGAAATTATTTTCTACTTAATTTAAATAATGGTACTTCAGTATGTGAGAGACATTGCTATAAAGACAGCAAATTCTGCTTGTGTTAACCAGCTGAAAATCAGTTTAAATGTTGAATATTTGTATGAATAGTGGAGAAAGGTAGGATGAGGCTTATATAAATTATTCCTGCTCTTCTTTCCTGACATTTCAGCCATCATTCTTAGGATTTTTTAACCTAACAAACTGATACATATCAAGGAGTTTATCCTTCACTGTCACAGAAGATGCTGCCATGGAATTCAGCTAAAGAAATCAATTTAATGGCTTGACAAAGGAGAAAAATTAGATTGGCAATACAGAGAAACATTTAATAAGGGTAAGAAATAAAGTCAAAGCACTTGTAATGCATGTCTCTCGCCGTTGTTCAAGTGTATCATTTAAAATACTATTGGTAACTTTGGAGTGGGGAAAGTCTGTGGAAGCTGACCAGAAGATGTTGATTGACATGAAAAAGCATATAGCTGTTACATTTCTTAGTTCTGAATGACCATTGTCAAGTCATACTTGGCTTTTAATTATAGTTTAGTAAGGGTTTTTACAATTCCCAGTACAGATCATAGAATGACTTTAAAATAAATACTTTCTTGAAATATTTACGGGCAAAATCTCCCAGCTGGAGTGTAATATATAGAAACCTGAAATTTAAATTATGCAAAGGTTTGAGCTGGACATCATTTTTCTACTAAAATTCAGTAAATGGTTCAGCTGAAAGAAAAGATGAAGGAATAATAAATGCCCTGTTTTACTTAGGGTTTTTGTATGTGAAGCTCCCCTGGATGATTTTTGTTATCTTCAGTTTTTCTGTATTTGTTACTAGGCAACGATAGAGAGAATCACACCTGAACAGAACTTTTTCCTTAGTCTGTTTTTGGCACAGGAAAAGGTGCTTTGTGTTGCCTGGTCACCTGCAGTCCTGCTGAGGGGGTCTGCTAGCAATTACAGGGAAGGCACTTTTGTAACACTTCTCACTTGAGAATACATACGCATTTTTACATGTGAGTTAGGTACTTCTCACCTATAAAGGCACATGTCCCTTGACATGTACTAGAGAACTGAGTCACTGCGACAGACGATGACTTTGTAAAGGTTGCAAAAGTGTATTTAGGATGGAGCTAGGAATTATGCCAGGAAAGGTAGCATCTAATACTTTTCTTTAACCCCTAGATGAGAATTGTCCATCCTTCTGACTGCAAGAAACATTTGTTTTGGTTCTGTCTTTTTCTAACACTGTGCTGTATATTTTTGTACTCCTGAGCTGGCAACCTGCAAAATTGGGATTCATTACTCTAGAGTTTCCAATACAGCAGGTGTTTCTGATCAATGTTACTTAGATTTGCCTTTTGCTGGGAAGCTAGTGAGGCCAGCGAGACCTGAGGTGGCAGCTTGCAAACTAAGTATCTTTTTTTTTTTTTTTTTTTTTGAGATATGTTTTAAAAGTAGAGGGTTAGTTTGTTTGCCTTTTTTTAATTACTATTTATTTTAACAATGCTTGCAATAGCAAGTCAGAGCACTGTGAAGCATCAAAGGACTGGAAGAGCTTCTTTTCCAAAATATATTTTCTGACACTTCTCCACAACTTCTTCAGGTATGGCCTAGATTTTGGAAAGCTATGTTTGGCCAGAGATGGTGGATACAAAATTGAAGCAAGTCCAGGATGGGAGTAAAAGTCCCCATTGCTGGTGGGGTAAGATCCACGCACCTCGAGACGTTATGCTAACATAGTCTGATAGAGAAGTCTTTATAGTAACTGCATGTCTGGATAGAAAAGTTTTGCTTCCTTTTTACTTGGAGGAAAGGCATAATAGTGAGCCTCAAAGGGGAAAAAGGCCTATAATGATTTAGGTTGAAGTGCTTCTTAATTCAAATCGTGTGCTACTTAGAGAATTTGATAAGAAGGATTAGAACTGGAAAAGAAAGACATTTTTAAAAGCAAAGCTATTACAGGGTTCATTACTTTATTTATATGTTCTCCAAAATCACATGAATGAAGGAAAAAAATGAGAGAAAAAAATACTGGCTTCAGTTCAGAATGTCAATTACTACTTTTTTAATCCTCTTTTCACAATTTATTTGACATCTTGAACAGTAGCCAAAAAAGCTATTATAACTATAAAACATATTCATTGGTATAAATCTCATTAAGTTGAGCAATTTAATTAAAGTATTGACATGCTTAATTGATACGTGCAAGGAGAGACCATTTTCATATCTAATTTCCATATGCTTTCTGCTTTTAAAAAAACTAGCTCCGTAAAAATGTTATAGATTCAGCTAAGCCCTGTCATCCCAAAGGAGCACTTGCTACCATTTACCTTGATTTAGAGCCAACTACTCTTCTAAGTGGAGCTCCATTAAATGGATCTGATGTATGCCTGACTCAAACATGCGTCAGCTTCTCTTATGATCAATAGTGGAATATTTATATTAATAAAGCACCAAGTTAATTAAATAAAATAGTCTTCTGGGTAAACTTAAGATACTAGGGGATGGGCAGAGAATCAATATATTCTGCCATTTGAACATTAACTATGTGCTCTGAAATTTTATGTTATCTCAGCAAAGATGCTTGCAGTGTGGAAGTCTCAGATGCACAGAAACTCCCAGTGCAGTAAGCTCCTAAGTGTCTTGTGCAGGATTTGCTTATCGAGTTAGAGAAAAAGAAACAAAAACCCTTGGATCTGTTTGGCTTCTGTGACTACCCTCTTCATTCCTACAAACACATTGGAAATCCTTTCTTTTGGGTTGGGACTGGACACAGTCAAGTAGATATTTTCCCATTCCTGCCTTGCCAGAGAAGGAGCGTGCATGAGAAACTTGCCAAGTAAGGGTTTATCAGTGATAGTGAAGGGTCATAGGCCACCTACTTTGTTTTTGAAGAAAATACCCTAAAGAAATTTTAAAAATTACCTTTAAAATCACTTGGCCGCTCGTGAGCATGTCTAGTTCTAGTGTATTGTATGTTTCAGCCAAAAGGACAACTGTTCTTCAGCCTTCTCCAGCAGTGTGGCCTGCAGCCGCCCCCATGGGCGCAGGGGCAAGTGGTGGAACACGCAGGGGCTGTGCTGCCATGCCTCTGCTGAAACCCTCTCAGACAGAGCTGGGAGAGAGATTTCTACATCAGTGGGTCACTTCTGACCACTATGGAAACCTACCCCTGTTAGAAATGTAATCATAAGTCTCAGTCACAAGTTCACATCATTATTTTGCTCTGAAAAGACAAACTCCGCTGTCCTTGTGGCATTGATGTTATTTCTATAACATGCGGATGGCCTTTGAAGGAAGCAAGTTCCCTCAGGTACCATTGCAATGCACTGATACCACTTTATTCTACCTTTTATCTACATGTTAAGGCTCCAGATCAATACAATAAAGTGAAAAATGTTTCTGTAAATAATACTGCAGCTTTAAAAGAATGCCTGACTTTGATAACCAAAGGAGATGCGTGCAAGGAAAAGAAAACCTTAATTCAATATTATTCAGGTTATTCAGTCAGCTTCGAACTTGTTCTGTGTAAATATGTTACCATCTATTTAGTCAGGGGCATCATGGCATTGCTAAAAATACTGTCACCTCTGGTCCAGAGGCGAGCGGTTGTGTGCTAAAGCCCTCAATGAAAGTGGAGAGCAGAGCACTCCTGCCCACAAGCTTTGCTGGCCGGCACTAGGCTCCTTCCTGCTCCCCTCTCGCACTTCTCAGGTTGGTTTGAAGGCGATGAGTTAAAACTGAGGGAATTAGAGCATGTTCATTTGGGCCTTCTCATTTTTAAAAACTCAGATGTTCTGGGCTGAACAGCAGTCATTGCTGAGCATGCAGTGATTACTGAATGTCTCATGACTGTAACCTGGGGTCAGTATCTGAATGGAAGATTTCAATGAGCCCGTTCTGTGCTGACTTCTCTGTGAGAGATGCTGTCTACCATACAAACTGAACAAAATCATTATGTAAACCCATAGGGAGGTAGTATATGGATTAATGTATAGAACTTATTAAAATAATCAGTAGTTCTTGGCTATTGCAGGAAAATGGCGCTGATCTTTTCCTGTGATGTATGATTTTGACCTGGTTAAAATATTTCTAATTACCAGGCACAGTGGAAAAGCTGAAGGAATAGTCTCCTCTGTCTTATAGTGAATTTTGTCTTCCAGTAGCTAATATCAGCATTTACTGAAAATACTTGGGTTTGTTTCTATTTTTGTATTAATATAGAACCTTCTGAAGAAGACATATATGTTTGGTGTGTTTAATACTTCCAAATATGCTTCATATATGGAGAAATATACTCTGGCTCTTGTCTGATATTACTAATCAAAGTGTGTATGTTACATGTGAAAATTCAAAATATTTCATGGATGTAAAACTATACTTTTGCTGTATTACTGTCTTTGGTAAAGTGTTGGTAATGCATCCCAACCCTACCATTTAGTATTTGTTTTGCCTTTCTTTTATATCATTCTTATGTTCTGTGATTTAGAAAGACTGAACAAAGAGTGCAAGCTAGAAACAACATTGGAACCATATGTGTTATAGTTGTATATAATCTATAGCATAATCATATAAATTTAACAGGGTGGGATAGGTTTAGTTAGCAAACCACTTTCTGGGTTAGACACAGTTCCCCAGTATTTAGAGTTATCTTTCCAGAAATTAACTGTTCAAAGAAAGGGCAAGTGATTGCATCGAGCTGGGATAAAAACAGATTCCACTGTGAATTACTTTCTGGAACCAAACAAAACCCTTTGTGTATGGAACTGCGATGCAGAAATTGTTGTATTTTTTTTACTGACTCTTAGTTTCTGCCTCTTGATTGTTGGTTTTCTGTATGTACATCTGGAAGTAATGATGTGAATAAATAATATCAGAATGTAAACTTTCCAAGTTTTATAATGAAGCTAAATTTGTTTTTTTGATAAGATAGAACTATGTGTCATATGATAAGGTTTTAAATTTTATAATATCAAATACAAGATTTAAGGCAAAATCATAGTCTTTAAATTGTGTGTGAATGTGTAATATAGAACAAACAGTTTGCGAGATAACATGCTTCCTCGTTCACTCCTAGAAATGGCTGTGCTTAGTTTCAATGTTCTTGGGCGATCTGTTTACTTCTGAGTTGTTACTTTTTTGTTATTTTTTTTTTCACTTTGGTAGTGTGCACTGATTTTATTTAAAAGAGAATAAGAATTCTGGATGCCAATTTCCTGGTCAGAAGCTTAGTCAGATCAGTGCTGGGGAGGGGGGGAGCTCTGAGCTACCATTATCACTTGCATTGTTTGTCTTTTAACAAGAATTTGAATATAATACATCATCTAAAGCTGCAAATCCAGAGGCTTCCACTGTCTGGGTGACGTGAGTTCTCTCTACCTTTGCATTTGAACGTAATTTTTTCCAACTGCCAGGCTGTATTTTGAAAGTAAAGCAAAGCATCTTTACCATCAAAAGATTTCCTGTGAGTCATTTTGTACTTAGTGCTACATATACATGACACCCCTTAGCTAATTGTCTTTTCAAAAGCTTCCTAAATTAGTTGAACAGAGGTGTCATAAATTGAAGAAACTTTAAGTTTGGGATAATTGAAAGTCAAGTGTTGCTGTCAGGCAGAGTTTCTTCTGTGGACTCGCATAGCTGTAGTGGACTTTAGAGAAAGTCATCATCCTTCCCAGCAGTGATGAAATCAGATCACTCTGGAATTTGATATTCTTTGATTTGAGAGTGCTTCAACGATGAAACAGCAATGTGTAGACTTCTTGCTGCTTCCCTTTGGAGTCTGTTGTGCAGGAGGCCCTCCTCCCTCTCCCCGGTCAGCTATCAGCTTTTTTACATTTAATTTAATTTTCTGAGCTGACATTGTCAATCTGAAATTCAGCAACATGCTTGACAGTGAGTCAGAGGAAAGCGGAGTTCATTTTTGGAAGTGGCTTTATGCAAATAAATCCTTGCGCAGATCGCTGAAGCAATGCATTTGCTGATGAATCAGAGTAGTGCCCTTGTTTCCTTGTCTTCTTCAGGAATAAAGCTCAAAATGTGCCACAAGAATCTTTGAGAGTTACTGTAAAGAGTTCGCACATGCCCACATCTCTCTATGAGTATTTTGGGTGTTTTAGGGGTGAAAACTAAATTTCTTTTCCAAGTAGAATCTAGAGGTTTCCATAACGTAGTGTTTGGTTGGCTTCAGGGAACTTAACTCAGCTCGTAACTTATTCAGGCCAGGCTTGTTTGTAAGTGGCAATGAAGTCCTGGGGAGACTGTCAATTCTTGTGAATTGTCTTGATTGTCTTGACTAAGAACTGATTGACTAAGAATTGTCTTAGTCTTCAATAAAGCTTTAGCTCCTTGGTAGGTGATCTATCAAAGCATTAAAATAACAAAACACTCAATAGGCTGAGTGACATGATTACAAGTTTAACTTCTTTTTTGGAGGAATTTATCATTTTGTGTGCACGTTAGCTGACAGGTAATTTAGGTTTAGGTCTTTGTTATGTTAATTAGCATGTTTGTTCTACTAGTATATTTTTATTTTCTGTATTTAAACACTTATCTTCTATTTAGATGCCTTTTTCTAGAGCGTAGCACTATTGAATGATGAACTTTCTGTGCATGGCGTGGAATGCTTGAAGGTGCTTTGCCTACCTGGATAGTCACTGAAAAAAAGAAATTATTTGGTTATGCTTTAGTGAATCTTTTCTTGTATGTGTGGATAAGGTAGCAGAATGAGGTTTGTAGGTATCATTCAGCTGTAATGGTCAGGGTGGACCTGCTTTGAAATAATTGAATAGCTTGTGGGTTCGTGGAGCCTACCATAAAAAGGAGAAGCTAGAATTACTTAAACAGTTGCATCTTGCATGAGTATCCCCAACAGAGTTGACCACTTTGTGGTATTACATCTTGGTCTAATAAATCTAGATGTCATATCCACATAGAAAAATGAATTAAGGCTACAAACCAGTCTGAATTGTATCTTCTTACATCTGCAGTGTTTCACAGAGGCTTT
Source organism: Pygoscelis adeliae (assembly GCF_000699105.1). Lineage (NCBI taxonomy): Eukaryota > Metazoa > Chordata > Aves > Sphenisciformes > Spheniscidae > Pygoscelis > Pygoscelis adeliae. The sequence goes on along the minus strand of NW_008824283.1, from coordinate 7,029,839 downwards.
CAGGGACTAAACGATTCATAGCAGGAAAGATGATACATAAAGGTGAAGTTGTGGAAGAAAAATGGAAGCTAAAATACAATGAAAGAAAGAACAGACAAGATGCGTAAAACTCTTTCAACCATTGTCGAGCGTTTCAGTACCTGTTAATGGAGTACGGACTGCTGAATATCAGGGCAGTAGATATTACTGGTCGAATATTATAATTTATTTTTAAAACTTCTATTACAGCTAAAGCAACAGTGTGCCCCTCTTACACTGGTACACCTTTTACTACAGAATAATAGCGTCTTGATAACCAGGGCTCAGCTATAACCACAATATTTTTTTTCTCACTGCAGTGCATTCAAATAATTTGCAATTCATTTCTGCCTCACTAGAATAAATAGGATGTCACTGTAGTTGTTTTTACTATTCATGGATTCTGTATAATTTTTATTACATTTATATAGCCACAGAAATGCCTACAGTGATCATACAAACAAATTAAGTAATTGGCCTCTTTCACGAGAACTTCATAAAAAATAAAGCCTAGATCTTTACACATGCAATTGCTACTTACTCCTACAAAAACATTCTATTTTCATAGCTAAAGTATAGGATCACAGCCTGAATTAAATAAATAGTATTATGACCATCGTTTTCATTCTACTGTGTGATGGTTAGGTGCACCAGAATATAACTGGTCAGGGAGGTATTTTTCTGAATATATCAGTAACATGCAAAAAATTCTTTAGTATAAAAATACTCATCATTAACAAAGGCAGAATTAGGTCAAGAAAGATCGTTAAAGGGCAAGTCTTCTTCCAGATGTTGATCAGTTATCCAGTGAAGGTGCAGTTTATTGGCTCATGTTTCAGACTTCATGATTTCACATATTTATCTCCTTAAAAAAAAAAAAAAAGTCACCATATTTTAAAAAACATATAACCAATAAACTGCAAATATCTTTTTGCTAAGTGATCAGGCTGGGCTTAAACAGGGATTCATCTTTGGTCTGTGGAGATCAGAGGAGGGTAATATTGCCTACTGATTTTTAGAATTTCCAAATGCATAGGATTTCTTTCCAATACAACTCAACAGACAAAAGTATAAAACAGAGAACAGGTCAACAATGTAAAATTTCTTGTTTGCATTTTTTTTTTAATTAGCTTAAAATAAAGAAGCCTCCATATAGCTGAATTTCCACTTTTAAAAGTATTAACATTAATAAGCAGCAAGAGAGCTTTTTGAGTTCACATTGTTTTAGCAGCAAGCAAATATTTACAAAAATGGAAAATCACTGAGAGATTCATTTCTTTCCACTGATGTCAGTGCTTTGCTCCTACCTCTTTGAGGTATATGTTGTTCCTACTAAATCATTTTAGTGCCTCTGTGTTGTAATCTCACTTGGTCGGAGAACAGTGTAATAGAAATGCATTGGTAGAATTTGGTATTGTGTAGGAACAAGATCATATTGGGATCACTTTGTTTTGTCAGTGATCCGGTTGCAAATGTATAGTAGTTCTGGATAATTCCACAGTAGAAGAGATTTTTCTGTCAAAATGAATCTTTCTTAAATACATTGTCAGAATTGTGCATGCTATTTCTCTGCTGGCAGGCCAACCTCACCACATGCAGTAAGACTTGGTGTCTAAATTGCATAAGATGGAATACCTAATGTATATGACTTTCAAAGGGGTTTTTTTTTGACTCTTCCCGCACCCTGTTAGAGTACTTGCTCTAGTCACATACTGCCTCTCATTGTGTCTCACTGTCCCCGCTATAAAAAGGAAGGTTTAATTATATTGATACCATTTTGTAAAGCACTGAAGACCTATGTTAAATACTACTAATAAAGAAGCCTTATTGTCATTTATTAGTCAGAAGCTTTATCGTATTTCTAGAGGGGTGCTTCTCTTCAAGTGTTTCTTCTGAGTCCACTTTCCAATTCCTACTCCTGGACGTATCCAAAGTTGAGCATAAAGACATTGAGTTAAAATTTAATTTTTCTGCGTATGTTCCAAAAGACAAAACAGATGCTGCTTTCTAAAATGAAAACTCTGATCTGTCTCGAGATGGGTGGTTTTAAAATAAGAGTCTCCTAAATGCTATCTGATCAGTATTTGCTCGGCATTTTGGAAATGGCAGAAGGAGGGAGGAAGAATTGTAAAAGTCATAAAGACAAATGTTGCCTTTAATTGGGCATTGACACATAGATTATTTTTACAGTTCATTTAAAATAATATAAAAATATTTACTAACCTTGTAAGAGATATTCTGGTAGACTTAATTTTTTTCTGGTTTTGTGTTGGGTGCATTGACAGCCAAATATTACAGAACTGTGTCTAATTTAGTGAAACAGAGTGGGAATTTTTTTTGTTGTTTGAAGTGGCTAAGAAATTTTTTAAAACCTCTCATGAAGCATGCACAAATGTGTATCCTCTGTTCTTTTAAACATTTAGAAAGACTTCACCATGTACTGAGTGATCCCTGTAGTTGTGTCAGGACAGAAGTCATGAACCCGTCAAAGTCCATGCAGGTTGGATCTCTTGAAGGGTCTTTATTAACAGATGGTTTTTAATTTGGCCTTGGAGAAGGCGGAAGACGGTGCTAAAATAATTACCTACTGCTGAGATCTTTTTCCTCCTTGATTGCTTAGCGAACACCCTTCCCCACTCTTTAAGCTCAGCCTCTGTTCAGTGTCTTGTTCTGCAAAATGAGAGTATGTGTATGTGACTTGGGTTAATTAGACTATGTGAAGCTTTGAGTGAATGTTGAGGTATAGAGTTAGCATCTATCACCTCACAGTAAAACCAGATCAACAAAGAAATTGTGGTGTTTATCATCTGGAAGCTTAGCAGTCGTACTTGTGCAGTAGCGCGTGACTGTGTGAAAGCAGTGAGGACTGGTTTAATTGGAATTTTTGAGCTAAATTCCCTCCCTTAAAACAAAACTAGAAAGAGTTTCTCAACGGCTTCTCAGAGCATGAATTGAGAGCCAGCTGTATTATATTTAGCAAAAACACAATCACCTTGCATTGTTCAGGGTACAAAACATCTGTAGGACCTGCTTTTGTTTTGCAGAACTCAGATGCTGTCAACATCTATACTTTTATTGCAGTAGTAGCAGGAAGAAATTTTTTTCCTTTTAGAAAATCAGCGGTGATGCCAAGTTTCCACAGAGTAAATGCTATACAATACTATTGCTCTTAAACTCCTGCCTTGTAGCCCATCGGCAACAAGACTTACCCATTTTTCCTTTTAGACAGAGAGCTATAACTGCTACTTCATGGTAAATACCGTCTTTTACGCTGAACACACAGAAAGGGAGAAGCCATTGCTTCACCGAGTGCATAAGGCCCCTCCTGAGTATAGAGGTGCTGATGTGAGTGTCAGACTTGCCACAGCTTGTTTTCATTACTATTGTAGTGAGCTGACTTGGTCAATGCTTTTCCCACCTGGAAGATGATAAATACCTTGAATTTATCTTGTGTATTTACAAGGCTCAAAGTTACCGAACTGTCCTCAACAGCTAACTCAGTTATTTGTTAATCCATCTATAGAACAGGAAAAACTCTAATATTGAACAGTTTTGGAAATAGTAGGACAATAGCTCCTAGATAAGAATAGTATTTAGCTGTTGAAAATATTAAACATTAATTTTAACCATTAAAAAACTGCCATGCAATTTTGGCAGAGCAGGAAAAATTCTTCTGGTCTTTGCTGTAAATGAAAGGCCAGCTTAATGTGATATAAAGACATTTTAAAAAATGTGGTTGACTATATTTACAGAGTCTGTTTTGATCTGATTTCAATGTCTGCATCCTTGAGCTTGTACATACTGGCACTTATACCTCCAGATACATTTACCACGTAAGTAATTTGGATCCATTTCCTGCATACCTCAAGCATGGTGATCACTCTCTTGGCTCAGTCTTCTTAACACACTTTTAAGGCACAGCAGCCTTTGCAAGTGCACACTTATTGCAAAGGAGACAGATCTGCATCCTTCTGCACTGCTTCCTGAGAACAAGTGGCTGGAGCTGCATAAGAGGACGTGACCAGATTAACTGTAATATTGCTCACTTCTTTGAAGGGGCATTGTATTGATGGGCAAGAAGAAACTGTAGCAATTAGAAGGGAATCTGTGCTGCAGCCATTCTGCTGCTGGTTTTGTGATCCTGGTTATGCCATGCTTGAAGTTAAAGCAGGGTTTGAGGCATTGCAAGTTGTTGTAGATTGTAATAGAAACTCTGGGAGACAACAAAGCTTCCTTGGGAATGTCAAGCCTTTAGTTAAAAGAAAAAAGACACTGTGAATATTAATATTCTGTACTGGAATTGTTACAGTTATAATTGCGTAAACTTTCCCTCCCCTATGGATTTTCTTTGTCTTTCTATCTCTGTGCATGTTACCCCATTTTGTCTTGCAAACTCTTCCCTTAGTAAACATCGGTCCCTTTGCCCTCTCTCTTCACTGTCTGTAGGAGCTATCTTCCTTCCAGCTCTTGCTCTATGAAAAAGCTGACTTCTATCATTCCCCACTTCACTGACTTGCTTATCTTTTATTACGTGTCATTTAGAGATACCTATTCTCTTTGGATTATACTCTCTAATTTTTCCCCATCTGTTACTCTTTAACTCCTTAATTGTGTTATTTAATTCAGTAAAACGTTGTAGGATAGAGCTTATGTGTAACATGCTGTACAAATCAAAAGTAATTCTAATGAGACAAATTGCAGTGTCCAGGTTGTGTTAAGTATGTGACCTTTCACAGAGTAGTTCAGCCTGGTTTTAGTCTAGTTGTAAAGAAATGTTGGGTTGAAGAATAGTCACTAAACTTTAATGCACAAAACCTCAAGAATTTTATATTTTATTTTATTTTGGTAAATGCATAAGACTGAAATGTTTTTAACCCAGAAATCCTATTTAGTAAAAGAATGAAAACAAGCTACCAACATGGATTAACTAATTAGCATTTTTCTCAGCTGCACATTCTGCAGCTGGAGTGAAGCTAATGGGCAAAGTATTTATTTCTTAGCATTGGTGGCAGCTGACACTTTCTTAAAATCCACATTCATACCTTTCCATTGCTTGCTTTACAAAGTAAAACTAAACAACATAAACCTTCCAATATTATTGTGTCCGGAAGAGATGATGGGAAACAATTGGTTATTTTGCACTCTGAAGCCCCCTATACAGTTGAATCAACCAGTGTTTCCTTATGGGTTTCTATCAGCTGCTACGAAGACAATTGTGTGTGAACTCTCTTATCCCAAGAAGCAATTGAATTGTGGATAAGCTAGAAGGTACTTGAAGGAATCAGGTTAGTTATTCTGGATTTTTCCTTCATTTTAGCTGAACATTGGTTCCATGTGTTAATGGTTAACTGTGAGTTTACTGTTTTATTATCAGATCAACATACAATAACATACTGGGAAAGATACATGTTTGGCTGTGAAGCATTTGCTCTTGAAGACTAGTTCTTTAAGTCTTCGCATTAAACTTTTTAGACATCAAAGGCAAGTCTAGTTCTTTATTGGATAACACTGAATGGTGATCTTTCTTTTAGCCCATTTGAGCAGGAGAAATAGAAGAGTGGTGTTCAACCACAATAAATACTTCTTAATCAAGCTACTTTTCAGGCAGTTCTTTGTTTAAAAATAAGTCTTTTTAAATTTTAGAATCTGTATGCCAAAAAAGATCTGGAAAGTAACTGGTAAATGCTCAAAGGATTTTTTTGTTTTTGAAAAGGGAGACAACCTAAGCATAATGCTATCAGTGTTGATTTTTTGGTTTTCATATAGTACATCTTATTTTCAGTACCACCGTAACTTTGCAAGTTGTATTAAAGTAGCTATTTTAATGTTTTAGATCTGTAGTTCAAGTGAAGACTCTTATTTTATGAATGTTCATAGGGTCTGTGTTCCAATTAACAGATTTATATTCTGTCACTGGCAAATTAAAAAAAAAAAAAGGGTCTTAATGTATTTTATTGCTATGTTAGACAGTTTAAATTTCACTTAGGAAGCAATAACCAACGTTAAAGCAGGAAGCTAAAACCCAGCATTGTAGCAAAGACTACAGAGGCAGTTAGAAAACGTCAGCAGTTTTGGGTGTTTTTTTTTTTCCTTTCCAATCCTTTTATCAGTAAAGGTCTTGGAATTCACATTTGAAGATCAGGAAAACAATATTAGACTTGCAGTGGGAGTTAATCTGTGTCCAAAGCATTTTAGTTAAATTAAAATAAAAACTAAAAAATCTATTGCCTTGTGCCAACTCTTGTTTGAGTCTGGGTTAGGCTAACGTGTGGTCTGTTGTGCTGTGAGGGCACGTGAGCCACAGCTGCTGGATTTTATTAGCTCCTGCGTCTCTGATCTATGCAAACTTGAAGTCAAAGTTCTTTAATATCTCTGTGGCTCTGTTTCCCCATCTCCAAAATGAGAGTGCTGTTTCCTTAGGGGCGTTCACCGCATGCTGCTGACTGTGGAAGCTGTTGGTCGAACGTGTCCAGTATTGTCGCCTGCTGTGCTTTTCACCTAGTCGGTTCCTCTGTGATCTGCTGCCAAGGCCTTTTCAAGAGTGTTTCCATCAGACAGGACCCCTGTATGAAGGAGGCAGGGGGACACTTCCAAAAAGAGACTACGCTTTATTGAGGCTGTGGCTGGTTGCAGAATCTCTGTGCCATTTGCACTGCTTGAAAGCTGTGTGGCAGGCTGAACTGGATGAAACTTCTCTGTATTTATCAAAATAACAAGAAGAATAATTTAATCCAAACCCTTTCATTTAGCTCAACACGTCTATTTTATCAGAATGCAAATGAACGTGTTTCCGTTGTTTTGGGGCTTGCTGCTTTCTGTACAGAGGAACCTTTGTGAAGGAGGGTGCTGCTGATGTACTAGCACATTTTAATTTGTCCTTAGGTCAAGCGTTTTGGTCAACTCTCTAACATTGTCTATTAGGGTGAGGATTTTTGGAAGTGTATGTTTCTCTAAAGCTGGAATTTTTCAGATTTCCTCCTTAGGATCCATCATGCATCCAAGCATTGGACTTGTCTTCCATTACAGAAATAGATGGCTTGAAACCTCTGTCTAAGAAATTGGAAATGTGTTAGTCATCATCATCTATTTTTCTTCAGATTAGTTGTTTATTTTTTCTTGAATACCACAATTCTTTCTTGTCTGTCTGGTTTTTTTAGGGTTTTGGTTTGGCCTCACATTAGTTTATCTGGTTTTCTGCAGTTACTATTAATAACTAATATTTATTTTACGTACTGTCAGTGAGAGTTTCCCATTATGTCTGTTCTAAGAAGTAAGGGATGAAAAACTGAAACTTTAAGATAAACTATGTAGGCAAGTTGCTTGTTACAGCCTTCTGCTCCCTCAGAGCAAATTTTGTGAAGTGCACGTCCTGAGCCTGGTTGGTGTTTACTTGCTTATGAAAGATGCTCAACAAAAGTTTGGCACAGCGTTAGGAAGCAGAGATGAACACTCTTCCTAACTGTCTCAAAAAGGGACGATTATAATTGTGAGAAGGCAGTTACGGAAAGTGAAGCATGCAGTTGTGAATTTTCTTCCATGCTGTGTCACTAATGCCCTGCAGGCTGTCAGTTCTTCAGACCACTAGAGATATTTATGAAATCAGTCCACGATCCTGGAGGTTTAGAGAGGCAGTATTGTTAGCTAGAGGAGAGTGCCTAAATGGAAGATGAAATTAATACAATTTACAAGAAGATTGTTGTAGAAAATGGATGAATTTCCTACACTCCCCTGTTTTTGCTTGACTGCAAGTGAGAGCTGAGCATAAAGACAAATCAGGAAGCAACAATATAAGTTAGCCCTTTTAGACCACAATAATATTAGAAAAAAATACTTGAAAACCTTATTTATTTTTAAACCGGATTTGCAATAATGCATAATAAAATGCTGGACGAATGCAACTTGAGGTGTTGGTGGGTTTAGTGTGGTTTTATTTGATCACAGAGCTCTACTTTGTCAAGCCCTTTTTGTTCTACTTTGTGTGTCTCTTGCTTTCAGATCTTACTGTTTTTTGCCTTCCTAAGCCATTTTGTCACACTTTTACCATTGGCTGTAGCTCTGCTGTGCCTTGCTGTCACACCAAAGTGAATCCCTGTCATGAAATCGGTCTTCAGCATAAGACTTCCTTCTTATAGGTCTGAAATACACTTTACTTTTGACTCTTCTCCGTTCGGGTTGCCTGATCATTTGTCTGGGTTGAAGGTCTGTCTTTAAAGAACTAATATTTTGTTGCTGGCAAAAGAAAGGGGAGGTGAAGGAAGGGTCATGGTGTGGATCAGTGTTAAACAAATTGTGAAGGTCACAAAGAATTTTAATCTGGCTTGAAAAAGAGACTTGTATCTAGCAGCACATTTTTGTTTGTGCTACTCTGAATGGGCAATTGTGGCTACTTTGAGAATTTGGTGTAGACTGCATGACTGGTATAAATTGAATTAGTCTCATGACAAGGACATAGTCCCCTTTTTTTTCTATCTGCCTGATGGAAAGCAGAAGAAAGCCCTGAGTGACATGTCTTGACCTACAATGTCACTGTGGGCTTTTGTGCCAGGCTCTGATTTCTGGCCTCTCATTTGATAAAGCCAATTTGGTGGAGACTAGAAAGGAGGCTTGCTGCAACACAAAATGTACTTACAGAAAAGAGTATCTGGTGGTGAGTACACGGCTGCCATTCAGTCTCAATAATCATTAGAAAGCCAGGGTTTCCTTCTGAAAAAGGGGCAAAGTCTTGGGTTCGCATAGCATAGGGACAAGTCACACCAAATGATGCACTGTGTATCCTGCGCTGTAGTATCGCCTTTCTTTGTCCTTTTCTCCAGCCATCCCTGTGCCTTCCATTTCCTCCATTTGCTTATTTCTTCTGTTTTTCTTTCCCACTCTTCTGCCTTCCTTTCATCTTCCTACACATCTCTCTTCCCCACACTTTGTACCCTGAACCGGAGTGAAATCGCTCCCTCTTTTCCATACTGACAGGGCGCTGACAAAGAAACCATTGTGAGTGCTTTTTCTCCTTAGCCTGGAAACATCGCAACTTTCTGATTTTATGTCCATTTCCTTCCCATTCCTGATGCCTTCCTGCCTACCTCCATTGGCGCTGGTAGGGGGTTGCGAACTTGGAAAATTCCAGTGGAATCTTCCAGTACATCAAAGGAAAAAGCAACTGAATGCAGGTTGTGTAACAGAAAACTGTAACCTGCAGTGCTCGTTGCTCTACCTGCACTCACAATGCAGGTGTAATGATTTAAATTGAAACCTTTTGTAATGTTTTAAGTACTAGAAAGACATTTTGAATTGCTGCTGTTTGGGGTTTTTTTTTAAACAAGGTCAAAAATTCTGTCATTCCCATTGATATACAATGCAATGGGTTTTTTAATGCAGTGGATCAAGATCTTTTCACTGTAAAGTTACAAAACTCACAAGAAAATGATTGTCATGTTTTTCCTGAATATTAATTTCAAATAAAGGGCTGTAATCTGAGCAGGGGTAGCCAAGTATTTTTGCAAAAATACTTGGTAAACAAGTATTGGTATTGCTCCGGTAAACAAACAGGAGCATGGTGAGAAAATTGCATTTACGCTACAGGGTTGCAATTTCAAGGCATAAGATTTAGCTGCAGGTACTCTGACAGCGAATCATGGCATTGTGCCAGTGTCATGACCACATTCGAGTGATGTTTTCTGGAAGTTCTGTCATTTGTATCACAAATTCTGGTGGTTTTCGTTGGAGAGTCTTTTCGGCTCATGCCACAGACCTCTAGAGGAGATAAAGAAAATTGAAAACATCGTGTGGTGTAACAAATCCAGAAACATCTACTTTTCCAAGCATGTTTGTGTTCCATTATCTCATGTAGATTTGAGAAATGTGTACTCTTTGTTAATACAATGTATTTTTTTTTTCTCTTCCCTTATTCAGAGACCTGAGTGAAAACCAGATAAAAGGAATCCCTAGAAAGGCCTTTCGAGGAATCATTGATGTGAAGAACTTGTAAGTGACAACTTCATTAATATTTGTGGTGAAAAACATTCTCCCTGGGTTACATCTGGCTGTTATGATTTGTTTGAGTACCACGTGGTTAGCTCTGTGCAACACAAAAGGGAGCTGTGGACCCTGCGGTGTGCAGCAGGTTATCGTCAGGGGCTTCACGTGCTACTTTAGTCCGCATGTACACTGTGCAACACACCTGGGGAAGTTTTGAGCAAAAAAAAGTGTACTTAAAGGCTTTACCCCTCCCTGCAGTATTGTCTTGCAAAATCCAGTGAAATCACGGTCCAAGCCTTGAAGCAAGATATGCATAGGAAAAGAACTGGCAGAGTTTGGGGGTGAAATTGAAATATTTCACTTAGATTAAATTTTCTGCCCCACCACTTGGGTGGAAGGTAAATATGGCAAAATGTAGCACACAGACACAGTAATTGAGCACAAATATCAGAAAATGAAAAAAAAAAAGTGGGAAATCAACTGCGCATGCTTTGACAGTTTGTATTGAAAATTAAAATAATTTTTAAAAGCCATTAAAGAGAGAAAAGCGAGTTTTGCTGTTTGTGCTGATGAAGCTAGTCTGTCCTAGCCATGTTCTATAACATACAGTCTGAAACATGTAAATAAAGACTTTTGGCTCTATATTTCCAGAGCTGCTAGAGCCTCTTAGATGTTACGTACCAGAAATGCATTTTTGTGTGCACCCACGCACACACTAATGCACCACTGGCATCATTAGAGTCAACACAAGGTGAATTGAAAAAGGAAATAAGAGCCAGCAAGCTGGCAGAGAGTCAGGATTTCCTGAGAAAACTTGCAGCCACTCTCAGAACCATTTGAGAGCCATTAGTATTAGCACTGTGTTACCACACCAGTAGCTGAAACCTGATACCCCAATGTGTTAAATATTGTAAGCATAGTGTAAATAGGGTGGAATTTTTTGTTTATTTAGTAGAAGAATCAGCTGAAGGAGATCTAAAAAGAAGCACTTTTCTAAGAACAGTCTTGCAACATACCCGTGCTCTGTTTTCATTTCTTGCCCCAATGAACAACCTCTTTAGCATCCAGACTAAATTTTTTTTCTATAGGCAGCATGGAAACTGTTAAGGGCAGTCAACACGAGTCAGAGCATGACCATGTCTGCATCCAAGGGCAAAGCACAGTTCTTGTACTTTCTCTGGTGATGCTGTGTTGCAGGGAATATCACATCACTGGGGTTTGTGATGCAAAAGACAGACATCGCAGTACTGCAAAAGACCAAAGCAGGACTTCCCCCAAACTGGAAAACACAGGCACAGGAGCAACACTGTGAGATGCCCCCTGCTCGCTCTCTCTGAGCACTGTGCAAGGTTCCTTTGGAGACTTGGGGACAGAGAGAATGTGAAGACTTTTACACGTCATATAACATTTACAGCTGTTTCTGCAGGCGTTCAGCATACTAAGCTTGTGTTTCCTCAACGGTTTGTTACTTACCTTGTGTATATCCAACAGTGACTTTAGCTTTTCAGGTGTGAAAGCTTTTTTACCTGAATGTCAGCTTGAGAAAACGCATCTTGAGGAGCCATTTAAACTCATCTAAGCCTCCTCTTCAGTGGAGGAGCATCAGAGGACCTGTGTGAACAGGTCTAGTTTTTAAGACACAGGAAAATACTGGAGAACATAGTTTACAGTGGGAAGAAGTTTGTGGATTTTAGACAGAAGCATGGTGCTTTTGTCATGTTAGCATGAACTTTAGTTACGTTGTGTAGTCTAGAGGAACAATAGATGGTGTTTTGTTTCAGAAAATCTAACTTTCCCAGCTATAATTCACTGTTAGTTGTCTAACTTAATTTAAAATAGCAACGTTTGCATTCAGAGTTGATTTCACCTCTGGCAAGCTGTCAGAAAAATCGCAGGTGTTCTTTGATTTATGCACCCAATCTCAGTGCAGAAGGAACCAGGGTCTCACCTTTACACAAGCTGATAGCAAGGGATGGCTGGCTGGAGCGCTTAGAGGAACTCTATAAATGTTGGGATCTAAAGCTTTAACAAAAAATTGTGACTGTCAAGTTAGGCAGTATCTATTATTTTGCTGTAAAAGACACAGTATCAGAAGTGCTTCCCTGTAGCCACTGTTTCTGCCTTTCAGGAATACTGAAGTTACCACAGAATCATAAAATGATTCTGGTTGGAAGTGACCTCTGGAGGTCATCTAGTCCAAATTCGGGCTCAGCAGGAGCACAAAGCTTAGTTGTCTAATTAACAGATTTGCTGATGTGAGCCACAAGTACTGATTGTTTAGATAAATAGCAGGAGAAGCAGACTTTTCGCTCAAATCTGTAGTCATTTTTTCTTAATAAGGAATGGATGAATTGTGTATCCAGGGTGGTTCATTAGATCTGACTGTTGCTTGCAGACACAGACTAGTGGTCTATGAGTTGCTGAGAAAAATGTGACAAAATCTTGAGCCAACTTGCTGCTGGAAACACATTAAAAGTTCTGCAGCAATAACTGTAAGGGTGTGATGCAAGTTGAACCAAGTTAATATTTAAAGCTCTTAAAGCTTTAAGCAGTAAGCTTAAACATGCCAATTGCCATTCTCAGTCTAGATTTGGCAGCCAGATTGCTCCCTTCTGAGTCACAGAAATGACCACGCCAATGAGCGTGAGTGTTCAAGCACCTAGAGGAGGAGAATGAGTCTTTGCCTTTCAGTGCCATTCAGCTGTTCGAACACCTGCACTGCTAATCGCTTGGTGACTCTCTGAGATATATGCACTAATGTGATAGCAGCAGGGTTGACTGTTTCTATGGTTATCACTTTGCAGATTCATTGTACTGTCTCAGAGTTCTTCTACCTTATAAAGCATGTTTTTGAGGGATCTTGGAGACTTTTAGACATAAGAAATAAAGTTACATATCCTCCCGCACTCCCCAACCCTTTCCAATTTATCTTTAAAATTCATATAGGGAGAGGCTGGCATGGAATTGTCTCTGTTTTCATGGCTTGACATTTAACATGGCCTCAAATTCTTCCAGTTTCTACATTAAGTGTCCAAATGTCATGGCAAAAATAATAACTCTGTAGATATTATAGAGACACAGCAAGTGCTAGACCACGTGAAAGTCTCCAGATTAATGCTGTCTTTAACAGCAGATTGGAAAGCTTCCCTCAGGAAAAAATGCAGAGAAGTTGATGCAATAGACTAAGCCAGGGCATGAATTCCGTTTGGATACAAGCTCAGAAGTATGCAGCGTAAGGGCTTAATATAAATTACAGCGGGTGCCATTTGGAAACCCTATGAGAACTACCCTATCTCAGCGTGGCCGTAGCAGTAAGCAACACAAAGTGGGAGGCTGTGTCCAGTTGGAGCATACTGGTGTAAAAAAAAAAAAAAAAAATTCCTGAATTTAAGGGAAGAGGTGCTGCTGCATGTGCTGAGGGATGAGAGTCATTGGTGATGTTTCTCAAGCAACAGGGCTGCAGAACTGGTTTGCTACCAATACGATTTCAGTCACTTAAAAAAACAAATGTTAGGATGATGGGG